>NC_060068.1:18403290-18710580 GCF_922984935.1 Meles meles | reverse complement strand
TTCAGTAAATTATTTTATGCTCATCAGTTGGAATTCATATTTATGTGGCAATGGGGATTTTTAAATGCAATTACTAAATTTAAAATCTATAAAAATTCCAGTGGTCTATTTACTAAATAACATTGAGAAGTATAGTTTATGCTAAAGAGAAATGAATGAAATAAGGAAATAACCTTGAATTTGGCATTTAACAAAAATGCATTGAATGACAAATTTAAAATCATTGTATCAAATGACATATAGAGTATACATACTGTCACAGAACTGGGTGGGGGATTAGGCAGATTGGAAGAATAGGCAGTGGGGCAGGTAGCCTTTTGCATCTGGCAGATGCAGTCTTCGGCTCAAATCCCAGATCATCTGTTTTCTGGTTGTTATCCTTGGCACATAGCTGACTTTTGCTGGTCTTCCTTTCTTTACCTGTACACCTAAGTCCTAAGTTAGTAATACTTCATATGGTGTTAAGAGGACTAAATTAAAAAAAAATGCATGCAATCTATCTATCTATGTATCTATCTATATCAATATCTATATCTAGAAAACTTTGTGCTAAGCACTACTTTATTTTATTATTATTTTATTTTATTTTTTTATTTTTTAAGATTTTATTTGGTGAGCAGGGAGCCTGAGACAGGGCTCTATCTCAGGACTCTGGGATCATGACCTAAGCTAAAGCAGATGCTTAACCACCTCAGCCAACCAGGTGCCCCTGTTTTATTTTATTTTCATTGAAATAAGTATGTTCTTATTCCCCATACCCTTTTTAACCCATACTGCCACTCACCTTTCCTCTGATAAACGTCAGTTTGTTCTTCATACTCCGTCTCCTGGTTTGTCTCTATTTCTCTCTCTCTCTCTCTCGGTCTCTCTCTCTCTCTCTTTTTTCCTTTGTGCCTTTTTTATTTCTTAAATTTCACATATGAGTGAGTCTTTCTCTGACCGAATTATTTCACTTAGCATTATACCCTCTAACTCTATCCATGTCATTGCAAATGGCAAGATTTCATTCTTCTTAATGGATGAGTAATATTCTGCTGTATATGTAAACATCACTTTATCTTTATTCATTCATCTGTGGATGGACACTGGGCTGCTTCCATAATTTGACTATTGTAGATAATGCTGAATAAATCTAGAGGTGCATGTATCCCTTTGAATTAGTGCTTTTGTATTTTGAGGGTAAATACCAAATCGTACAATTACTAGATTGTAGGGTATTTCTGTTTGAATTTTGGGGGGAACTGCCCTACTGTTTCATACAGTTGCTGCAACAGTTCACATTCTCACCAACAGTGCCCAAGAGTTCCTTTTTCTCGACATCCTTGCCAACACTTGTTTCTTGTAGTTTTGATTTTAGCCCTTCTGACAGGTGTGAGGTGATAGCTCGTTGTAGTTTTGATTTGCATGTACCTGATAAGTGATATTGAGCATCATTTCATATGTCTGCTGGCCATTTGGATGTCTTCTTTGGAGAAATGTCTGTTCATGTCTTCTATTTTTTTTTGTAATATTTGTTTTTTTGGGGTAATGAGTTGTATGGGTTCTTTACATATTTTTGATAAGAACCCTTTATCAGATATGTCATTTGCAAATATCTTCTCCCTTTCAATTGGTGGCCTTTTATTTTTATTTGATCATTTCCTTTGTTATGCAAATGCTTTGTATTTTGATGAGACCCCAATAGTGTATTTTTGCCTTTTTTTTTCCCTTGCCTCCAGAGATATATCCAGTAAGAAGTTGCTATAGCAGCTCTTTGCTCTTCTCTAGGATTTTCATGGTTTCATGTCTTATATTTAGGTCTTTAATCCATTTGGAGTTTATTTTTCTATATGGTAAAAGAAAATGGTCCCATTTCATTCATTTGCATGTAGATGTACAGTTTTCCCAATACCATTGTTTGAAGAGACTGTCTTTTTTTCCATTACATATTCATCTTCCTTTGCCAAAGATTAACTGTCCAGATAATCATTGCTTTGTTTCTGGCTTTTCTATTCTAATCCATTATCTGTGTGTCTATTTTCATGCCAGTACCAAACTGGATTAATTTCTACTGCTTTATAACTTTAAATCTGAATTGTGATTCCTCCACTTTTATTTTCTCTTTTTCAAGATAGCTTTGCTATTTGAGGTCTTTGGGGTTCCGTACACATTTTAGGATCATTTGTCCCATTTCTGTGAAAAATGCTGTTGGTATTTTGATAGAGATTGCATTAAATCTGTAAATTTCTTGGACTAGTATATACATTTTAATGGTATACATTCTTCCAACCCATGAGCGTGGAATGCCTTTCAATTTCTTTGTGTTGCTTGGATTTCTTTTGCCAGTGCTTGATAATTTTCAGAGTATATATCTTTCACCTCTTGGTTATGTTTAATTCCTAGATATTTTATTGTTTTTGGTGCAGTTGTAAATGGGACCATTTTCTTAATTTATTTTCTGCTGCTTCATTATGATTGTATAGGAATGCAACAGTTTTCTGTACATGGGTTTTTATATCCTGCAACTTTACTGGATTCATTTATCAGTTATAGCAGTTTTGGGTGGTGTCCTTAGGGTTTTCTACATATAGATTACCACACTACATCTGCAAATACCAAGAGTTTTACTTCTTCCTTACCAATTTGGATGCCTTTTATTTCTTTATGTTGTCTAATTGCTATGGCTGAGACATCTAGTACTATATTAAATAAAAGTGGTGAGAGTGGACATCATTTTCTTGTTCTTGGCCTTAACAGAAAAGCTCTCAGTTTTGAGTATGATGCTGGCTGTGAATTTTTAATGTAAGGCCTTTATTATTTTGAGATGTGTTCTCTCTAGTCTTACTTTGCAAAAGATTTTTATCATGAATGAACGTTGTGCTTTGTCAAGTGCTTTTTCTGCATCTGTTGAAATGATTATATGGTTTCTGTCCTTCTCTCATTGATGTGATGTACTATATTGGTTGTTTTTCAAATGTTGAACCACCTTTGCATTCCAGGAATAAATCCCACTTGATTGTGGTGTATTTTTTAATGTATTGTTGGGTTCAGTTTGCTATATTTTTGCTGAGGATTTGTGCATCATAGTAATGTAGTTTTTTGTTGTTTTGTTTGTTTCTTTTTTGTCATGCCTTTATCTGGTTCTGGTATCAGGGCCATCCTGGCCTCAGAGAAAGAATTTGAAAGTTTTCCTTCCTTTTGTATTTTTTGGAATGGTTTGAGAAGAAGGAGTGTTAGCCTCTCTAAATGTTTGGTAGAATTTTCTTGTGAAGCCATCTGGTCCTGGACTTTTGTTTTTTGGAAATTTGTGGATTACTGATTCAGTGTTATTACTGGTAATTGGTCTGTTCATATTTTCTGTTTCTTCATTTCTTCCTGCTTTCATTTTGGTTAGTTATGTGTTTCTAAGAATTTATCCATTCTAAGGCATCCAATTTGTTATCATTAAGGTTTCGTAATTTAATATTTATAATATCTGTGTTCTTGGTTTTTATTTCTCCTTTTTCATTAGTGAGTTTGAGTCCTCTTTTTTTTTAATGAGTCTTGCTAGAGGTTTATCAACTTTATTTTTTCAAAGAATCAGCTCCTTGTTTTATTGATCCGTTCCATTGTATTGGATGTTATTTAATTTCTATATCATTTATTTCCACTCTAATTCTTTATTATTACTGTCCTTTTGCTGGATTTGGCTTTTTTTTTGTTTTGTTTTTGTAGTTCCCTTAGAGTAAGGTTATTAGGTTGTTTGAGAATTTTCTTGCTACTCGAGGTAGGCCTGTATTGCTATAAACCTCCCTCTTAGAACCACTTTTATTGAATCCCAAAGAATTTCAACTATTCTATTTTCATTTTCATTCATTGCCATGTAACTTTTTATTTTTCCTTGATTTCTTGGTTGACCCATTCATTGTTAGGAGCATGGTATTTAACCCCTGTGTATTTGTGTTATTTCCAGATTTTTTTCTTGTGGTTGATTTTTAGTTTCCTATCATTGTGACCAGAGAAGATACATGATATGACAGATTTTTCTGAATTGTTGAGACTTGTTTTGTGGCCTAATGTGTAGTCTATTCTGGAGAATGTTCTGTATGCATTTGAAAAGCTACTGTTTTAGGATGGAATGTTCTAAATATGTCTGTTAAATCCATGTGGTCCAGTGTGTCATTCAAGGCCACTGTTTCCTTGTTGATTTTATGTTTGGATTATCTGTCCATAAATGTAAGTAGGGTGTTAGAATCCCCTTCTATTATTATTATCAATTATTTCCTTTATGCCTTGTATTAGCAGCATTATATATTTTGCTCCCCCATGGTGTGCACACAAATATTTCCCATTGCTATATCCTCTTATTGGACTGTCCTCTTTATTATTATATAGTGTTCTTCTTTGAAACTTGTTACAGTCTTTGTTTTAAAGTCTGCTTTGTCTGATATAAGTATTGCTACTCTGCTCTTCTTTTGACACCCATTTGCATGATAAATGTTTTTTCATCCCCTCATTTTCAATCTGCAAGGTTGGTTTTGTTTGTTTGTTTTTTTGTTTTTCCCTGAAATTAGCCTCTTGGAGGCAGCAAATAGGTGGGTGTTGTGTTGTTGTTGTTGTTTTTTAAATCCACTCTGTCACCTGGTATATTTTAATTGGAGTGTTTAGTGCATTTACATGTGAAGTAATTATTGATAGGTATGTATTTATTGCCATTTTGTTACTTGTTTTGTGTTTGTTTCTATAGATTTTCTCTGCTCCTTTCGTCCCTTGGTCTCTCTTTTATGATTTCTTGGCTGGAGGTGATGTGCTTGGATTCCTTTCTCTTTTTTCTTTGCATATTTCTTGTTAGTTTTTGATTTGTGGTTACCATTAGGTTTATATATAACATCTTCTGCATATAACAGTCTATATTAACTTGATATATCGTTGCTGAAGTTGAAACCTATTTTTTAGTTCCTCTCCCCCCAAGTCCACATTTTAGATGTGTGGTGCCATGTTTTGCATCTTTTATTTTATGAATCCCTTGACTGGTTTTTACAGAAATACTTATTTTCACTTATTTTGTGTTTTGTTTTTGTTTTGTTTTGTTTTGTTTTATGCTCTCGTTTATGGTCTTTCCTTTCCATTCAAAGAATCCTCTTTAATATGTCTTATAGGGATTGCTTAATAGTCATGAAGTTTTTAGTTTTATCTGTCTGAGAATCTCTTTACCTTTCCTTCAATTTTGAATGATAGTCTTGCTGGATAGAGTATTCTTGGCTGAAGATATTTCCCTTTTGGCACTTTGAATATATCATGCCATTCTGTTTTGGCCTGCAAAATTTCTGATGAAAAATTGACTGATGGCCTTATGGGGTTTCTCTTATATATAACAGCCTTCTTTTCTCTTACAGCTTTTACATTATTGTTGTTGTTGTTATTTATTGCTACCTTTTGCCATTTTGATTCCTGTGTCTCTTGGTGTGGACCCCCTTGGGTTAGATTTTTAGGGGGATTTTTATACGTCCTGGATCTGTATCTCTGTTTCCTTCCCCAGATTAGGAAAATTTTTACCTACTATTTCTTCAAAAACATTGCCTGCCCCCTTTTCTCCCTTCTTCTGGGACACCTATAATGCGAGTGTTATTATACTTGATGGAATCACTGAGTCCCCTAAGACTATTCACAATTTGCTTAAGTTTCTTTCCTTTTCTTTGCTCAGCTTGATTACTCGTCATTTTTCTGTCTTCCAGGTCATGTGTTCATTCCTCTGCTTCATATAGTCTGCTGTTTATTCTGTGAATTGTATTGCATTTTTTGTGTTCTTGATCTCTGATTGGTTCTTTTTTATCTTTATGTTAAGGGCTCATTGATGTCTTCTACTCTTTTTTCAAGTCCAGTGAGTATCTTCATGATCATTTTTCTGAAATTAGCCTCTTGAAGGCAGCGTATAGGTGGGGTATGACCATTACGTTAAATTCTCTACCGGGCATATTACTTATAACTGTTTTGCTTTGGCCCCTTGCCATAGTTTGACTCCGTTCCTTCATTTGGGAGCTATTTCTCTGTCTGCTCCTCCTGTCTGACTTTCTGTTTCTGTTTTGTTTTGTTTTGTTTTTTAGGGAATTCAGCTATTTCTCTTGTCCTTAATGATAATAGCCTTATGAAGAAGGAGTCCTGTAGTGCCCTGCAGAGCAGTGTAGCCTGTTCTCCAGGGCCTGGCAGTTCAGGGAGCATCTCCTATGTCTTATGTCTGCTCTCCTGTTGAGTCTTGGTCTATTTTTCCTTTCCAGTTGTCTGAAGAGGCTCTCTTTGCCTCACATGGGCAATGTCTGGTCCTGATCAGGGGTGGTGGGGTGCATTTTAACAAGTTGTGTGGTGCTCTGCTTGCTAAAGGAGACCTAGCACCCCCAAAAGTAAAGTCCCACAAAACACAAGGGTCAGGACATATGTTGGCAGGGTTTGCATTGCTCTCCTGAGGGTGGGATCTGCAGCACCAGGACTAAGGGGAGCATGACTGTGAAAGCCTTGGTGGGGAGGAGAGCAGGCTTGGTGCAAGTCAGTTAGATAATGAGTGTTGTGGCTAATTCCTGGAGTTGGTGGTTATTTATGCTGAGGTTGGGGAAAATGGCAACTGCCAGCTCCTTTGCTCCTGAAGGGCTCTCTCTGTGATCCTTCTTTCTCTGGGCCATGCTCTAAGATGAGCAAATCCCTCTCCCTCCCATCTGCTGCCTTCTCCCTGCCCCTGCCCCAACCCCCAGCATTTTTCAAACTGCTGCTTATAGGCTGTATCTGCATAGGTTATTTGTCCTACTATGTCTTTAAGGGCAGGGACTCTGCTTAGTAATGTCCTCTGAGCTCCCCAGGAACCCACAATTTGGCCCCTCCTGTTTGTGAAGGCAAATATCACTGGGATTCATCCTCTCTGTGTGCTCCGCAGTGTGAAAGACTCTCTTCTGCCCTCCATCACACCAGTAGTTTCCTCCCCACATAAAAATCCTGCATACTCTATTTATCTTGAATACCTTGACCAAATTAGCATACCTTGTTAACAGTGGTAGACATGAGTAGTTGGCATACAACTGACCACCTATGGGGGAAAATGTTTTAGCTACAGTCTGAGAACATAACACAGATGAGAATGTCAGTTAACACTCTGAAGATTGTATTATAGAGAAATCTACTGAATTGAAATATCCCCATGGAATCCAAAACTGTACAGCTTAAGTATTCACCACAATTATTAGGGAAGTTTATATTATTCACATTCTCATTTTTACTTTTAGGATTTCCTTCAGGATCAGCCTTTTTTGGGAGCATCCTTATAAATAGCTGTAGTAAAGGACATGAGTAACATGAAATTGTCCAAGGTCTATATGGCACATAATGTGTCTTGCAGAAAAATAAATTCAGTTATTTGCAGAAGACAGTGTTTTGGATGTCTCTGCTACAAAGATAGCAAATCAAAACATTGACAAGTAGCTCAGCTTGGGAAATGGAAAACTGACATGATTCTGAAGGCAGTCTTTATCAGTCACTAGTTCACTCATCCACTTAGCAATTTGGTCACTAAAAAGTTTTTCATTGTTCTTAAAAAAGGATGTATCTAGCTTTCACCTGCTCAATATAGTCCTCTTCAGTACCATTGCATTCTGTAGCAATAGTGGAACCTGAATGAAAGAGAAATCTAGAAAATACTCTTTGAATTTAATGATGTGAGCAAAATCCATAGGAAGAAAACAATGTTGATTGGCTTCTTAAGATACTGAGTTGATTTACATATGATCCATGTGTTGCCATTGATTTCTGTTTAGAAAAAGTGTCTGGTAGGATTTCTTTGCTGAAATCTTATGAGCTCACCTGTACAATATTCTCAAGCTCATAAAATTTAAGTACCTGGATACATAGTCTATATTATATATTAGTGTTAGGAAAGTTCATTTTCATGACTTCATTTTAGTACAAAAGTGTGAAATGTTGCTATAGGGTTTTGCCTGTGGGACCTTTGCAATTATTTAACTTTTTGAATAATCTCTACTTCTTCAAGAAATGCTTTGTAAAATTATGGTGAAAATGGTTGAAGTTAACTATGATATAATAATTTTGATTGAATATAAAACAAAGTCAATCACCATTGGGTTGATATATCATCTGTTCCAGTCCTTATTTCTTTTGAAATTGAACACTTGGGTTAGTTACTCTCAACTTAATTAGTAACGTGTACCATGCTTGATTAAATTAAGTGCAATGCAGTTGTAGCTTACTTCTTCAAAATGGGCTATTTATAATTAATGATATGAATTACTTTGTAGTCACCATTGATTACCCATGCTAATGCAGAGGCACAGAATTCATTGAAGCCATTATATTATTTTTTTGAAGTGCACAGTATGCTTTTATGTTGAATATTAGGAGATATGTAAATTGCTTCATTATCTGGGCCCTTATTTGGCCTTTCCCCTTGTATCATTTAGCGTCTACTAACTCAGTTGACAGTAGAGGATTCCTGCTGGTAGACACTGATAGCTTCTTTCTTTTAGTTTCTTTTGTCTTTATAATCTGTCTCTTACTACTACTTCTTTCATTTTCTCCAATGTGTCCTGAGAAGGAGGCCTGAAGGCCAAGTAGAGACCGTGAGGCGCGAGCGGACTAGTTTACTCAGCTCCCGGCAGCAGTGCAGCCTGGGAGGGCCGGCTCCCCATGGCCACACTTTCTTTATATTATGTTATTTTTCACCTTCTTCCCTTCCTCCCTTCCTCCCTTCCTCTTTCTTCCTTCCTTCCTTCCTTTCTTTCCTTCTTTCTTTTCTTTTCTTCTTTCTTTCTCTCTCTCTCTTTCTTTCTTTCTTTTCCTTAACAGATGTTCTTTGTTGAATTTAGAGGGTGGGAATGACCTGGGAGATGGGGCAGAGAGAGAAGACAATTCCCCGCTGTGCAGGGAGCCCAATGCCAGAATGGATCCCAGGGCTTTGAGTTCAGGACCCGAGGTGAAGGCAGAGGCTTCACGGACTGGGCCCCCCCCCCCCCCAGGTGCTGCACCAGTCTTGATTTTTAAGAGGAATCCAAATTCCAGAGTTTTAGTTGCATTCCTCCACTTGATAAGAAATGCATGGGAGTAAAAATGGTATGTGAGATTGTGCCTATGTGGTGATAGTGTCTGTCATCCAGTGTCTTGGGGCTGGGTCCCCGACCTCCCCGTGAGGATGTCAAGCGTGAAGGCTTGTGACCAGCTCAGGCTGACCCCAAGGAAAAGAGTCCGCATATTCTGCCGGCAGCTGAGATCTAGTACCCTGTATACCCTAGAACTTGACCCAGCATGGGACTCCAGCTAGCTGTGGAAGCAGCCCAAGAGGTTAAGCTGGGGACCCCACAGTCTAGAGCCACTCTGGCTCCCTCCCACGGAACTCCCCGGAGGGCAGAGTAGCGCCAGCATTCATTCCCAAGGAAAGCCAGGTGCACACCCGTTCTCCCAGCCAGTCCGCCACCAGGACCCGGTTCAGAGCCCAAGAGCAGAACCAGTTCTGGAGTTGGCTTGGCACCACTCCAGAAGGCTGTGGGCTGTTTCCTTCCAGAAGGCACAGGGATAGGCGGTCAGCCTGGTGACCTTCTCTCCTGCTTCGGCACCGTGTCAAGTTGCAGAACGAGCCGCTGGCCCAGGGTTGGTAAACACCCACTGGCAGAGGGGACCCAAAGCCCGCACCAGTGCCTGAGGCATCTCCACCCTCTTCCCAGAAGGGGCGGCATGCAGAGTTACCGCCAAAGGCTGAAGTAGCCAAGATATTGACGAAAGGAGACAAGTCCCATTGTTAAGTAGTGTTTTTTTCTTTTCTTTTTTTGTTTCTTTTTTTTAACCAGGGACCTAAGGACAGAAGGATGTCTTGGGGACCAACAGACACAGTTCATCTCCACAAGCCCCTGTCTGGTGACACCTGTTCTCAGTCCCGGGAGGAGGATATGGGAGGACAGGTATGTGATACCACCTATCGCCAGGGTAGATGGAGGAACTTTTGGCCAGAGGCTGTCCTTAAGGGCTCGCAGATGGAAAGGAAATGCAAGAGGTAGTGGGGGGCAGCTGTGTTCAGGAGGTTGCAGTGGATCGCATCCATCACTTGGGCATTAGCGCTCTTCCACTCAATGCTCTCTCTAGCACCTCTGGGCTGGGAAACCCTGACAATACATCTTTAAAAACTGCGCCAGTATTTCTGGGGTGAATACCAGGACGAGTACTGCTAGGTGAAGATTGCAACGGCAGACTCGGATAGGAGTTGCCGACTGTTGTGCCAGAGAGGGGGGCCCAACACCCTAACCTCCGGGGGAACTGCACTGGAATTTCGTGTCCACAGGTTCTGCCCAGGACGGCTGGATGACAGGACAGACCTACGGGTCTGTGAGGGAACCATGCAAACTACACGAAGGGGAGGAGATGGAGCAGGGGAAGAGGCAGGGACAGGGGCAGTGGAAGGGGCTGGAGCTGGGGCAGGTGCCCCGGGCAATGTCCAGTGCAGGATCCAGGCCAGGAGCCGGGACTAGGTCAGAATTAGGGGCACAGGCGAGGACAGGGGAGGAGTCCGTGGCCTGGGTCAGGGCAGCCGAAGGGGCAGGATCAGGGACACCAGCTGGGTGTGGGGAAAGAAGAATGGCAGAAGCACGGGCAGGGGAAGGGGCAGCAGCTGTCTCCAGGGCAGGCGAAGGGGCAGGGGCCGGGCAAGGGGAATGAGTCCTTGCAGGGACTGGGGCAGGGGCTGGGTGTGGGGCAGTAAGAGGGGCGCAGGCCGGGGAAGGGGCCGGGGCCAAGGCCGGGGCAGGGGATGGGGCAGGGGCAGCAACAGGGTTTGGAGCTGGGTCAGGTGCAGTGGTGCTGGCTGGTCCAGGATGCAGGGCAAGAGCTGGGCCTGTGGCAGGATGAGGGTTCCAGGCAGGGACGGGGAAAGGCGCAGGATCTTGAGAGTAGCAGGAACAGGGCCCGGGGCAGGAGCAGGCCCCAGCTCTTCCTGGGCAGCGTCAGGGTCTGCGGGGCCCGGTTCCTGGTCGCCTGCTGGCGGCTGGTCCCCGGCTGAGGTGGCGGCAGGCACCGTCTCCCAATCCCCAGCTCCTGCTGATGTCAGGAGGGGCCCGAGCTCCTTGCCAGGAGCAGCTGGGAGAGGAGAGAAGGTCCCATGCTTGCCTGCCTCTGCGTGTGCCTTGGCAACCACAGGACCCAGGCGGGGCGTGGCGGAGAGGCCGCAGCCAGGGAAGGAACCCTCAGCGGGACGGCTCCCCGAAGGCAGTGTCCCCGCTGGGTGCTCTGAGCCCAGTCCTTGCTCCTGGCCCCCCACCAGCCTGTGGGGCTCGTCCCTGTGGGCCCAGCACCGACCCGTCCCCGCACACGCCCAGGCACCCAGCCCCGCCCCGCCTTCTCACCGTTGGGGCTCAGTTTCGGCAGGTGGCCTGGCAGGCTAGAAAGACTTTCCTGGGACTGCGGACTCCTGGGTCAGAGAGGAGGTGGTGTCCGCCTGCCTCTTCTCTTCCTCCGTGGCCTTCTGCAAAGACAGGGACCGGTCGCTGGCCCGGAGCCATCCCAGCCCCACCCGGCCGAACACACTGTCCTCTTGCCCGGGCCCCCTGCTGCTCCCACATGGGCCCCAAACCTGTGCTTGCCAAGCGCGACCCCCGGTCCCGGGACCCAACCTGCAGGGCTCTGGGGATCGAACCTGGCCAGGAGCTCACATCCCCCAAACCTGTCCCACCCAGGCAGCCTTGACCTTGACCGCGACCTGCCCACCGGGCATCAGACCCCTCATCCACCTGCTCCTGCTCAGGAAGGCCCCACCGCACGGGAGCCCTCCTTCCAGACACATGTATGCACAGGCAAGCTCACAGACACACACACACACAAACACACATACACACACAAACCCAGCGGATGAGGGGACACGTGGCTGCGCCCGTCGCAGGTGTAGGTGCAGGGGTTGGGACAGGGGACGGCACAGGAGCTGGGCCTGGTGCATGAGCTGGGACCGGGGCAGGAGCAGGAGCAAGGGGAAGGACAGGGTCAGCAGGAGCGGCCGGTGCAGCATGCAGGGCTAGAGCTGGGTCAGGGCCAGGAAGAGGAGTGCAGGCAGGGCCAGGGGAAAGGGCAGGAGCAAGGGGCAGGAGCTGGGTGTGGGGCTGGAACAGGTGTCCGCTGGGAACAGGGAGAGGCAGGGGAAGAGACAGTGGCCCTGCGAGGGGCAAAGGGAGGGGCAGCGGTCCTGGCTGAGGCCGGGGAAGCGGCAGGGCCTGGGTGTGGAGCAGCAAGAGGGACCCAGGCAGGAGCAGGAGAAGGGGCAGGAGCAGGGGCAGGACCTGGGTCTTGGGCAGGAGCAGGGGCCCAGGCAGGGAGAGGCGAAGACACAGGGGCCCTGAGAGGGGCAAGGGAAGGGTCAGTGGTCCTTGGAAGGGCAGGGGAAGGGGGCGGGCAAGCGGCAGGGGCATGGGCAGGAGGAGCAGGAGGACGGGTGGGGTCTGGAGCAGGAACAGGGACCCAGGGAGGAACACGGGAAGGGGCAGTCTTCCAGGCAGGGGAAGGGGCAGGGCCAGGAAGAGGTACAGGGCATGCGTGTGGGGCAGGAATCGGGGCAGAGGCAACGGCACGGACAGGGGCAGGGGCAGGGGCAGGGGCCGGATCCAGGGTAGGAACTGGGCCTGGGGCAGGAAGGAGGGCAGAGGCAGGGGCAGGGGAGTGGCCAGTGGTCCTGGCGGGGTTTGGAGAAGGGGCAGGAGCTGGGTCTGGGGCAGGAGCAGGGGCACAGGCCGGCGAAGGGGTAGGGGTCCTGGCAGGGGCAGAGGCAGGGGCAGGGCAAGGGGCAGGGATCCTGGCAGGGGCAAGGGAAGGGGCCGTGGAAGGGGCTGGAGCTGGGAGAGGTGTCCCGGCGATGGCTGGCGCAGGATCCAGGGCCCGAGCCGGGACTGGGTCAGGATCAGGGGCACAGGCGGGAACAGGGCAGGTGTCCGTGGCCTGGGTCGGGGCAGGCGAAGGGGCAGGATCATATACAGGAGCTGGGTGTGGGGCCAGAAGAAGGGCAGAGGCACGGGCAGGGGAAGGGGCAGCAGATGTCTCCAGGGCAGGCGAAGGGGCAGGGGCCGGGCAAGGGGAATGAGTCCTTGCAGGGGCTGGGGCAGGGACTGGGTGTGGGGCAGTAAGAGGGGCGCAGGCCGGGAAGGGGCCAGGGCCAAGGTCGGGGCAGGGGACGGGGCAGGGGCAGCGGCAGGGTTTGGAGCTGGGTCAGGTGAAGTGGTACTGGCTGGTGCAGGATGCAGGGCAGGAGCGGGGCCTGTGGCAGGATGAGGGGCCCAGGCAGGGACGGGGGAAGCCGCAGGATCGTGAGAGGAGCAGGAGCAGGAGCAGGAGCAGGGTCCGGGTCAGGAGCAGGCCCCAGCTCTTCCTGGGCAGCGTCAGGCTCTGCGGGGCCCGGTTCCTGGTCACCTGCTGGCGGCTGGTCCCTGGCTGAGGTGGCGGCAGGCACCGTCTCCCAATCCCCAGCTCCTGCTGATGTCAGGAGGGGCCCGAGCTCCTTGCCAGGAGCAGCTGTGAGAGGAGAGAAGGTCCCGCGCTTGCCTGCCTCTGCGTGTGCCTTGGCGCCCACAGGACCCAGGCGGGGCGTGGCGGAGAGGCCGAAGCCAGGGAAGGAACCCTCAGCGGGACGGATCCCCGAGGGCAGTGTCCCCGCTGGGTGCTCTGAGCCTAGTCCTTGCTCCTGGCCCCCCACCAGCCTGTGGGGCTCGTCCCTGTGGGCCCAGCACCGACCCGTCCCCGCACACGCCCAGGCACCCAGCCCCGCCCCGCCTTCTCACCCTGGGGCTCGGCTTGCGCAGGTGGCCTGGCAGGCTCCGAAGCCTTTCCTGGGCCTGCGGACTCCTGGGTCAGAGAGGAGGTAGTGTCCGCCTGCCTCTTCTCTTCCTCCGTGGCCTTCTGCAAAGACAGGGACCAGTTGCTGGCCCGAAGCCATCCCGGCCCCGCCCGGCCGACCCCACTGTCCTCTTGCCCGGTCCCCCTGCTGCTCCCACGTGGGCCCCAGACCTGTGCCTGCCCAGCCCTACCCCCGGTCCCGGGACCCACACCTGCAGGGCTCTGGGGATCGACCCTGGCCAGGAGCTCACATCCCCCACACCTGTCCCACCCAGCCAGCCTTCACCTTGACCGCGACCTGCCCACCGGGCATCTGACCCCTCATCCACCTGCTCCTGCTCAGGAAGGCCCCACCGCACGTGAGCCCTCCTTCCAGACACATTCCTGCACAGGAACGCTCACAGACACACACACACACACACGCGCGCGCGCGCGCTCGCACACACACAGACACACACACACACACTCACAGAAAGACACATACACACGCAAACCCAGCGGTTGAGGGGACCTGTGGCTGCGCCCGTCGATGCGGAAGTGTGGGGCTGGGCGGCCGGCTCTGGCCTCCCGGTGTCACCTTAGTCTCCTTTCGGCCGAAAGGCCAGAGGCATCGGGCAGCCCTGAAAGGACCTCCCGAGCGCGGGGAAGTGGTAGGCGGGCGCGCTTTCCTCCGTCTCCACCGTCCCGAGTTTGGGAGGCAGCATGCGAACATGGTGTTGGTTGGACGATGTCCAAAGCAACGAGCTGCGCAGGGGGGCGTCCCTGGAATGTGGGTGCCTGGTGACGTGGGTTCCAATTCTGTTGGGCTCTGTGGTCAGGGAAGTGAGGTCACCGCTTCCTGGGGACCCCTGCCCCGACTTCCTCCTCACACCGGAGCCCCCGAGGGCCCCTCCCCCAGCCGCTCCGTGCTCACCCCCCACCCCATGCCGCGTCCAGACAGTGGCCGCCACACATCGGACTTGTTTCGGTGGTGCTGACGGCAGCAGGCCACCGCGCTGAGCCCTGCCCGCATGCAGGGGCCCGTCGGTGTTGGGCATGCAACCGCGTGTGCAATGGGGTGGGGGGGGCGGTCAGGGAGTCAGCGTGGGTCCGGCTCGGGAGATCCTCCCGAGGAGACTCCCAGGTTCCCACTCACAGCTGCGTGTGTGTTCCCGTGGGTCCACGCCCTGTCCGAACCCGGGGTGTGCTCAGCGTGTGCGTTTCAGCCACGTGGTCTGTGCCAGGAGGGGTCTCACGGGGATGCCGTCGCAGGAGGCAGTTCCTGGGCAGGAGCGACGGGGTTCTTCAGGAACCTCGAGACCGTCAGCGAGCATCTCTTCCCACGACGGGTCGAGGGACTCGTCGTGGGCTGCGCGTGCGTGGGTGTGTCCCTGCGTGGGTGCGGGCGTGCACGGGGTCCGATGGGAACGGGGTTCCGGACCCCGCAGCGGCCAGGGTGTGTGGGGGGTGCTTCGGGGGAGGGGACCGAGCTAGGCCAGGGCCTGGCCATCCCTGCTGAGGGGAAGGTGAGCCAGCCCACACGGAGGACCGGCGGGCAGGAGGAGCCTTGTGGCCACGGGGCCGGCAAGCCCGGGCTGGTCCTTCCTTGGCAGGACGCATGCGGGCAGCTCCGGTTCCTGCTCGGAGCCCGGGGGACCCGCGGCCCCCACGGGAGTTCGTTTCTTGTGCAGCGGAAGGCCTTGTGCCCTCGGGCTCCGGGCTCCCGGGAGCACAGCTGAGGATGAGCCCATCCTCGGAGCCGCCATCCGCCGTGGGTGCGGGGGTCCTTCCCACGCCGGCCCGTCGACATCTCCGTCCTTGTTGTCGGCATAGTCGATGCAGGGAGGGCGGCAGAGGGGGCCGTGGGTGAAGAGCCCGGCGTGGGAAGTGGGGCCCACACTCACGGTGCTGGGGGTTCCTCCTTCCGAGGAAGCCGGGGCAGGACTCCAGGCAGAAGCAGAGGGGGAGCTGGGGCATGGTGGCCGCCCGGTCCCTCACCGGCTGAGCGAGGTCGTGGATACCCCCAGGCCCCTCTGGTCCTTGTTTTGGACCTCAGTCCACAGAGGGGAGCCGCTCGGTCAAGGCAGGATGGCAAGTCCGGTGCAAAGACAGCAAGCGGCCGAGACCCGGCACAGTGGGGTTGTCGGTGGAGACAAGAGGGTGCGGTGGCCAATGCTGGAGAGGGTCTCGGCCTTGGCCTCGGGGCACCCGGGCTGGCGTGGCTCTGCCTTCCCGCAGAGGCCAACGCGCGCCGCCCGCCCTCGGGCACCTGCCGCCGCGGGAGCACCTGCCCCCTCCTCTCTGCCGAGGGCTCTCTCCTGCGGCAGCCGTGCCTCCTGCAACGCCAGCCAGCGGCTGCCGGCCGTGCAGCCCGGGAGCCTGGACATCCCGACGACCACCTTCCCCCGCCGGGGGACCGAGCTGTGCGGGGGGGATGTGGTCTCCCAGTGGGCCTGAGGTCAAGGCCCCCCCACGGCGCTCCCTGCCCTGCTTTGGGCTCATTGCGCCCTGTCCCCACTCAGCTCCCTGGGCCCAGGTCCTCCTCCGTTGGTGGAACAGCCTCGGCCCGGGCTCCCCACAGTGGGCCCGGGAGCGGCTCGTCCGGACCTTCTGGCCTGGCGCCTCCCTGCCTGGCCTAGGGGCCCCCCGGCTGGCCTCCCGGGCTGGTCCGAGGCGACCCAGCGCAGGCAGGCTCAGGGCACTGCACCGGAGATGTCCGGGGACCCCCGAGCGAGCGCCCAGGCCTGGCCCAGAGCACCGGGCTTGTGAGGGGCCCAGCGCTGGAGGCGGGCGTCCCGCCACGGGGCACGGGGTGTGTCCTGGTCATGGCGGCCCCACGTGGTGGGTGTGGCCCCTGAGGGATCCCAGAAGAGGCAGGAGAGACACGGGGGTCGACAGGACATTGCTTCCCAAAGAGGATGACGTCAGGCTCAGAGCACCTGCGAGGTCCTTAGGAAAACACGGAGGCCCTGGGGATGTTGGCTGCGATGCTGTCCCTGGGGCCAAAGAGTGGTGCCCCAAAGCCCCAGTCAACACGGCCCGACGCAGTCTTTGGGGCTTCGGGGGATCGGGGCCGGTGGGCCATGAGGACGCCCAGGGCGTCACGTGGAGGATATCCTGACTTGGCGTCCCTTTTCGGGACTCGATGTTTCTGGAGGCAGTGCTAAGCCTCGTTCTCTTCCGCCCTCTGTGCAGCCGGCCCCCGTGTTCCGCAGCGGATTCCAGGTGGCCATCCCGCTGCTCACCCTGAGGACCGTGCCCCGTCAGCGCCCACAGTGACCGTGAGTGCCCCGGGGACAGGGACCATGTGGTTGGGGCTGCTCCCCCGGGATGAAGGCCCAGGGCTCAGTTGCCCGCTGGGACCCCAGAGCCTCTGCTGGGTGAGGGAGGAATGGAGGGAGTCAAGCTGGGGGAGAGGGAAGAAAGGAGGGAGGGAAAGAAGAGGAAGGCCTAGACTAGACGGGGAGGGAGGGCAGGAGGGAGGGAAGGAAGGACTGAGGGACTGAAGGCCTGAGGGAGGGAGGCCGTGAAAGCATAGGAGTGCGGCCCATGCCTCTGGAGTCCTTGGGTGGAGGGAGGTGCGAGGGCGTCCCCGGCCAGACCCTGGATGGTGGCTCAGGGCAGGTGCATCTGTCCTTGCCGTCCTGCCCTTCCTCCTCCTGGGCCATCCTGGATGGCCTTCTGCCATCCTGGACCCTGTCCACCTCCTCGTCCACCAATTGTGACTGTTCCCAGGAGCAGGGGGGGCAGGAGGGCTCTCAGGAGGGGCTTCGCGGATCCGGTGCCCCGGAGGAGACTGGGACGGTTAGCTCCAGGACGTTGTCACCTGAGCACTGGGACCGAGGACGGCGTCCACGTCCCTGGGCATGAGTGCTCCCCGACTGCCTCACCCTGCTCTCTCCCTTCTGGCGTGAAACACCGTGCCAGAGGTGGCGGGCTGAGTCCCCGGACGAGCACTGCTAGGTGATGGGTGCCCCTGCGGGCTGGGATGGGTGCTGCCCGCTGTGGTCCCAGACAGGGGTGCCCGTCCCCCTTCTCTCCGGGGGACGTGCCCTGGACCTCCGTGTCGGCACGTTCTCCCCAGGGCTGCTGGTCCTCAGGCCAGACACCGTCCGGTCGGAGGGGGACGCGCGCTGCCTCCGTAGGGTTTCCTTGGCCAGAGGCCTTCCCGGGGAGCTCCCGCATCGCTGACACGGGCTCCCCGCGTGGCCTGTCCGCCGCCGGCCCCCCGCACCCCCCTCCCCATCCACCTGGCATGCTTTCGGTCTGTGTCGTTGTGGGACCCGGTGCCTTGGAGCCTGGGGGGCACCAGAGGCCGGGGAGAGCTTTCTCTGGCCTTGGGTTGTGAGCGATGGGTATGCTGGGTGCGGTGTGTCTTCCAGCTCTGTGCCTCGCCCTGGTGTGTGTGCAGGCCCCAGGAGGAAGCTGCCGGGTCGCGTCTGGGGTCAGGCTGTGGTGTCCCGGCGGGAACAGGGGTCTCGGCCCCGACCTTGGGCCCCTCTGCACTCAAGGGCCCTCCGTGATCCCGTCTCCTCTAGAACCCTTCGGGGTTTTCGGTATGGCAGGGGGCAAGTTCCACGTCCAAGTCGCCCAGGACAAAACCCAGTCCCCTTGGAAAAGAGGTGGGCAGACACCCGGGCACCTCCAGAGTCATTCCCCTCCCAGAAATGTCCAGATCCGGGGAAGGAAGGGAGAGAGAAAGCAGCTGAGGCGTGGCGAGGGGCCGGACTAGGGGAGCAATGGGCAGGGAGGGCTTGGGCTCAGGGTCCCCTTCGGGGAAGGAGTTGTTCCACAGCGATGTTCTGGGCTGTTGGGGGGCGGTGGGGGGGGGGCGGGGGGGCGGCGGCGCCAGGGACGGACTTAGGGTTGAGCACGGGTTCCACGGAAAAACGATGCATTTTGTTTAAAAGAGATAGGCGAGAGCGTCGAGGGCATGCAAAGCTAGGATGACGGTGAGACCGAAGCAGAGAGAAAGAACCCAGGCGGAGGGGATGAACCGTGGCGGCGGGCCATCGGGGTCGGGGCATGGAACGGAGGGTACCCGTCCAGGGAGCTCTCCCCGCAGAGCGGGGGGCTCTGGATGGGGCTCTGGGAGCCCCGCAGGAGCAGGGGTAGGGGCAGGGGTTGGGACAGGGTCCGGCACAAGAGCTGGGCCTGGTGCAGGAGCTGGGACCGGGGCAGGAGCAGGAGCAAGGGGAGGGACAGGGTCAGCAGGAGCGGCCGGTGCAGCATGCAGGGCTGGAGCTGGGTCAGGGCCAGGAAGAGGAGTGCAGGCAGGGCCAGGGGAAAGGGCAGGAGCAAGGGGCAGGAGCTGGGTGTGGGGCTGGAACAGGTGTCCGGTGGGAACAGGGAGAGGCAGGGGAAGAGACAGTGGCCCTGCGAGGGGCAAAGGGAGGGGCAGCGGTCCTGGCCGAGGCCGGGGAAGTGGCAGGGCCTGGGTGTGGAGCAGCAAGAGGGACCCAGGCAGGAGCAGGAGAAGGGGCAGGAGCAGGGGCAGGACCTGGGTCTCGGGCAGGAGCAGGGGCCCAGGCAGGGAGAGGCGAAGACACAGGGGCCCTGAGAGGGGCAAGGGAAGGGCCAGTGGTGCTTGGAGGGGCAGGGGAAGGGCGCGGGCAAGCGGCAGGGGCAGGGGCCGGAGCAGGAGGACGGGTGGGGTCTGGAGCAGGAACAGGGACCCAGGGAGGAACACGGGAAGGGGCAGTCTTCCAGGCAGGGGAAGGGGCAGGGGCAGGAAGAGGTGCAGGGCATGCGTGTGGGGCAGGAATCGGGGCAGAGGCAACGGCACGGACAGGGGCAGGGGCAGGGGCAGGGGCCGGATCCAGGGTAGGAACTGGGCCTGGGGCAGGAAGGAGGGCAGAGGCAGGGGCAGGGGAGTGGCCAGTGGTCCTGGCGGGGTTTGGAGAAGGGGCAGGAGCTGGGTCTGGGGCAGGAGCAGGGGCACAGGCCGGCGAAGGGGTAGGGGTCCTGGCAGGGGCAGAGGCAGGGGCAGGGCAAGGGGCAGGGATCCTGGCAGGGGCAAGGGAAGGGGCCGTGGAAGGGGCTGGAGCTGGGAGAGGTGTCCCGGCGATGGCTGGCGCAGGATCCAGGGCCCGAGCCGGGACTGGGTCAGGATCAGGGGCACAGGCGGGGACAGGACAGGTGTCCGTGGCCGGGGTCGGGGCAGGCGAAGGGGCAGGATCAGATACAGGAGCTGGGTGTGGGGCCAGAAGAAGGGCAGAGGCACGGGCAGGGGAAGGGGCAGCAGCTGTCTCCGGGGCAGGCGAAGGGGCAGGGGCCGGGCAAGGGGTATGAGTCCTTGCAGGGACTGGGGCAGGGACTGGGTGTGGGGCAGTAAGAGGGGCGCAGGCCGGGGAAGGGGCCGGGGCCAAGGCCGGGGCAGGGGCAGCGGCAGGGTTTGGAGCTGGGTCAGGTGCAGTGGTGCTGGCTGGTGCAGGATGCAGGGCAAGAGCTTGGTCTGTGGCAGGATGAGGGGCCCAGGCCGGGACGGGGGAAGGCGCAGGATCGTGAGAGGAGCAGGAGCAGGAGCAGGGCCCGGGGCAGGAGCAGGCCCCAGCTCTTCCTGGGCAGCGTCAGGCTCTGCGGGGCCCGGTTCCTGGTCACCTGCTGGTGGCTGGTCCCCGGCTGAGGTGGCGGCAGGCACTGTCTCCCAATCCCCAGCTCCTGCTGATGTCAGGAGGGGCCCGAGCTCCTTGCCAGGAGCAGCTGGGAGAGGAGAGAAGGTCCCGCGCTTGCCTGCCTCTGCGTGTGCCTTGGCGCCCACAGGACCCAGGCGGGGCGTGGCGGAGAGGCCGCAGCCAGGGAAGGAACCCTCAGCGGGACGGCTCCCCGAGGGCAGTGTCCCCGCTGGGTGCTCTGAGCCCAGTCCTTGCTCCTGGCCCCCCACCAGCCTGTGGGGCTCGTCCCTGTGGGCCCAGCACCGACCCGTCCCCGCACACGCCCAGGCACCCAGCCCCGCCCCGCCTTCTCACCCTGGGGCTCGGCTTGCGCAGGTGGCCTGGCAGGCTCCGAAGCCTTTCCTGGGCCTGCGGACTCCTGGGTCAGAGAGGAGGTAGTGTCCGCCTGCCTCTTCTCTTCCTCCGTGGCCTTCTGCAAAGACAGGGACCAGTTGCTGGCCCGAAGCCATCCCGGCCCCGCCCGGCCGACCCCACTGTCCTCTTGCCCGGTCCCCCTGCTGCTCCCACGTGGGCCCCAGACCTGTGCCTGCCCAGCCCTACCCCCGGTCCCGGGACCCACACCTGCAGGGCTCTGGGGATCGACCCTGGCCAGGAGCTCACATCCCCCACACCTGTCCCACCCAGCCAGCCTTCACCTTGACCGCGACCTGCCCACCGGGCATCTGACCCCTCATCCACCTGCTCCTGCTCAGGAAGGCCCCACCGCACGTGAGCCCTCCTTCCAGACACATTCCTGCACAGGAACGCTCACAGACACACACACACACACACGCGCGCGCGCGCGCTCGCACACACACAGACACACACACACACACTCACAGAAAGACACATACACACGCAAACCCAGCGGTTGAGGGGACCTGTGGCTGCGCCCGTCGATGCGGAAGTGTGGGGCTGGGCGGCCGGCTCTGGCCTCCCGGTGTCACCTTAGTCTCCTTTCGGCCGAAAGGCCAGAGGCATCGGGCAGCCCTGAAAGGACCTCCCGAGCGCGGGGAAGTGGTAGGCGGGCGCGCTTTCCTCCGTCTCCACCGTCCCGAGTTTGGGAGGCAGCATGCGAACATGGTGTTGGTTGGACGATGTCCAAAGCAACGAGCTGCGCAGGGGGGCGTCCCTGGAATGTGGGTGCCTGGTGACGTGGGTTCCAATTCTGTTGGGCTCTGTGGTCAGGGAAGTGAGGTCACCGCTTCCTGGGGACCCCTGCCCCGACTTCCTCCTCACACCGGAGCCCCCGAGGGCCCCTCCCCCAGCCGCTCCGTGCTCACCCCCCACCCCATGCCGCGTCCAGACAGTGGCCGCCACACATCGGACTTGTTTCGGTGGTGCTGACGGCAGCAGGCCACCGCGCTGAGCCCTGCCCGCATGCAGGGGCCCGTCGGTGTTGGGCATGCAACCGCGTGTGCAATGGGGTGGGGGGGGCGGTCAGGGAGTCAGCGTGGGTCCGGCTCGGGAGATCCTCCCGAGGAGACTCCCAGGTTCCCACTCACAGCTGCGTGTGTGTTCCCGTGGGTCCACGCCCTGTCCGAACCCGGGGTGTGCTCAGCGTGTGCGTTTCAGCCACGTGGTCTGTGCCAGGAGGGGTCTCACGGGGATGCCGTCGCAGGAGGCAGTTCCTGGGCAGGAGCGACGGGGTTCTTCAGGAACCTCGAGACCGTCAGCGAGCATCTCTTCCCACGACGGGTCGAGGGACTCGTCGTGGGCTGCGCGTGCGTGGGTGTGTCCCTGCGTGGGTGCGGGCGTGCACGGGGTCCGATGGGAACGGGGTTCCGGACCCCGCAGCGGCCAGGGTGTGTGGGGGGTGCTTCGGGGGAGGGGACCGAGCTAGGCCAGGGCCTGGCCATCCCTGCTGAGGGGAAGGTGAGCCAGCCCACACGGAGGACCGGCGGGCAGGAGGAGCCTTGTGGCCACGGGGCCGGCAAGCCCGGGCTGGTCCTTCCTTGGCAGGACGCATGCGGGCAGCTCCGGTTCCTGCTCGGAGCCCGGGGGACCCGCGGCCCCCACGGGAGTTCGTTTCTTGTGCAGCGGAAGGCCTTGTGCCCTCGGGCTCCGGGCTCCCGGGAGCACAGCTGAGGATGAGCCCATCCTCGGAGCCGCCATCCGCCGTGGGTGCGGGGGTCCTTCCCACGCCGGCCCGTCGACATCTCCGTCCTTGTTGTCGGCATAGTCGATGCAGGGAGGGCGGCAGAGGGGGCCGTGGGTGAAGAGCCCGGCGTGGGAAGTGGGGCCCACACTCACGGTGCTGGGGGTTCCTCCTTCCGAGGAAGCCGGGGCAGGACTCCAGGCAGAAGCAGAGGGGGAGCTGGGGCATGGTGGCCGCCCGGTCCCTCACCGGCTGAGCGAGGTCGTGGATACCCCCAGGCCCCTCTGGTCCTTGTTTTGGACCTCAGTCCACAGAGGGGAGCCGCTCGGTCAAGGCAGGATGGCAAGTCCGGTGCAAAGACAGCAAGCGGCCGAGACCCGGCACAGTGGGGTTGTCGGTGGAGACAAGAGGGTGCGGTGGCCAATGCTGGAGAGGGTCTCGGCCTTGGCCTCGGGGCACCCGGGCTGGCGTGGCTCTGCCTTCCCGCAGAGGCCAACGCGCGCCGCCCGCCCTCGGGCACCTGCCGCCGCGGGAGCACCTGCCCCCTCCTCTCTGCCGAGGGCTCTCTCCTGCGGCAGCCGTGCCTCCTGCAACGCCAGCCAGCGGCTGCCGGCCGTGCAGCCCGGGAGCCTGGACATCCCGACGACCACCTTCCCCCGCCGGGGGACCGAGCTGTGCGGGGGGGATGTGGTCTCCCAGTGGGCCTGAGGTCAAGGCCCCCCCACGGCGCTCCCTGCCCTGCTTTGGGCTCATTGCGCCCTGTCCCCACTCAGCTCCCTGGGCCCAGGTCCTCCTCCGTTGGTGGAACAGCCTCGGCCCGGGCTCCCCACAGTGGGCCCGGGAGCGGCTCGTCCGGACCTTCTGGCCTGGCGCCTCCCTGCCTGGCCTAGGGGCCCCCCGGCTGGCCTCCCGGGCTGGTCCGAGGCGACCCAGCGCAGGCAGGCTCAGGGCACTGCACCGGAGATGTCCGGGGACCCCCGAGCGAGCGCCCAGGCCTGGCCCAGAGCACCGGGCTTGTGAGGGGCCCAGCGCTGGAGGCGGGCGTCCCGCCACGGGGCACGGGGTGTGTCCTGGTCATGGCGGCCCCACGTGGTGGGTGTGGCCCCTGAGGGATCCCAGAAGAGGCAGGAGAGACACGGGGGTCGACAGGACATTGCTTCCCAAAGAGGATGACGTCAGGCTCAGAGCACCTGCGAGGTCCTTAGGAAAACACGGAGGCCCTGGGGATGTTGGCTGCGATGCTGTCCCTGGGGCCAAAGAGTGGTGCCCCAAAGCCCCAGTCAACACGGCCCGACGCAGTCTTTGGGGCTTCGGGGGATCGGGGCCGGTGGGCCATGAGGACGCCCAGGGCGTCACGTGGAGGATATCCTGACTTGGCGTCCCTTTTCGGGACTCGATGTTTCTGGAGGCAGTGCTAAGCCTCGTTCTCTTCCGCCCTCTGTGCAGCCGGCCCCCGTGTTCCGCAGCGGATTCCAGGTGGCCATCCCGCTGCTCACCCTGAGGACCGTGCCCCGTCAGCGCCCACAGTGACCGTGAGTGCCCCGGGGACAGGGACCATGTGGTTGGGGCTGCTCCCCCGGGATGAAGGCCCAGGGCTCAGTTGCCCGCTGGGACCCCAGAGCCTCTGCTGGGTGAGGGAGGAATGGAGGGAGTCAAGCTGGGGGAGAGGGAAGAAAGGAGGGAGGGAAAGAAGAGGAAGGCCTAGACTAGACGGGGAGGGAGGGCAGGAGGGAGGGAAGGAAGGACTGAGGGACTGAAGGCCTGAGGGAGGGAGGCCGTGAAAGCATAGGAGTGCGGCCCATGCCTCTGGAGTCCTTGGGTGGAGGGAGGTGCGAGGGCGTCCCCGGCCAGACCCTGGATGGTGGCTCAGGGCAGGTGCATCTGTCCTTGCCGTCCTGCCCTTCCTCCTCCTGGGCCATCCTGGATGGCCTTCTGCCATCCTGGACCCTGTCCACCTCCTCGTCCACCAATTGTGACTGTTCCCAGGAGCAGGGGGGGCAGGAGGGCTCTCAGGAGGGGCTTCGCGGATCCGGTGCCCCGGAGGAGACTGGGACGGTTAGCTCCAGGACGTTGTCACCTGAGCACTGGGACCGAGGACGGCGTCCACGTCCCTGGGCATGAGTGCTCCCCGACTGCCTCACCCTGCTCTCTCCCTTCTGGCGTGAAACACCGTGCCAGAGGTGGCGGGCTGAGTCCCCGGACGAGCACTGCTAGGTGATGGGTGCCCCTGCGGGCTGGGATGGGTGCTGCCCGCTGTGGTCCCAGACAGGGGTGCCCGTCCCCCTTCTCTCCGGGGGACGTGCCCTGGACCTCCGTGTCGGCACGTTCTCCCCAGGGCTGCTGGTCCTCAGGCCAGACACCGTCCGGTCGGAGGGGGACGCGCGCTGCCTCCGTAGGGTTTCCTTGGCCAGAGGCCTTCCCGGGGAGCTCCCGCATCGCTGACACGGGCTCCCCGCGTGGCCTGTCCGCCGCCGGCCCCCCGCACCCCCCTCCCCATCCACCTGGCATGCTTTCGGTCTGTGTCGTTGTGGGACCCGGTGCCTTGGAGCCTGGGGGGCACCAGAGGCCGGGGAGAGCTTTCTCTGGCCTTGGGTTGTGAGCGATGGGTATGCTGGGTGCGGTGTGTCTTCCAGCTCTGTGCCTCGCCCTGGTGTGTGTGCAGGCCCCAGGAGGAAGCTGCCGGGTCGCGTCTGGGGTCAGGCTGTGGTGTCCCGGCGGGAACAGGGGTCTCGGCCCCGACCTTGGGCCCCTCTGCACTCAAGGGCCCTCCGTGATCCCGTCTCCTCTAGAACCCTTCGGGGTTTTCGGTATGGCAGGGGGCAAGTTCCACGTCCAAGTCGCCCAGGACAAAACCCAGTCCCCTTGGAAAAGAGGTGGGCAGACACCCGGGCACCTCCAGAGTCATTCCCCTCCCAGAAATGTCCAGATCCGGGGAAGGAAGGGAGAGAGAAAGCAGCTGAGGCGTGGCGAGGGGCCGGACTAGGGGAGCAATGGGCAGGGAGGGCTTGGGCTCAGGGTCCCCTTCGGGGAAGGAGTTGTTCCACAGCGATGTTCTGGGCTGTTGGGGGGCGGTGGGGGGGGGCGGGGGGGGCGGCGGCGCCAGGGACGGACTTAGGGTTGAGCACGGGTTCCACGGAAAAACGATGCATTTTGTTTAAAAGAGATAGGCGAGAGCGTCGAGGGCATGCAAAGCTAGGATGACGGTGAGACCGAAGCAGAGAGAAAGAACCCAGGCGGAGGGGATGAACCGTGGCGGCGGGCCATCGGGGTCGGGGCATGGAACGGAGGGTACCCGTCCAGGGAGCTCTCCCCGCAGAGCGGGGGGCTCTGGATGGGGCTCTGGGAGCCCCGCAGGAGCAGGGGTAGGGGCAGGGGTTGGGACAGGGTCCGGCACAAGAGCTGGGCCTGGTGCAGGAGCTGGGACCGGGGCAGGAGCAGGAGCAAGGGGAGGGACAGGGTCAGCAGGAGCGGCCGGTGCAGCATGCAGGGCTGGAGCTGGGTCAGGGCCAGGAAGAGGAGTGCAGGCAGGGCCAGGGGAAAGGGCAGGAGCAAGGGGCAGGAGCTGGGTGTGGGGCTGGAACAGGTGTCCGGTGGGAACAGGGAGAGGCAGGGGAAGAGACAGTGGCCCTGCGAGGGGCAAAGGGAGGGGCAGCGGTCCTGGCCGAGGCCGGGGAAGTGGCAGGGCCTGGGTGTGGAGCAGCAAGAGGGACCCAGGCAGGAGCAGGAGAAGGGGCAGGAGCAGGGGCAGGACCTGGGTCTCGGGCAGGAGCAGGGGCCCAGGCAGGGAGAGGCGAAGACACAGGGGCCCTGAGAGGGGCAAGGGAAGGGCCAGTGGTGCTTGGAGGGGCAGGGGAAGGGCGCGGGCAAGCGGCAGGGGCAGGGGCCGGAGCAGGAGGACGGGTGGGGTCTGGAGCAGGAACAGGGACCCAGGGAGGAACACGGGAAGGGGCAGTCTTCCAGGCAGGGGAAGGGGCAGGGGCAGGAAGAGGTGCAGGGCATGCGTGTGGGGCAGGAATCGGGGCAGAGGCAACGGCACGGACAGGGGCAGGGGCAGGGGCAGGGGCCGGATCCAGGGTAGGAACTGGGCCTGGGGCAGGAAGGAGGGCAGAGGCAGGGGCAGGGGAGTGGCCAGTGGTCCTGGCGGGGTTTGGAGAAGGGGCAGGAGCTGGGTCTGGGGCAGGAGCAGGGGCACAGGCCGGCGAAGGGGTAGGGGTCCTGGCAGGGGCAGAGGCAGGGGCAGGGCAAGGGGCAGGGATCCTGGCAGGGGCAAGGGAAGGGGCCGTGGAAGGGGCTGGAGCTGGGAGAGGTGTCCCGGCGATGGCTGGCGCAGGATCCAGGGCCCGAGCCGGGACTGGGTCAGGATCAGGGGCACAGGCGGGGACAGGACAGGTGTCCGTGGCCGGGGTCGGGGCAGGCGAAGGGGCAGGATCAGATACAGGAGCTGGGTGTGGGGCCAGAAGAAGGGCAGAGGCACGGGCAGGGGAAGGGGCAGCAGCTGTCTCCGGGGCAGGCGAAGGGGCAGGGGCCGGGCAAGGGGTATGAGTCCTTGCAGGGACTGGGGCAGGGACTGGGTGTGGGGCAGTAAGAGGGGCGCAGGCCGGGGAAGGGGCCGGGGCCAAGGCCGGGGCAGGGGCAGCGGCAGGGTTTGGAGCTGGGTCAGGTGCAGTGGTGCTGGCTGGTGCAGGATGCAGGGCAAGAGCTTGGTCTGTGGCAGGATGAGGGGCCCAGGCCGGGACGGGGGAAGGCGCAGGATCGTGAGAGGAGCAGGAGCAGGAGCAGGGCCCGGGGCAGGAGCAGGCCCCAGCTCTTCCTGGGCAGCGTCAGGCTCTGCGGGGCCCGGTTCCTGGTCACCTGCTGGTGGCTGGTCCCCGGCTGAGGTGGCGGCAGGCACTGTCTCCCAATCCCCAGCTCCTGCTGATGTCAGGAGGGGCCCGAGCTCCTTGCCAGGAGCAGCTGTGAGAGGAGAGAAGGTCCCGCGCTTGCCTGCCTCTGCGTGTGCCTTGGTGCCCACAGGACCCAGGCGGGGCGTGGCGGAGAGGCCGCAGCCAGGGAAGGAACCCTCAGCGGGACGGCTCCCCGAGGGCAGTGTCCCCGCTGGGTGCTCTGAGCCCAGTCCTTGCTCCTGGCCCCCCACCAGCCTGTGGGGCTCGTCCCTGTGGGCCCAGCACCGACCCGTCCCCGCACACGCCCAGGCACCCAGCCCCGCCCCGCCTTCTCACCCTGGGGCTCGGCTTGCGCAGGTGGCCTGGCAGGCTCCGAAGCCTTTCCTGGGCCTGCGGAATCCTGGGTCAGAGAGGAGGTAGTGTCCGCCTGCCTCTTCTCTTCCTCCGTGGCCTTCTGCAAAGACAGGGACCAGTTGCTGGCCCGAAGCCATCCCGGCCCCGCCCGGCCGACCCCACTGTCCTCTTGCCCGGTCCCCCTGCTGCTCCCACGTGGGCCCCAGACCTGTGCCTGCCCAGCCCTACCCCCGGTCCCGGGACCCACACCTGCAGGGCTCTGGGGATCGACCCTGGCCAGGAGCTCACATCCCCCACACCTGTCCCACCCAGCCAGCCTTCACCTTGACCGCGACCTGCCCACCGGGCATCTGACCCCTCATCCACCTGCTCCTGCTCAGGAAGGCCCCACCGCACGTGAGCCCTCCTTCCAGACACATTCCTGCACAGGAACGCTCACAGACACACACACACACACACGCGCGCGCGCGCGCTCGCACACACACAGACACACACACACACACTCACAGAAAGACACATACACACGCAAACCCAGCGGTTGAGGGGACCTGTGGCTGCGCCCGTCGATGCGGAAGTGTGGGGCTGGGCGGCCGGCTCTGGCCTCCCGGTGTCACCTTAGTCTCCTTTCGGCCGAAAGGCCAGAGGCATCGGGCAGCCCTGAAAGGACCTCCCGAGCGCGGGGAAGTGGTAGGCGGGCGCGCTTTCCTCCGTCTCCACCGTCCCGAGTTTGGGAGGCAGCATGCGAACATGGTGTTGGTTGGACGATGTCCAAAGCAACGAGCTGCGCAGGGGGGCGTCTCTGGAATGTGGGTGCCTGGTGACGTGGGTTCCAATTCTGTTGGGCTCTGTGGTCAGGGAAGTGAGGTCACCGCTTCCTGGGGACCCCTGCCCCGACTTCCTCCTCACACCGGAGCCCCCGAGGGCCCCTCCCCCAGCCGCTCCGTGCTCACCCCCCACCCCATGCCGCGTCCAGACAGTGGCCGCCACACATCGGACTTGTTTCGGTGGTGCTGACGGCAGCAGGCCACCGCGCTGAGCCCTGCCCGCATGCAGGGGCCCGTCGGTGTTGGGCATGCAACCGCGTGTGCAATGGGGTAGGGGGGGCGGTCAGGGAGTCAGCGTGGGTCCGGCTCGGGAGATCCTCCCGAGGAGACTCCCAGGTTCCCACTCACAGCTGCGTGTGTGTTCCCGTGGGTCCACGCCCTGTCCGAACCCGGGGTGTGCTCAGCGTGTGCGTTTCAGCCACGTGGTCTGTGCCAGGAGGGGTCTCACGGGGATGCCGTCGCAGGAGGCAGTTCCTGGGCAGGAGCGACGGGGTTCTTCAGGAACCTCGAGACCGTCAGCGAGCATCTCTTCCCACGACGGGTCGAGGGACTCGTCGTGGGCTGCGCATGCGTGGGTGTGTCCCTGCGTGGGTGCGGGCGTGCACGGGGTCCGATGGGAACGGGGTTCCGGACCCCGCAGCGGCCAGGGTGTGTGGGGGGTGCTTCGGGGGAGGGGACCGAGCTAGGCCAGGGCCTGGCCATCCCTGCTGAGGGGAAGGTGAGCCAGCCCACACGGAGGACCGGCGGGCAGGAGGAGCCTTGTGGCCACGGGGCCGGCAAGCCCGGGCTGGTCCTTCCTTGGCAGGACGCATGCGGGCAGCTCCGGTTCCTGCTCGGAGCCCGGGGGACCCGCGGCCCCCACGGGAGTTCGTTTCTTGTGCAGCGGAAGGCCTTGTGCCCTCGGGCTCCGGGCTCCCGGGAGCACAGCTGAGGATGAGCCCATCCTCGGAGCCGCCATCCGCCGTGGGTGCGGGGGTCCTTCCCACGCCGGCCCGTCGACATCTCCGTCCTTGTTGTCGGCATAGTCGATGCAGGGAGGGCGGCAGAGGGGGCCGTGGGTGAAGAGCCCGGCGTGGGAAGTGGGGCCCACACTCACGGTGCTGGGGGTTCCTCCTTCCGAGGAAGCCGGGGCAGGACTCCAGGCAGAAGCAGAGGGGGAGCTGGGGCATGGTGGCCGCCCGGTCCCTCACCGGCTGAGCGAGGTCGTGGATACCCCCAGGCCCCTCTGGTCCTTGTTTTGGACCTCAGTCCACAGAGGGGAGCCGCTCGGTCAAGGCAGGATGGCAAGTCCGGTGCAAAGACAGCAAGCGGCCGAGACCCGGCACAGTGGGGTTGTCGGTGGAGACAAGAGGGTGCGGTGGCCAATGCTGGAGAGGGTCTCGGCCTTGGCCTCGGGGCACCCGGGCTGGCGTGGCTCTGCCTTCCCGCAGAGGCCAACGCGCGCCGCCCGCCCTCGGGCACCTGCCGCCGCGGGAGCACCTGCCCCCTCCTCTCTGCCGAGGGCTCTCTCCTGCGGCAGCCGTGCCTCCTGCAACGCCAGCCAGCGGCTGCCGGCCGTGCAGCCCGGGAGCCTGGACATCCCGACGACCACCTTCCCCCGCCGGGGGACCGAGCTGTGCGGGGGGGATGTGGTCTCCCAGTGGGCCTGAGGTCAAGGCCCCCCCACGGCGCTCCCTGCCCTGCTTTGGGCTCATTGCGCCCTGTCCCCACTCAGCTCCCTGGGCCCAGGTCCTCCTCCGTTGGTGGAACAGCCTCGGCCCGGGCTCCCCACAGTGGGCCCGGGAGCGGCTCGTCCGGACCTTCTGGCCTGGCGCCTCCCTGCCTGGCCTAGGGGCCCCCCGGCTGGCCTCCCGGGCTGGTCCGAGGCGACCCAGCGCAGGCAGGCTCAGGGCACTGCACCGGAGATGTCCGGGGACCCCCGAGCGAGCGCCCAGGCCTGGCCCAGAGCACCGGGCTTGTGAGGGGCCCAGCGCTGGAGGCGGGCGTCCCGCCACGGGGCACGGGGTGTGTCCTGGTCATGGCGGCCCCACGTGGTGGGTGTGGCCCCTGAGGGATCCCAGAAGAGGCAGGAGAGACACGGGGGTCGACAGGACATTGCTTCCCAAAGAGGATGACGTCAGGCTCAGAGCACCTGCGAGGTCCTTAGGAAAACACGGAGGCCCTGGGGATGTTGGCTGCGATGCTGTCCCTGGGGCCAAAGAGTGGTGCCCCAAAGCCCCAGTCAACACGGCCCGACGCAGTCTTTGGGGCTTCGGGGGATCGGGGCCGGTGGGCCATGAGGACGCCCAGGGCGTCACGTGGAGGATATCCTGACTTGGCGTCCCTTTTCGGGACTCGATGTTTCTGGAGGCAGTGCTAAGCCTCGTTCTCTTCCGCCCTCTGTGCAGCCGGCCCCCGTGTTCCGCAGCGGATTCCAGGTGGCCATCCCGCTGCTCACCCTGAGGACCGTGCCCCGTCAGCGCCCACAGTGACCGTGAGTGCCCCGGGGACAGGGACCATGTGGTTGGGGCTGCTCCCCCGGGATGAAGGCCCAGGGCTCAGTTGCCCGCTGGGACCCCAGAGCCTCTGCTGGGTGAGGGAGGAATGGAGGGAGTCAAGCTGGGGGAGAGGGAAGAAAGGAGGGAGGGAAAGAAGAGGAAGGCCTAGACTAGACGGGGAGGGAGGGCAGGAGGGAGGGAAGGAAGGACTGAGGGACTGAAGGCCTGAGGGAGGGAGGCCGTGAAAGCATAGGAGTGCGGCCCATGCCTCTGGAGTCCTTGGGTGGAGGGAGGTGCGAGGGCGTCCCCGGCCAGACCCTGGATGGTGGCTCAGGGCAGGTGCATCTGTCCTTGCCGTCCTGCCCTTCCTCCTCCTGGGCCATCCTGGATGGCCTTCTGCCATCCTGGACCCTGTCCACCTCCTCGTCCACCAATTGTGACTGTTCCCAGGAGCAGGGGGGGCAGGAGGGCTCTCAGGAGGGGCTTCGCGGATCCGGTGCCCCGGAGGAGACTGGGACGGTTAGCTCCAGGACGTTGTCACCTGAGCACTGGGACCGAGGACGGCGTCCACGTCCCTGGGCATGAGTGCTCCCCGACTGCCTCACCCTGCTCTCTCCCTTCTGGCGTGAAACACCGTGCCAGAGGTGGCGGGCTGAGTCCCCGGACGAGCACTGCTAGGTGATGGGTGCCCCTGCGGGCTGGGATGGGTGCTGCCCGCTGTGGTCCCAGACAGGGGTGCCCGTCCCCCTTCTCTCCGGGGGACGTGCCCTGGACCTCCGTGTCGGCACGTTCTCCCCAGGGCTGCTGGTCCTCAGGCCAGACACCGTCCGGTCGGAGGGGGACGCGCGCTGCCTCCGTAGGGTTTCCTTGGCCAGAGGCCTTCCCGGGGAGCTCCCGCATCGCTGACACGGGCTCCCCGCGTGGCCTGTCCGCCGCCGGCCCCCCGCACCCCCCTCCCCATCCACCTGGCATGCTTTCGGTCTGTGTCGTTGTGGGACCCGGTGCCTTGGAGCCTGGGGGGCACCAGAGGCCGGGGAGAGCTTTCTCTGGCCTTGGGTTGTGAGCGATGGGTATGCTGGGTGCGGTGTGTCTTCCAGCTCTGTGCCTCGCCCTGGTGTGTGTGCAGGCCCCAGGAGGAAGCTGCCGGGTCGCGTCTGGGGTCAGGCTGTGGTGTCCCGGCGGGAACAGGGGTCTCGGCCCCGACCTTGGGCCCCTCTGCACTCAAGGGCCCTCCGTGATCCCGTCTCCTCTAGAACCCTTCGGGGTTTTCGGTATGGCAGGGGGCAAGTTCCACGTCCAAGTCGCCCAGGACAAAACCCAGTCCCCTTGGAAAAGAGGTGGGCAGACACCCGGGCACCTCCAGAGTCATTCCCCTCCCAGAAATGTCCAGATCCGGGGAAGGAAGGGAGAGAGAAAGCAGCTGAGGCGTGGCGAGGGGCCGGACTAGGGGAGCAATGGGCAGGGAGGGCTTGGGCTCAGGGTCCCCTTCGGGGAAGGAGTTGTTCCACAGCGATGTTCTGGGCTGTTGGGGGGCGGTGGGGGGGGGCGGGGGGGCGGCGGCGCCAGGGACGGACTTAGGGTTGAGCACGGGTTCCACGGAAAAACGATGCATTTTGTTTAAAAGAGATAGGCGAGAGCGTCGAGGGCATGCAAAGCTAGGATGACGGTGAGACCGAAGCAGAGAGAAAGAACCCAGGCGGAGGGGATGAACCGTGGCGGCGGGCCATCGGGGTCGGGGCATGGAACGGAGGGTACCCGTCCAGGGAGCTCTCCCCGCAGAGCGGGGGGCTCTGGATGGGGCTCTGGGAGCCCCGCAGGAGCAGGGGTAGGGGCAGGGGTTGGGACAGGGTCCGGCACAAGAGCTGGGCCTGGTGCAGGAGCTGGGACCGGGGCAGGAGCAGGAGCAAGGGGAGGGACAGGGTCAGCAGGAGCGGCCACTGCAGCATGCAGGGCTGGAGCTGGGTCAGGGCCAGGAAGAGGAGTGCAGGCAGGGCCAGGGGAAAGGGCAGGAGCAAGGGGCAGGAGCTGGGTGTGGGGCTGGAACAGGTGTCCGGTGGGAACAGGGAGAGGCAGGGGAAGAGACAGTGGCCCTGCGAGGGGCAAAGGGAGGGGCAGCGGTCCTGGCCGAGGCCGGGGAAGCGGCAGGGCCTGGGTGTGGAGCAGCAAGAGGGACCCAGGCAGGAGCAGGAGAAGGGGCAGGAGCAGGGGCAGGACCTGGGTCTCGGGCAGGAGCAGGGGCCCAGGCAGGGAGAGGCGAAGACACAGGGGCCCTGAGAGGGGCAAGGGAAGGGCCAGTGGTGCTTGGAGGGGCAGGGGAAGGGCGCGGGCAAGCGGCAGGGGCAGGGGCCGGAGCAGGAGGACGGGTGGGGTCTGGAGCAGGAACAGGGACCCAGGGAGGAACACGGGAAGGGGCAGTCTTCCAGGCAGGGGAAGGGGCAGGGGCAGGAAGAGGTGCAGGGCATGCGTGTGGGGCAGGAATCGGGGCAGAGGCAACGGCACGGACAGGGGCAGGGGCAGGGGCAGGGGCCGGATCCAGGGTAGGAACTGGGCCTGGGGCAGGAAGGAGGGCAGAGGCAGGGGCAGGGGAGTGGCCAGTGGTCCTGGCGGGGTTTGGAGAAGGGGCAGGAGCTGGGTCTGGGGCAGGAGCAGGGGCACAGGCCGGCGAAGGGGTAGGGGTCCTGGCAGGGGTAGAGGCAGGGGCAGGGCAAGGGGCAGGGATCCTGGCAGGGGCAAGGGAAGGGGCCGTGGAAGGGGCTGGAGCTGGGAGAGGTGTCCCGGCGATGGCTGGCGCAGGATCCAGGGCCCGAGCCGGGACTGGGTCAGGATCAGGGGCACAGGCGGGGACAGGACAGGTGTCCGTGGCCGGGGTCGGGGCAGGCGAAGGGGCAGGATCAGATACAGGAGCTGGGTGTGGGGCCAGAAGAAGGGCAGAGGCACGGGCAGGGGAAGGGGCAGCAGCTGCCTCCGGGGCAGGCGAAGGGGCAGGGGCCGGGCAAGGGGTATGAGTCCTTGCAGGGACTGGGGCAGGGACTGGGTGTGGGGCAGTAAGAGGGGCGCAGGCCGGGGAAGGGGCCGGGGCCAAGGCCGGGGCAGGGGCAGCGGCAGGGTTTGGAGCTGGGTCAGGTGCAGTGGTGCTGGCTGGTGCAGGATGCAGGGCAAGAGCTTGGTCTGTGGCAGGATGAGGGGCCCAGGCCGGGACGGGGGAAGGCGCAGGATCGTGAGAGGAGCAGGAGCAGGAGCAGGGCCCGGGGCAGGAGCAGGCCCCAGCTCTTCCTGGGCAGCGTCAGGCTCTGCGGGGCCCGGTTCCTGGTCACCTGCTGGTGGCTGGTCCCCGGCTGAGGTGGCGGCAGGCACTGTCTCCCAATCCCCAGCTCCTGCTGATGTCAGGAGGGGCCCGAGCTCCTTGCCAGGAGCAGCTGGGAGAGGAGAGAAGGTCCCGCGCTTGCCTGCCTCTGCGTGTGCCTTGGCGCCCACAGGACCCAGGCGGGGCGTGGCGGAGAGGCCGCAGCCAGGGAAGGAACCCTCAGCGGGACGGCTCCCCGAGGGCAGTGTCCCCGCTGGGTGCTCTGAGCCCAGTCCTTGCTCCTGGCCCCCCACCAGCCTGTGGGGCTCGTCCCTGTGGGCCCAGCACCGACCCGTCCCCGCACACGCCCAGGCACCCAGCCCCGCCCCGCCTTCTCACCCTGGGGCTCGGCTTGCGCAGGTGGCCTGGCAGGCTCCGAAGCCTTTCCTGGGCCTGCGGACTCCTGGGTCAGAGAGGAGGTAGTGTCCGCCTGCCTCTTCTCTTCCTCCGTGGCCTTCTGCAAAGACAGGGACCAGTTGCTGGCCCGAAGCCATCCCGGCCCCGCCCGGCCGACCCCACTGTCCTCTTGCCCGGTCCCCCTGCTGCTCCCACGTGGGCCCCAGACCTGTGCCTGCCCAGCCCTACCCCCGGTCCCGGGACCCACACCTGCAGGGCTCTGGGGATCGACCCTGGCCAGGAGCTCACATCCCCCACACCTGTCCCACCCAGCCAGCCTTCACCTTGACCGCGACCTGCCCACCGGGCATCTGACCCCTCATCCACCTGCTCCTGCTCAGGAAGGCCCCACCGCGCGTGAGCCCTCCTTCCAGACACATTCCTGCACAGGAACGCTCACAGACACACACACACACACGCGCGCGCGCACGCTCGCACACACACAGACACACACACACACACTCACAGAAAGACACATACACACGCAAACCCAGCGGTTGAGGGGACCTGTGGCTGCGCCCGTCGATGCGGAAGTGTGGGGCTGGGCGGCCGGCTCTGGCCTCCCGGTGTCACCTTAGTCTCCTTTCGGCCGAAAGGCCAGAGGCATCGGGCAGCCCTGAAAGGACCTCCCGAGCGCGGGGAAGTGGTAGGCGGGCGCGCTTTCCTCCGTCTCCACCGTCCCGAGTTTGGGAGGCAGCATGCGAACATGGTGTTGGTTGGACGATGTCCAAAGCAACGAGCTGCGCAGGGGGGCGTCCCTGGAATGTGGGTGCCTGGTGACGTGGGTTCCAATTCTGTTGGGCTCTGTGGTCAGGGAAGTGAGGTCACCGCTTCCTGGGGACCCCTGCCCCGACTTCCTCCTCACACCGGAGCCCCCGAGGGCCCCTCCCCCAGCCGCTCCGTGCTCACCCCCCACCCCATGCCGCGTCCAGACAGTGGCCGCCACACATCGGACTTGTTTCGGTGGTGCTGACGGCAGCAGGCCACCGCGCTGAGCCCTGCCCGCATGCAGGGGCCCGTCGGTGTTGGGCATGCAACCGCGTGTGCAATGGGGTGGAGGGGGCGGTCAGGGAGTCAGCGTGGGTCCGGCTCGGGAGATCCTCCCGAGGAGACTCCCAGGTTCCCACTCACAGCTGCGTGTGTGTTCCCGTGGGTCCACGCCCTGTCCGAACCCGGGGTGTGCTCAGCGTGTGCGTTTCAGCCACGTGGTCTGTGCCAGGAGGGGTCTCACGGGGATGCCGTCGCAGGAGGCAGTTCCTGGGCAGGAGCGACGGGGTTCTTCAGGAACCTCGAGACCGTCAGCGAGCATCTCTTCCCACGACGGGTCGAGGGACTCGTCGTGGGCTGCGCATGCGTGGGTGTGTCCCTGCGTGGGTGCGGGCGTGCACGGGGTCCGATGGGAACGGGGTTCCGGACCCCGCAGCGGCCAGGGTGTGTGGGGGGTGCTTCGGGGGAGGGGACCGAGCTAGGCCAGGGCCTGGCCATCCCTGCTGAGGGGAAGGTGAGCCAGCCCACACGGAGGACCGGCGGGCAGGAGGAGCCTTGTGGCCACGGGGCCGGCAAGCCCGGGCTGGTCCTTCCTTGGCAGGACGCATGCGGGCAGCTCCGGTTCCTGCTCGGAGCCCGGGGGACCCGCGGCCCCCACGGGAGTTCGTTTCTTGTGCAGCGGAAGGCCTTGTGCCCTCGGGCTCCGGGCTCCCGGGAGCACAGCTGAGGATGAGCCCATCCTCGGAGCCGCCATCCGCCGTGGGTGCGGGGGTCCTTCCCACGCCGGCCCGTCGACATCTCCGTCCTTGTTGTCGGCATAGTCGATGCAGGGAGGGCGGCAGAGGGGGCCGTGGGTGAAGAGCCCGGCGTGGGAAGTGGGGCCCACACTCACGGTGCTGGGGGTTCCTCCTTCCGAGGAAGCCGGGGCAGGACTCCAGGCAGAAGCAGAGGGGGAGCTGGGGCATGGTGGCCGCCCGGTCCCTCACCGGCTGAGCGAGGTCGTGGATACCCCCAGGCCCCTCTGGTCCTTGTTTTGGACCTCAGTCCACAGAGGGGAGCCGCTCGGTCAAGGCAGGATGGCAAGTCCGGTGCAAAGACAGCAAGCGGCCGAGACCCGGCACAGTGGGGTTGTCGGTGGAGACAAGAGGGTGCGGTGGCCAATGCTGGAGAGGGTCTCGGCCTTGGCCTCGGGGCACCCGGGCTGGCGTGGCTCTGCCTTCCCGCAGAGGCCAACGCGCGCCGCCCGCCCTCGGGCACCTGCCGCCGCGGGAGCACCTGCCCCCTCCTCTCTGCCGAGGGCTCTCTCCTGCGGCAGCCGTGCCTCCTGCAACGCCAGCCAGCGGCTGCCGGCCGTGCAGCCCGGGAGCCTGGACATCCCGACGACCACCTTCCCCCGCCGGGGGACCGAGCTGTGCGGGGGGGATGTGGTCTCCCAGTGGGCCTGAGGTCAAGGCCCCCCCACGGCGCTCCCTGCCCTGCTTTGGGCTCATTGCGCCCTGTCCCCACTCAGCTCCCTGGGCCCAGGTCCTCCTCCGTTGGTGGAACAGCCTCGGCCCGGGCTCCCCACAGTGGGCCCGGGAGCGGCTCGTCCGGACCTTCTGGCCTGGCGCCTCCCTGCCTGGCCTAGGGGCCCCCCGGCTGGCCTCCCGGGCTGGTCCGAGGCGACCCAGCGCAGGCAGGCTCAGGGCACTGCACCGGAGATGTCCGGGGACCCCCGAGCGAGCGCCCAGGCCTGGCCCAGAGCACCGGGCTTGTGAGGGGCCCAGCGCTGGAGGCGGGCGTCCCGCCACGGGGCACGGGGTGTGTCCTGGTCATGGCGGCCCCACGTGGTGGGTGTGGCCCCTGAGGGATCCCAGAAGAGGCAGGAGAGACACGGGGGTCGACAGGACATTGCTTCCCAAAGAGGATGACGTCAGGCTCAGAGCACCTGCGAGGTCCTTAGGAAAACACGGAGGCCCTGGGGATGTTGGCTGCGATGCTGTCCCTGGGGCCAAAGAGTGGTGCCCCAAAGCCCCAGTCAACACGGCCCGACGCAGTCTTTGGGGCTTCGGGGGATCGGGGCCGGTGGGCCATGAGGACGCCCAGGGCGTCACGTGGAGGATATCCTGACTTGGCGTCCCTTTTCGGGACTCGATGTTTCTGGAGGCAGTGCTAAGCCTCGTTCTCTTCCGCCCTCTGTGCAGCCGGCCCCCGTGTTCCGCAGCGGATTCCAGGTGGCCATCCCGCTGCTCACCCTGAGGACCGTGCCCCGTCAGCGCCCACAGTGACCGTGAGTGCCCCGGGGACAGGGACCATGTGGTTGGGGCTGCTCCCCCGGGATGAAGGCCCAGGGCTCAGTTGCCCGCTGGGACCCCAGAGCCTCTGCTGGGTGAGGGAGGAATGGAGGGAGTCAAGCTGGGGGAGAGGGAAGAAAGGAGGGAGGGAAAGAAGAGGAAGGCCTAGACTAGACGGGGAGGGAGGGCAGGAGGGAGGGAAGGAAGGACTGAGGGACTGAAGGCCTGAGGGAGGGAGGCCGTGAAAGCATAGGAGTGCGGCCCATGCCTCTGGAGTCCTTGGGTGGAGGGAGGTGCGAGGGCGTCCCCGGCCAGACCCTGGATGGTGGCTCAGGGCAGGTGCATCTGTCCTTGCCGTCCTGCCCTTCCTCCTCCTGGGCCATCCTGGATGGCCTTCTGCCATCCTGGACCCTGTCCACCTCCTCGTCCACCAATTGTGACTGTTCCCAGGAGCAGGGGGGGCAGGAGGGCTCTCAGGAGGGGCTTCGCGGATCCGGTGCCCCGGAGGAGACTGGGACGGTTAGCTCCAGGACGTTGTCACCTGAGCACTGGGACCGAGGACGGCGTCCACGTCCCTGGGCATGAGTGCTCCCCGACTGCCTCACCCTGCTCTCTCCCTTCTGGCGTGAAACACCGTGCCAGAGGTGGCGGGCTGAGTCCCCGGACGAGCACTGCTAGGTGATGGGTGCCCCTGCGGGCTGGGATGGGTGCTGCCCGCTGTGGTCCCAGACAGGGGTGCCCGTCCCCCTTCTCTCCGGGGGACGTGCCCTGGACCTCCGTGTCGGCACGTTCTCCCCAGGGCTGCTGGTCCTCAGGCCAGACACCGTCCGGTCGGAGGGGGACGCGCGCTGCCTCCGTAGGGTTTCCTTGGCCAGAGGCCTTCCCGGGGAGCTCCCGCATCGCTGACACGGGCTCCCCGCGTGGCCTGTCCGCCGCCGGCCCCCCGCACCCCCCTCCCCATCCACCTGGCATGCTTTCGGTCTGTGTCGTTGTGGGACCCGGTGCCTTGGAGCCTGGGGGGCACCAGAGGCCGGGGAGAGCTTTCTCTGGCCTTGGGTTGTGAGCGATGGGTATGCTGGGTGCGGTGTGTCTTCCAGCTCTGTGCCTCGCCCTGGTGTGTGTGCAGGCCCCAGGAGGAAGCTGCCGGGTCGCGTCTGGGGTCAGGCTGTGGTGTCCCGGCGGGAACAGGGGTCTCGGCCCCGACCTTGGGCCCCTCTGCACTCAAGGGCCCTCCGTGATCCCGTCTCCTCTAGAACCCTTCGGGGTTTTCGGTATGGCAGGGGGCAAGTTCCACGTCCAAGTCGCCCAGGACAAAACCCAGTCCCCTTGGAAAAGAGGTGGGCAGACACCCGGGCACCTCCAGAGTCATTCCCCTCCCAGAAATGTCCAGATCCGGGGAAGGAAGGGAGAGAGAAAGCAGCTGAGGCGTGGCGAGGGGCCGGACTAGGGGAGCAATGGGCAGGGAGGGCTTGGGCTCAGGGTCCCCTTCGGGGAAGGAGTTGTTCCACAGCGATGTTCTGGGCTGTTGGGGGGCGGTGGGGGGGGGGCGGGGGGGGCGGCGGCGCCAGGGACGGACTTAGGGTTGAGCACGGGTTCCACGGAAAAACGATGCATTTTGTTTAAAAGAGATAGGCGAGAGCGTCGAGGGCATGCAAAGCTAGGATGACGGTGAGACCGAAGCAGAGAGAAAGAACCCAGGCGGAGGGGATGAACCGTGGCGGCGGGCCATCGGGGTCGGGGCATGGAACGGAGGGTACCCGTCCAGGGAGCTCTCCCCGCAGAGCGGGGGGCTCTGGATGGGGCTCTGGGAGCCCCGCAGGAGCAGGGGTAGGGGCAGGGGTTGGGACAGGGTCCGGCACAAGAGCTGGGCCTGGTGCAGGAGCTGGGACCGGGGCAGGAGCAGGAGCAAGGGGAGGGACAGGGTCAGCAGGAGCGGCCGGTGCAGCATGCAGGGCTGGAGCTGGGTCAGGGCCAGGAAGAGGAGTGCAGGCAGGGCCAGGGGAAAGGGCAGGAGCAAGGGGCAGGAGCTGGGTGTGGGGCTGGAACAGGTGTCCGGTGGGAACAGGGAGAGGCAGGGGAAGAGACAGTGGCCCTGCGAGGGGCAAAGGGAGGGGCAGCGGTCCTGGCCGAGGCCGGGGAAGCGGCAGGGCCTGGGTGTGGAGCAGCAAGAGGGACCCAGGCAGGAGCAGGAGAAGGGGCAGGAGCAGGGGCAGGACCTGGGTCTCGGGCAGGAGCAGGGGCCCAGGCAGGGAGAGGCGAAGACACAGGGGCCCTGAGAGGGGCAAGGGAAGGGCCAGTGGTGCTTGGAGGGGCAGGGGAAGGGCGCGGGCAAGCGGCAGGGGCAGGGGCCGGAGCAGGAGGACGGGTGGGGTCTGGAGCAGGAACAGGGACCCAGGGAGGAACACGGGAAGGGGCAGTCTTCCAGGCAGGGGAAGGGGCAGGGGCAGGAAGAGGTGCAGGGCATGCGTGTGGGGCAGGAATCGGGGCAGAGGCAACGGCACGGACAGGGGCAGGGGCAGGGGCAGGGGCCGGATCCAGGGTAGGAACTGGGCCTGGGGCAGGAAGGAGGGCAGAGGCAGGGGCAGGGGAGTGGCCAGTGGTCCTGGCGGGGTTTGGAGAAGGGGCAGGAGCTGGTTCTGGGGCAGGAGCAGGGGCACAGGCCGGCGAAGGGGTAGGGGTCCTGGCAGGGGCAGAGGCAGGGGCAGGGCAAGGGGCAGGGATCCTGGCAGGGGCAAGGGAAGGGGCCGTGGAAGGGGCTGGAGCTGGGAGAGGTGTCCCGGCGATGGCTGGCGCAGGATCCAGGGCCCGAGCCGGGACTGGGTCAGGATCAGGGGCACAGGCGGGGACAGGACAGGTGTCCGTGGCCGGGGTCGGGGCAGGCGAAGGGGCAGGATCAGATACAGGAGCTGGGTGTGGGGCCAGAAGAAGGGCAGAGGCACGGGCAGGGGAAGGGGCAGCAGCTGTCTCCGGGGCAGGCGAAGGGGCAGGGGCCGGGCAAGGGGTATGAGTCCTTGCAGGGACTGGGGCAGGGACTGGGTGTGGGGCAGTAAGAGGGGCGCAGGCCGGGGAAGGGGCCGGGGCCAAGGCCGGGGCAGGGGCAGCGGCAGGGTTTGGAGCTGGGTCAGGTGCAGTGGTGCTGGCTGGTGCAGGATGCAGGGCAAGAGCTTGGTCTGTGGCAGGATGAGGGGCCCAGGCCGGGACGGGGGAAGGCGCAGGATCGTGAGAGGAGCAGGAGCAGGAGCAGGGCCCGGGGCAGGAGCAGGCCCCAGCTCTTCCTGGGCAGCGTCAGGCTCTGCGGGGCCCGGTTCCTGGTCACCTGCTGGTGGCTGGTCCCCGGCTGAGGTGGCGGCAGGCACTGTCTCCCAATCCCCAGCTCCTGCTGATGTCAGGAGGGGCCCGAGCTCCTTGCCAGGAGCAGCTGTGAGAGGAGAGAAGGTCCCGCGCTTGCCTGCCTCTGCGTGTGCCTTGGCGCCCACAGGACCCAGGCAGGGCGTGGTGGAGAGGCCGCAGCCAGGGAAGGAACCCTCAGCGGGACGGCTCCCCGAGGGCAGTGTCCCCGCTGGGTGCTCTGAGCCCAGTCCTTGCTCCTGGCCCCCCACCAGCCTGTGGGGCTCGTCCCTGTGGGCCCAGCACCGACCCGTCCCCGCACACGCCCAGGCACCCAGCCCCGCCCCGCCTTCTCACCCTGGGGCTCGGCTTGCGCAGGTGGCCTGGCAGGCTCCGAAGCCTTTCCTGGGCCTGCGGACTCCTGGGTCAGAGAGGAGGTGGTGTCCGCCTGCCTCTTCTCTTCCTCCGTGGCCTTCTGCAAAGACAGGGACCGGTCGCTGGCCCGGAGCCAGCCCAGCCCCGCCCGGCCGACCCCACTGTCCTCTTGCCCGGTCCCCCTGCTGCTCCCACATGGGCCCCAGACCTGTGCCTGCCCAGCCCTACCCCCGGTCCCGGGACCCACACCTGCAGGGCTCTGGGGATCGACCCTGGCCAGGAGCTCACATCCCCCACACCTGTCCCACCCAGCCAGCCTTGACCTTGACCGTGACCTGCCCACCGGGCATCTGACCCCTCATCCACCTGCTCCTGCTCAGGAAGGCCCCACCGCACGTGAGCCCTCCTTCCAGACACATACCTGCACAGGCACGCTCACAGACACACACACACACACACACACACACACACGCACGCACACACACTCACACAAAGACACATACACACGCAAACCCAGCGGTTGTTGGGACCCGTGGCTGCGCCCGTCGATGCGAGCGTGTGGGGCTGGGCGGCCGGCTCTGGCCTCCCGGTGTCCCCTTAGTCTCCTTTCGGCCGAAAGGCCAGAGGCGTCGGGCAGCCCTGAAAGGACCTCCCGAGCTCGGGGAAGTGGTAGGCGGGCGCGCTGTCCTCCGTCTCCACTGTCCCGAGTTTGGGAGGCAGCATGCGAACATGGTGTTGGTTGGACGATGTCCAAAGCAACGAGCTGCGCAGGGGGGCGTCCCTGGAATGTGGGTGCCTGGTGACGTGGGTTCCAATTCTGTTGGGCTCTGTGGTCAGGGAAGTGAGGTCACCGCTTCCTGGGGACCCCTGCCCCGACTGCCTCCTCACACCGGAGCCCCCGAGGGCCCCTCCCCCAGCCGCTCCGTGCTCACCCCCCACCCCATGCCGCGTCCAGACAGTGGCCCCCACACATCGGACTTGTTTCGGTGGTGCTGACGGCAGCAGGCCACCGCGCTGAGCCCTGCCCGCATGCAGGGGCCCGTCGGTGTTGGGCATGCACCCGCGTGTGCAATGGGATGGGGGGGGCGGTCAGGGAGTCAGCGTGGGTCCGGCTCGGGAGATCCTCCCGAGGAGACTCCCAGGTTCCCACTCACAGCTGCGTGTGTGTTCCCGTGGGTCCACGCCTTGTCCGAACCCGGGGTGTGCTTAGCGTGTGCGTTTCAGCCACGTGGTCTGTGCCAGGAGGGGTCTCACGGGGATGCCGTCGCAGGAGGCAGTTCCTGGGCAGGAGTGACGGGGTTCTTCAGGAACCTCGAGACCGTCAGCGAGCATCTCTTCCCACGACGGGTCGAGGGACTCGTCGTGGGCTGCGCGTGCGTGGGTGTGTCCCTGCGTGGGTGCGGGCGTGCACGGGTCCCGATGGGAACGGGGTTCCGGACCCCGCAGCGGCCAGGGTGTGTGTGGGGTGCTTCGGGGGAGGGGACCGAGCTAGGCCAGGGCCTGGCCATCCCTGCTGAGGGGAAGGTGAGCCAGCCCACACGGAGGACCGGCGGGCAGGAGGAGCCTTTTGGCCACGGGGCCGGCGAGCCCGGGCTGGTCCTTCCTTGGCAGGACGCATGTGGGCAGCTCCGGTTTCTGCTCGGAGCCCGGGGGACCCGCGGCCCCCACGGGAGATGGTTTCTTGTGCAGCGGAAGGCCTTGTGCCCTCGGGCTCCGGGCTCCCGGGAGCACAGCTGAGGATGAGCCCATTCTCGGAGCCGCCATCCGCCGTGGGTGTGGGGGTCCTCCCACGCCGGCCCGTCCACATCTCCGTCCTTGTTGTCGGCATAGTCGATGCAGGGAGGGCGGCAGAGGGGGCCGTGGGTGAAGAGCCCGGCGTGGGAAGTGGGGCCCACACTCACGGTGCTGGGGGTTCCTCCTTCCGAGGAAGCCGGGGCAGGACTCCAGGCAGAAGCAGAGGGGCAGCTGGGGCATGGTGGCCGCCCGGTCCCTCACCGGCTGAGCGAGGTCGTGGATACCCCCAGGCTCCTCTGGTCCTTGTTTTGGACCTCAGTCCACAGAGGGGAGCCGCTCTGTCAAGACAGGATGGAATGTCTTGTGCAAAGACATCAAACAGCATATTTGACTGTAGTTCATGAAACCAGCTGTGGTCGGCCTACAGCAATAGCCCCGTAGAAGGCGTGACCAGCACCGTCTCTCTTTTCTTTTAGGAAGGAATCTGAGGGGTGTGGTTGGGTCCCAGCCTCGGGTCCCTCCACTCCGCGGGTCATGGGCTTGCAGCCAGCACCCTGCTCAGCTCCCCGATGACTTATGGGCACTTATAGGAGCCAGGGTTGTGGTGGGCTACGGTTTCCGAGCTGGAGATCCTGTTAGGAACATCAGTTACTTCAGCACAGGAAACTCCCATCACGCTTGAAGTACATCTGTGGACGACAGAGAAGACCTTTTTTCTTAAAACTGCATTTTATTAGTTTAAAAGAATAAGTATATTTTATGTTTTAAAACAAACTTAGTAACTTGCATCCCCTTAAAAAATAGGATCTGATGGATCCTTCTCCTGTTCACTGTCCTTACCCCCAAGGTGACACTGTCCCCGTCCTCGCCTTTGCAGTGGATGCTGAACTTTGGCATGTGGAGTTCAGACCGCAAGCAGGCGCTTGCGTTTCGGGGTTCACCTTGAGAGCTCTACACATCGTCACTGATGACTTCCATAAAGAAATTGGTTACTGGGATCCCTGGGCGGCTTGAATGGTTAAGGGTCCGACTCTTGGTTTTGGCTTAGTTTGTGACCTCAGGATCATGAGATCGAGCCTCATGTCGGGATCCACGATCAGTGGGGGAGCCTGCTTGACAGTCTGTCCCTCTCCCTCTGCCCCACCTTACAACAATCACACTCTCTCCAAAAAAGAAAAGAAAAGGAATCTGTTCGAGTGGGCTTCCATTTACCAGACCTTCATTCTGTGCGAGGCACTGAGGAAAATGCTGATGGATGCTCTCGTGACTTTTCCGGCAACCTAGAAGATGATATGTATCATTGTCCCCATTTTACTTCCGAGAAACCAAGGCCCCAGAGGTTCCGGTGACACCCAGGTTCCAAGGTGGGAAGTGGCCAGGCCCAGATGTGGACCCCTCCACACCCACTTCCCTGGCCCTGGAGGGAGAGCCGGTCTGTGCTCACATCTCTTCTCAGGGCTGACGGTTCAGCCAGGGTGTGATTTGGGAACAGTGCTCCTGAGCTGTGGCAAGATCAACACATTCACTTGGGCAGGTGTTTACTGAGCCTGGTGCTCTGGTGGGATAGCTCCCAGTGCTGAACAGTGTCAGGTCTGGCAGGGTGAGTGAACAGATAGGCTGTCACGTGAGTGATCTCCTGGGGTAGGGAGACACTCTTTGACTTGCCAGAGCTGGAGACTTACTGGGGCTTCCAAGAGCGAGTCTGGCCTAAGCCACATGGGCAGCCACTACATATGAAACAGAGATTGGGCTCTTGACATTCCAGGTGGTCTCTGCCCACTACGTGGGGGCTGCCGAGCCGCAGGTGGACCTCCTGAGCTGCTGTGCTGTCCTCCCGGGGTGTCTGGCCCCCACTCAGGGCTTGCCTGTGTGGTGCTGGGGTCACGGCTGAGTTGGCTCCACAGCCTGTTCTGCAGGTGAGCCGCCCGCCCCCGCACCCGGAGCTTCGTGTAGCAGGAGAAGCGCGTTCTCGGAAAGCAGCCTGTCCCACAGTCTGAATCGGAGCGTGTCCTCACACTGCACAAGCCCGTTCTTCCTATAACAGAAGGACCCCAGGGAGCGCTGAGAGACCTGTGCCCAGGTCTTGCGTTCAAGAATTTGGAGCCCCATGTCCCCGTGCCCTGCAGCTTCCTTGTGTGACCAAGCTCTGAACACTTCACCCCCTCTGGCCTTGCTGCTGTTCACAATGAATGTGACAGCCAGCTGCCCAGAGCGTTGGCCCAATGGTTCTGGGTCTGGAGCCTGGGGCCGGGGCCCAGAGGTCTCACGTTGGGGTTCTGGCGTCTCATGTTGGTGTCTGGGGTCAGGAATCAGGGGTTGGGACCCTGGGGTCGGGGTCTGGGATCGAGAGTTGGGTGTTAGGTGTCTGGTGTTGGGGGTCAGGGGCCAGGAATCAGGAGTCTGGCCTCTATTCTTGACCTAGATGCCGGGGTTCATTTGACGTAGTCTTCCAGCTCCCTCTTCCTCCGCATTGTTCCGTGTTTACATCTCATTTTGTCTTCTTTTCCCCTCATTTTGACATACCCTGGATTGCCTTGTTAGATTTTTTAGACTGGTAAAGGTTTAGAACCTGAAAGATTCACCTGATTATTTTCTTTTTGATATAAATTTTCTTTTAGAGCAGATTTTTTTCCCCTTGGACTTTGCCTCTTCATGTGCTCCTTTCATAAGTTTACTGTGGGTGTAGAATTTTTACATTTTGTTTGAGTGTAACTGAAAAATCCCATCCTGATGTGAATAAGCCCATACTTTTGGGCACTTTTCAAGAGCTCACAATAAGAGCTCTTTCTTTAGATGAAGACTTACAGTTTAAAAGATGACCTCAATATGAAAAGAGTGATTTAAAAATCTTTCAATGCCTTTTTTTTTTTTTTTTAATTCTCGAAAACCAGGATAAATCCTCGAACAGAATTCTTCGATGGGAAAATTACCATCTAATTTGGCAACAGGAAGAAAGTCCCACACTGACGGAGCCTCAGAGGGAGCCAGGTCTCCTTTCTAACTCCCCAGGGGTCTGCCTCCAGGCTCCTGGGGTGGCCGTGACCTCTTCCGTCTGATCTGTGCCCATCGGAGCCCCACCTTCCTCTGCAGTGCGTGCTGGAGAGCGGTGCCACCAGGAGATGTAGTTCAGACAGGGGGTCCGGTCAGGGAGGGGGCGTGACGGGAATTCTGTTTTGCCCGCTTTGAGTTTGAGGAGACTGCGGACCTCCAGCGAGCGGTCTGCGTGGACAGAGAGGATGTGAGGTATATCCTCACCGGTGGGTGCTGCTGTCCGAGAGGTGATGAGGTCACGAGGTGGGCAAGGTCGCGGGGGATATAGACCCCATGTTCTCCCCGTGGGTCGTCCTCTGCTGCCATCATCAGCTCAGCCGCCTCTGTGCAGTCACCCCTGTGTTGCTCATATGTTCTCTCGCTCCAGACCTGTGGGGCTCCAGGCCGGATACCTGCCCCAAGGCGGTTCAGACCCTGTCCTTGCTCCCCAGGCGGCCATGTGGAGGGGCTGAGGTTAGGCCCTCGTACCCTAACCCAAATCCCACCCACAGTGCAGGGAGAGGCCACTTCACAGGAACACACAGAAGCTTCTTGGAGGAGGAACCAGCTGTGCATGGATGGGGGGAAGCCATGGCAGGGGAGGGGAGGACAGGAGAGCGAGTCACGTCAAGACTGGGGTTCGAGCACTACATGGCACATCCCCGCTGTGTCCCCAGGTTTCCTCCCTGCTCTGTCACTCAGCTGGCAAGCCACGGAGCTGGTGACCTGCCCTTCGGCTTCTGCTCTCTATGTGACAGCATTGTTAGAAAACAGAGGAGGCGGGGCTCTCGAGTTCAGAGTGCCTGCAGACCCCCGGGGGGCTTGTTCAAAAGAGAGGTTTCTACTCACACCCCTCCTCACTGCTCAGGGCTGTGCCGGGATCTGGAGTCGCACCTAGGTGAATCTGATGCCAGGGTCCCCGTTCTTGCTATTGGTTACTATGTTGATAAGATGGGGTTACAATGGCCCGGTTGCCTGGTAGAGGTGGGGTGGGGGTCAGCAGGGCTCTGCCTGGGCCCCACGTCTATTCCCTCAGGAGCCAGAGGCCGAAAGGCTCAGAGTATGTGTGTCCAAGTCTCAGCCTGTCTGTGCCCCAGCACAGCGAAGACTCAACTTCTTATTCTTGTTTGTCCCCCAGCAATGTTTTCAGCCTGATTCCTGGGTGGGGGCAAAGAAGAGCATCTCAAAGGTAACGGCAGAGTCTTTGGAGTCAGGGTGGTTCCTTCTAGAAAGATCTAGAACCCAAGTAGAAATACATGTATGTATCCAACTCCAGGTAATTATAGCCAAAGAGATCCTCGGTTCCCAGGGTGACTCCGAGCTCCTCCCTCTTGTGATTTCTCGAATCTTGACAAAGGACAAGGCAGAGCTCTGACCTCTGTTGGAGTGGATGTGGTCAAAGAGTTAACACGCGGCCCAGCGGGCTGCACGGGGATCCCGGAGGGATGGCACGCATGCTGGTTCCGGCCTCCCTTCAGCTGCTTCATTGGGGCCAACTGGGGATGAGGAACCCTCTGACCCCACAAGGGCGCAGGCAAGGGAAGCCCCGCTGTCCTCTCAGAGCTAATTTCTTCTGGCTGGCTGCCAGCAGGTGAGGCGAGCGCCCCCAGCCAGCACCGCGAGTGAGCCGGCAGGGCTGGGCCCGAGAGCCAAGTCCCGACCCCAGCTCTCCTCCCTCTGTCCTACTGGTTGGATGGACAGGTGGCTCTTGGGGCCGAGCTGCCATGACTGCTCTCTGCAGCAGAGGCGAGGTCCCCCAACTGCAGGGCCAAGGGAGAGCCCACCGCTGAGGTGATGATAGCTTTCTGTCCCTCCTCTCCACTCACTGAGATGGGCCTTCCTTGGCCTTCCAGACGGAGGACGGCTTCCCCACACCTTCTCCGGGAGCCTGCCTCCCCGCCGCCCTTCACAGGGCCTGGCTGGGGTCAGCAGGGATGGGGGCAGGGACATACTCCTCCCCTTCACCTGGGGCGCCTCCCCTTGAGGAACTGTGTTAGCGGTCGCTACTATTCATGAAGTAAGTGACTCAGAGGGCACCTTTCCTCTCTTCAGCCAAGATGACCACCCTGTGGTCCCACAGCAGAAGTTTGAGGCAAAGCTGTCCAGGTGAGGGGCGGGGAGCTGGGATTGCAGGTTTGGGAGGGCCTGGGGGATGTTGCCGGGCTGCTGGGTATTCCAGGGCACCCCCGGGCACCCCAGCTTCTGCCCTCTGGTCTCCGTACCTCCTCCCTGCAGGGAGGGGCTCTCCCCAGGCTGCTGTCCCCCTCTGGTGGGAAGGCCCCTTGGGTGGAGCTGTGCCCCAGCTCCCACACATGGCCAGCGTGTCCAGGGTCCCTCTGTCCTGTGGCAGACTCCTGCTCTACTTGCCTGGCCACACGGCCAAAGCTTTGTCTTACATGGGGAGCTTTTCTCCGCAGGGGCCATGCATGGGGACCCCTGGAGGAGTCCTGCCTGTCTGGCTCAGCAGCATTTCTCCCAGGACCTGGCCCTGGACTCTGAACACTGTTTTCCCTCAGCGAAAGTGACTGCCACCGAGACACCTGCAGAGTCCCTGAGGTACCCAGGTACCCAGGTACGGGGGACACTTCTTTCGCCTGTTTCTGTGCCTCTTTCCAAGCAAGGGAACAGGTGCCTCCCTCCTCCCCTTCCTCGTCCCTCTGCCCCTCCCAAGGCTGGTTCACAGGGAAGGAAGGACAGGGACCCTGGGATAGGAGGAGAATGAGGGTCAAAGAAAAACAGGGGAAGACGTTCGATGGTGGGAGTCACAGAAGTCTCTTCTTGACCTCATGCTTTGTGGCCGCCCCAGCTCAGGTGTGGCATCTGTGGGGGACTCAGCTGAGGGGAAAACTGGACGGTGTGGTCATCGTGGTCTGGGGGACAAAGGAGGCTGCCAGTGGGTGGGTGGGGGTAAGGCGATGAGGTAGATGCCAGCACAGTGTAGGGGTGGATGGGGTGGGAGTGGGCCAGCCCTCATTCTCCCAGCCCGCAGATAAGAGCAGGACCCAGGACTCAGTCACAGTGAGATGGGACCATGTGAGAACTGAGAGCGCACAGGGAGAGAAGGAGGAGATGTGGGCGTCTAGAACCTCAGCAGTCCTCACAGACCACGAGGGGTGACCCCTTCCTTTGCTGGGGCTTTAGCCTCATCAGTGTATCACTGGGAAGCCTGCAGCATCCTTATGGCTGGGTGGGCAGGCGCCATGGAGGTGTGGGTGTGAACAAGGGCAGATGGAGGAGGGGAGGAAGGGAGGAGGGAGAGAGGGAAGAAGGGAGGAGGAAGGGGGTAGGAGGAAGAAGGGCAGATTGGAAGGAAGGGGGTAGGAAGGGAGGCATAAATGGGGGAGGGAAGGAGGGAGGCAGGACTGCAGGAGGCAGGTGAGGGCCTGTGGCTGGATGCTGGCTCCCAGCAGAGCTTGCCAGCTGGACAGGGAGGACAGCACCTTGCAGCTGTGTTGAAGAGGGGCGCATGCCCCGGGGAACCCAGGAAGCCCCCCTGTGGGGCCAGGGGCGCATGTCACCAGGTGTCGCTCTTTTCCAGGTTGAGGTGCTCTTGGGGTGCAGGGAGTCAGGGGTGGCTTGGGATGCAGGTGAACTCAGTGGGACTTGCAGGGGCCGCTAGGCACATCCCTGCTGGAATTAGCGGCCCCACACCTGAGAGTCACCTGCCCCAGAGCTCAGGGCGTGGGACTTTGAGGGTCGGGCAGCCTCCACTGACCGCCCACAGGGGCCAGCCACTGGGCTGGGAGCTGAGCACCCCAGTCCCTCAGCAGCTGCTCTGTCGCCCTGACCCTGTCCCAGACACGCCACCCGAGGCTTCGTGTCCTAGTTGGCCGCAGCGGGTTTACCAGGGGGCCGAGCTGGATCCGAGCCCTCCAGGACTTCAAGGGTGACTGGTTTGCTCTGCAAACCTGCTTGTGTCTCACGAAGCATATCTTCACCTTCACGTGCCGCCGCTCAGGCAGCTTTGCCCTCTGACGCCGGCGGACCGTACTTGTTCCTTTGGTGGGCAGCCTGCTCTCCTGCCCGGGTGCTCTGCCCGGATCGGGCTGCTTCACAGAGGCCCACGCAGCACAGAGGCCCACGCAGCACTGTGACAAACAACACCGCGGCACGAGAATTCTAACCATGCAGCCAAGTTGCGGAAGTGTCCCGGGAACGTGTGCATGTTGGCCACCGACATCCCCCCCGATGTTCTTTCCTCTCTCTCCCTCATTCTCCCTAGTGTTACTGGCATATAACGGACAGGTCACTTCGTGTACGTGTAGAGGGAACAACACAGTGATTTGACGGACATGGGTACAGCACGTTAGCTGCCGTCGCCACTGTATGTCTCGTTCCCAGAACTTACCGTCTTCCGTCTGGAAGATGCTACCATGCAGCCCCTCCACCACATCCCAGTCCTGCCATCCTGCCTCTGGTTAGCTGCTCATCTGTTCTCTGTTGCCATGGGTCAGGTTGTCTTAGGTTCCACGTGCGGGTGTGATCGTACCATGTTCCTCTGTCTCTGTCTGACCCACGCCATAGAGCCTAGTGGCCTCAGGTTTCAAGTGTGTTCTACAAACGGCAGGGCTGCTCTCTTTTTCGTGATGGAGTGACGCATGTCTCACGCCTTGTGTGTCCAGTCAGCTGCGGATGGATGCTTCGGTCGTTTCAGTGTCTTGGCTCTTGTAAACAACACTGCAGCGCACGTGGGAGAGATGTCGTCGCTTCGAGATATGGCATTAATCTTCTGTCCCGTGCTTGGGAGTGGGGTTACTGAAGTCCCCAATCAATATGGTATTGCTGCTTATTTCTTTTTGAGTTTTGTGAGTATTTGCTTTATGGGTTTGGGCGTGCCGATGTTGGGTGCATAAGTGTTTACAGTTGTCATTTCTTCTTCAGGGATGGAGCGCTTATCGTCATATAACATTCTTTGTCTTGTTTGATCATTTTTAGTTCAAATCCCACGTTGATGTCAGTATAACTATCCCCCTGTTTTGGGGCCACTGTTTGCTTGAAATTCCTTTCACTTTTTCTTTGCTCTTGCTCTGTGTCTCTAAAGCTAGAGTGATTGGATCTTTTGGAAAAAAGCAATGTATCCTTTCACCACTCAGTGTCTCTCAATTGCAGAATCCTCTTACATTTAAAAACCTTTAATTATTGAGAGGGAAGGACTTACTTTCTCCGGTTTGCTCAGTGTTTTCTCCTTGTGGACCTTTGTTGCTCACCTCTCTTTAGCTTTGACGCCTTTATCATAATCTTTTGTGGGTCTGTGACCGGCGTTGCTGCTGCGGTTGTCGGGTTACATAAAATATCTTCTCCTAATAACCAGCTGATAACAACCTGACTTCAATAGCCTCCATAAGGTCTCTTTTTCATCCTCTCTCCCTCGATGTTCCATGATTGATGCTCCAATTTGTGCATGTTTAAATATTGTGTTTTCATGAACAAATTATTGTGGTTATGATTCGTTTTTATGTTTGTTTTTTAACTTTCGAGCTAGGGCTGCAAGTGCCGTATGCACTGCCGTGACACTCGTGCGTCTGACTTTGACTGAAGCTCACTGTAACCAGCGAGTCGTCTACATGCATCAGTGCACTCACAGGAGGTCATGGAACCCGTTTCTTTCTGCTGGAAGAGTGGGATGCCCTGGGACATTTCTTGTAAGGCATGCCCGGGGCTGACGGACCCCCAGCTTTTGTTTGGGAAAGGCTTTATCTCTCTTTTTCTGAAAAGCGGCTTTGCTGGGGTAGGGTTCTTTCAATACTTTTACTTTTGTTTTTGTTTTTTGGAGAAGGAGAGAGCATAGGAGTGGAAAGGTGGGGCAGAGGGAGAGAATCTTAAGCAGGCTCCTGATGAAGGGCTTGATCCCACAACCCTGAGATCACGACCTGAGTTGAATTCAAGAGTCAGACACCCAACCGACTAAGCCACCCAGGTGCCCCAGTATACTGAATACATCCTCTCACTCTCCCCTGGCCTGCAACGTTTTGTTGAGAAATCTTCCCATAGTCTTAAGAGAGGATTTACCTTATATGTGATGACTTGTTTTTCTCTTGTTACTTTGAACATTTTCTCCTTGACTTTGACTTTTTTAAGTTTATTCATTTTTTTTAGTAATGGCTATACCCGATGTGGGGCTCAAACTCATGACCCCAAGGTCAAGAGTCTCATGGTCTTCCGACTGAGCCAGCCAGGCGCCCTCCTTGTCTTTGACTTTTGGCAATTTAATTCTAATGTATCTCTCTGTAATTCTTTTCAGATTCAGATTATTTGGGGTCCTTTGAGCCTCATGAATCTGGATGTCCCTGGCTCATTTGGGAAGTTTTCAGCCATTATTGCTTTAAATGTATTTTCTGTCCCTTTCTTATTCCCTTTCTTCCCTTTTGGGATTCCCATATTGCATACACTATTTCTTTTCATGATTTACCATAAATGTGTAAGCTTCACGATTAACATTTTATTATGCTGGCATGATCGCTCATCTGCCCACCTGTCATCCTTCTGTCCATCTGTCAGTTCTTACTGCTTTTGATATACACGAAGGTAAATCTGGGACATCAGCAGTGATCATCTACTAGAATTCAAGATGTGTTTATGGCTTTCCTTCTTTCCAAGTAAAATGTACACACAAACGTTTGCTGAGTCTTGGCAAATGCATATAGTTGTGTAACCAGAATCTTTTTCTACCCATATGACATTCCCACCACCCCCCATAAAGTTCCCTCGTGCCCCTTGCAAGCCAATGCGTCCCCCTCATTCCTCCTCCACATAAGTGTTTTGACTGTTTTCCCACTCTTTAAGATGATTTTTGCCTACTGGAATTGTAAAGTGCATACTGTTTTGTGTTGTCTTTTCTCACTCAGGATCATCACGTGGGGATTTACTGTGATTTTGCATGAATCAGCAGCTCTGTTTTGTTGCTTAGCATTCTATCACGTGGGTGTACTGTAGTTGGGTAACCCATTTTCCTTTTGCCAGACACCCCGTTTCCAGATTTTGGATATTATGAGTAAATATGGATGGTTGGACAGATCTTTTGTGGATGTACATTATATTTTTCCTTGATTGAACATCCAGGAGTGGAATTGCTCAGTCCTAGGTCAAAATCACGTATAGTTTTGTAAAATATTCCCAATATTTTCGTGTATTGGTCATATGATTTTCCATCCTCATCTGCCATATAGGGAGGTTCTGACCACTCCGCATGCGCCACAGAATTTTGTGATGTGAGTCACCTGTAAACATTTATACGTGGGTCTTTGTTCTGACATATGAGTGGATCTCTGGAGTGGAGTCCTGGAAGTGAAATTGGGGAGAGAATAGACACATTTAAAGCTTTGGTATATTGGTGGCTCTCAGTCAGTAGGGCGTTCATCTCTTGATTTCGGATCGGGTCATAATCTAGGGTTGTGGGATCAAGCCCCATATTGGGCTCTGTGCTCAGCAGGGAGTCTGCTCCTCCCACCCCCAAGAACCCTTTCTCAGTAAACAAATAAATAAGGGGTAGAGAAGATGGCAGGGAAGTAGGAGGAGGCGCCCTTTCAACCTGTACCCTAAAGTGAGCTGATTACCTACCAAAGAACTCCTATCACCCATGAAATCAGCCTGAGATCAGAATTATACACGTCTGAATCTCTACAGGAGCAGAAGACACCAGTGGCAGGTAAAGCAGAGTGGGAACATCGGACTGATATCGGAAGATAAACAAAAGGGGGAGGGAGCCACCAGAGGTGACCGATTGGAAAGTAATACCCCAATACAAGAGTGCCCTGCGACTGGGGACCAGCATTAACTTGGAGTCTGGTAGAAAGCACTCAAAAAAAAAGAGCAAAGGATCATGGGGGGTAATAGTGGGAATTGGGGTGATTAGGGACAGGGACATAAGTCCCTGGACCCAGGACAGCCTCCCCTGGCCCAGAACCAGAGAGAGTGCAGTGGAGAAATCAGGTCTTGGTCCCTGAGCCACCAGCACCCGTGAGCTGCCAGTGTGCCCAAGAATGCATGGGGTCCGGCTCCCCTGAGGTGCTGGGAGCCTGGCCAGACAGCAATCCTGAAATGCGCGCCTCCCACACCCTCCCCTGGGAGAGGTGCTCACAGGTGCTAGCCTGGAGCTCTGGCATCCGGAAAAACCAGACATTCCCAGCCCAGGACAGCGGGACAATCTCAGTGTGCGATCTCTGCTTGGAACCTCTCTGGCAGTCTGGAGCTGCCTAGACAGCCGCCGCTGCCCCGGTATTGGGTACAATGAGGAGCTCCTGCATCACCAGGGACAGTGACTCAGAGCCGACTCTGCCAGCAGCTCTGCAGAACATTCTCTGAGAGGGAGGTCTGGGTGCAGTTTGCTCTCCTCTAAAACTCCAAAAACCATCAAAAGCTGTCAAGGCAAGAGAAAAGAGATGAAAGAACATAAGAACCCCAGAGAAGAAAAGCCTGAAGAAAACAGTTTCCTCAGAGCCCACCCCCTTCAGGGGAGCGGGAGGACCTAACTCAGGGAACATCATTGTCTGAAAACCCACGTGGCAGGCCCCTCCCCCAGAAAACCAACCAGGAAGGAAGGAAAAAAAAAAAAAGAAGAAGACTACAACAGAACAATCAACACTACTTGATAAATACAACTTCTATTTTTAACTCTTTGCCAATATTCTGCTTCTTTTTTTTAATACATACAGATAATTTTTTAACCTATTTACCATCACACTGAGATGTCCAGTACATCAAATTCCTTAATAACCTTCTAACCTGAACTTTTTGATACATACACCCGTGTTTTTATTTGCTTTTCTATTCTTTTTTAATTTTAACTTAGTTTAGTCTAGTTTATTCTTTTTTAATTTTTATTTTCTACTATACATATAGAGTTAAACTTCAAGGTAATCCCCTTTCCCCAATCAATGCTACCCCTATAGGCAAACCAGTTTCTAATCCCCCTGGAACTTAGGAAAGATGAGTCCCTTAACAAAACCATCAAGATACATCCAGGAAGAATCAAAATAACCTTCCTTGCCCACACTGAGAATTTAAAACCACTCTCCTAATTTTTCCTTCTGCCAGTGTTTCTGTGAATTTGTGTTTGTCCTGATAGAATATAAATCTTATACTTGGGGTTCTTTCTGATGAGGGTATTCCCTTTTTTTTGCTTACATATATATTTTTTTTCTCTTCTCATATACATTTATCAGTCTTTTCGTTTGTCTGTTTTTGTTTGTATACCTCATAAATCTTACCTTGGGGCCCATTTGGGCTGAGCCTTCCCTTTTATCTTCCCTTTTTTCCCTGTATATCTCTTTCTCTTTTTTTTTTCCTTTTTCCTTTTCCTTTTTTTTTCTTCCTTCTTCTCTATTTCTTTTTCTTTTCCTTTTTCTCTTATTTGGGTGGGGTACCCTGATTGCACAGAAGTGTTCCAGGGTGCACCTTGACTGCACCACAGTCGATACATCCAGCTGCATCCTTTCAGTCATCTCTTCCCAAAATGACTAGGAGGATGAATGCCCAAGAGAGGAAAAATACAGAGGATGGACCTTCTGCAACAGAGCTAATGGCAATCGACATAGACAATATGTCGGAAAAGGTATTCAGGCTAACAATTACCCAGGCAATAGCTAGGTTGGAGAAAGCCATGGATGACCAAACAGAATTGATTAGGACAGAACTGAAAGCCAACAGGGATGATGTTCACAATGCTCTCAATGAGTTCCAATCTAATCTAAATTCTCTAAAAGTTAGGGTAACTGAGACAGAAGATAGAATTAGTGATCTGGAGGACAAACAGATAGAGAGAAAGGATCAGGAGGAAGCCTGGGACAAACAGCTCAGAAGCCACAAAAACAGAATCAGGGAACTAAATGATGCCATGAAACGCTCCAACGTCAGAATTATTGGAATCCCTGAAGGGGAGGAAAAAGAAAGAAGTCTAGGAGATATAGTGGAAGAAGTTGTCTATGAAAATTTTCCCAATCTCACAAATGGAAACAACATTCATGTACTAGAGGCAGAGAGATTTCCCCCCAAGATTTTAGATTCTCGAAAGTCCTCGTGACACCTTATAGTTAAAATGAGGAATTATGTTTCAAGACAGACCCTCTTAAAACTAGGACAAAGAAGCGCCTTACATACAGAGGAAAGCCCATTAGAATAATTTCAGACCTGTCCACAGAGACCTGGCAAGCCAGGATGGGCTGGCAAAATATATTCAGAGTACTAAATGAGAACATGCAGCCAAGAATACTCTATCCAGCAAGATTGATGTTTAAAATGGATGGAGAGATAAAGAGTTTCCAAGGCCGGCAAGGCTTAAATGACTATGCAACCACCAAGCCAACAGTGCAGGAAATATTAAGGGGGTCCTATAAAAGAGAAAAAATCCGAAGAATATCATTGAACAGAAATATAGAAACAATCTACAGACAGAAAGACTTCAAAGCTAACACGATGTCAATAAAAACCTATCTCTCAATAATCACTCTCAATGTGAATGGCCTAAATGTGCCCATAAAACAACATGGGGTTGCAGATTGGCTAAAACAACAGGACTCATCCATATGTTGTCTACAAGAGACCCATTTTGAACCTAAGGATACACCCAGACTTAACGTGAAGGGATGGAGAAGCACTTTTCATGCCAGTGGGCCTCAAAAGAAGGCTGGGGTAGCGATTCGCATATCAGATAAATTAGATTTTAAACTAAAGACCGTAGTCAGAGATACAGAAGGACACTACATAATTCTTAAAGGGACTATCCACCAAGATGACCTAACAATTGTAAATATCTATGCCCCCAATATGGGAGCACCGAATTACATAAGAAAACTATTAATCAAGATAAAGAGTCATATTGATATGAATACAGTTATAGTAGGAGACCTTAATACTCCTCTCTCAGTAATACACAGATCATCGAAGCAGAAGATTAATAAAGAAATAAGAGCATTGAATGAAACATTGGACCAGGTGGACCTCATAGTATACAGAACACTCCACCCTAAAACAACAGAATACTCATTCTTCTCAAGTGCACATGGAACCTTCTCCAGAATAGACCACACACTGGGTCACAAAGCAGGACTCAACCGATACCAAAAGACTGACATTATTTCCTGCATATTCTCAGATCACAATGCTTTGAAACTGGAACTCAATCACAGGAAAAGTTCAGAAGGAACTCAAACACCTGGAAGCTAAAGACCACCTTGCTTAAGAATGCTTGGATCAACCAGGAGATCAAAGAAGAACTTAAACAATTCATGGCAACCAATGAGAATGAAGACACTTTGGACCTAAACCTATGGGATACAGCAAAGGCTGTTCTAAGGGGGAAATACATAGCCATCCAAGCCTCCCTCAAAAAAATTGAAAAATCCAGAATACACCAGCTGTCTCTACACCTTAAAGAACTCAAGAATCAACAACAAATTAAACCAACTCCACAAGCAAGAAGGGAAATAATCAAGATTAGAGCAGAGATCAATGAGGTAGAAACGAGAGATACACTAGAACGTATCAATGAAACTAGAAGCTGGTTTTTTAAAAGAATCAATAAGATCGATAAACCATTGGCCACACTAATCCGAAAGAAAAGAGAGAAAGCCCGAATTAATACAATTATGAATGAAAAGGGAGAGATCACAACTAACACCAAGGAAATAGAAACAATCATCAGAAATTATTACCAACAGTTATATGCCAATAAACTAAGCAACCTAGATGAAATAGTTGCATTCCCGGAAAACTGTAAATTCCAAAAATTGAACGAGGAAGAAGTTGACAACCTGAATAGACCAATATCTAGTAATGAGACTGAAGCAGTGATCAAAACCTCCCAAAAATCAAGAGCCCAGGATCTGACGGATTCCCTGGGAATTCTACCAAACTTTCAAAGAAGAAATAACAGCAATTCTTCTAAAGCTGTTCCAAAAAATTGAAGCAGAAGGAAAACTTCCAGACTCTTTTTATGAAGCCAGCATTACCCTGATCCCCAAACCAGGCAAAGACCCTACCAAAAAGGAGAATTTCAGACCCATATCACTGATGAATATGGATGCAAAGATTCTCAACAAGATTCTAGCAAACAGGATCCAGCAACACATTAAAAAGATTATCCACCATGAGCAGGTGGGATTGATCCCTGGGTTACAAGGTTGGTTCAACATTCACATATCAATCAGTGTGATAGAACAAATCAATAAGAGAAGAGAGAAGAACCACATGGTCCTCTCAATTGATGCAGAAAAAGCATTTGACAAAATCCAGCATCCGTTCCTGATGAAAACGCTTCAAAGTATAGGGATAGGGGGAACATTCCTGAACTTCATAAAATCTATCTATGGAAGACCCACAGCAAATAACATCCTCAATGGGAAAAAATTTGCAGCCTTCCCATTGAGATCGGGAACTCGACAAGGATGCCCACTCTCACCACTCTTGTTCAACATAGTATTAGAAGTCCTAGCAACGGCAATCAGAAAACAAAGAGAAATAAAAGGTATCCAAATTGACAGTGAAGAAGTCAAACTCTCTCTCTTCGCAGATGACATGATTCTTTATATGGAAAACCCCACAGACTCCATCCCCAAACTACTAGAACTCATACAGCAATTCAGTAACGTGGCAGGATACAAAGTCAATGGACAGAAATCAGTGGTTTTCTTATACACTAACAATGAATTTATAGAAAGGGAAATTAGAGAATCGATTCCATTTACTATAGCACCAAGAAACATAAGATACCTGGGAATAAACCTAACCAAAGAGGTAAAGGACCTGTACTCGAGGAACTACAGAACACTCATGAAAGACATTGAAGAAGACACAAAAAGATGGAAGACCGTTCCATGCTCTTGGATTGGAAGAATAAACATTGTTAAAATGTCTATAGTGCCTAGAGCAATCTTTACTTTTAATGCCATTCCGATCAAAATTCCATCGGTATTTTTCAAAGAGCTGGAGCAAATAATCCTAAAATTTGTATGGAATCAGAAGAGACCCCGAATTGCTAAGGAAATGTTGAAAAACAAAAACAAACCTGGCGGCATCACGTTACCCGATTTCAAGCTTTACTACAAAGCTGTGATCACCAAGACAGCGTGGTACTGGCCTAAAAACAGACACATTGATCAGTGGAACAGAGTGGAGAGCCCAGATATGGACCCTCAACTCTATGGTCAAATAATCTTTGACAAAACAGGAAAAAATATACAATGGAAAAAAGACAGTCTTCTCAATAAATGGTGCTGGGAAAACTGGACAGCGATATGTAGATGAATGAAACTCGACCATTCTCTTACACCGTACACAAAGATAAACTCGAAATGGATAAAAGACCTCAACATGAGACAGGAATCCATCAGAATCCTAGAAGAGAACATAGGAAGTAACCTCTTCGGTATCAGCCACAGCAACTTCTTTCAAGATATGTCTCCAAAGGCAAAGGAAACAAAAAAAAAAAAAAATGAACTTTTGGGACTTCATCAAGATCAAAAGCTTCTGCACAGCAAAGGAAATAGTCAACAAAACAAAAAGGCAACCCACGGAATGGGAGAAGATATTTGCAAATGACAGTACAGACAAAAGTTGATATCCAGGATCTATAAAGAACTCCTCAAACTCAACACACACAAAACAGATAATCATATCAAAAAATGGGCAGAAGGGGCACCTGGGTGGCTCAGTGGTTTAGGCCACTGCCTTCGGCTCAGGTCATGATCTCAGGGTCCTGGGATCGAGTCCCACATCAGGCTCTCTACTCGGCGGGGAGCCTGCTTCCCTCTCACTCTCTCTGCTTGCCTCTCTGCCTACTTGTGATCTCTCTCTGTCAAATAAATAAATAAAATCTTTAAAAAAAATGGGCAGAAGATATGAACAGATGCTTCTCCAATGAAGACATACAAATGGCTATCAGACACATGAAAAAATGTTCATCATCACTAGCCATCAGGAGATTGAAATTAAAACTACATTGCGATACCACCTGACACCAGTTAGAATGCCCAAAATTAGCAAGACGAGAAACAATGTGTGTGGGAGAGGATGTGGAGAAGGGGGAACCCTCTTCCACTGTTGGTGGGAATGCAAGTTAGTGCAGCCACTTTGGAGAACAGTGTGGAGATTCCTCAAGAAATTAAGAATAGAGCTTCCCTATGACCCTGCAATTGCACTGCTGGGTATTTACCCCAAAGATACAGATGTAGTGAAAAGAAGAGCCATCTGTACCCCAATGTTTATAGCAGCAATGGCCACGGTCGCCAAACTGTGGAAAGAACCAAGATTCCCTTCAACGGACGAATGGATAAGGAAGATGTGGTTCATATACATGATGAAGTATTATGCCTCCATCAGAAAGGATGAATACCCAACTTTTGTAGCAACATGGACGGGACTGGAAGTGATTATGCTGAGCGAAATAAGTCAAGCAGAGAGAATCAAGTATCCTATGGTCTCTCTTATTTGTGGAGCATAACAAAGAACACGGTGGACATGGGGAGATGGAGAGGAGGGGGAGTTGAGGGAAACTGGAAGGGGAGATGAACCATGAGATACTATGGACTCTGAAAAACAACCAGAGGATTTTGAAGGGGCAGGGGCCTGGGAGGTTGAGGAACCAGGTGGTGAGTAATAGGGAGGGCACATACTGCATGGAGCACTGGGTGTGGTGCAAAAACAATGAACACTGTTTCGCTGAAAATAAACAAAAAAAAAAAAGTAAATAAAAAAATTATACAAGTTATGCCTCAATGAATTGGTTTAGTTCTTCATTTTTGTCATTTCAAGATATTTCTTGTTTCCTATCTATTTCAGTCTTAATCTTATTTTCTCTTATTCCCTGCAACAGTACAACTTTAATCAATACTGTAGAGAATACACACATCACTTCCAGATCCTCTCAGTGAAATCTCATCCATGTCCCGCCCCAATACCAAAGTTGCCCTATGTGGTTTTGCTTACAAAGGTCAATCTCCTCTTTATTTTCTCCCCTGTAAATTGCTTTGTAAATGTATATATTCAGTTTATTCCTTCATCATAATGAGAAAAGTCCTCGAAATAATGTAACTTATACATAATTTGCATATTACCATTTTGAATTGATCTTAATATCATTTCATAAGCATTATTAATATTACAGGTATTCTTTTTCCTAGGTTTCCAATGTTCCTATTCAATTGCACATAAGACTTGAAAAACCTCTCACTTTATTGATTCACAAATTTACAGAATAAAGTGATTTTTCACATATAGGATCATTATCATAAAGATTAGAAGTGGATTCCATGTGATGAGAAGTAATTTAGTTAAAACTATATATGATCCATTGGCAAATCTAGAAGTGTGTTCTCTAGATACCAGACAATGTAGAATTTTATTCAGAAGCAAACGAATCTCAAAAAAAGTTCATTCAGAGCACTAAATAAGTCTGGTCACTATTTTGTCTGATTATTGCATAGTTGCAACAAGAATGCACATTTAACAGAAATTTTTATCATTTTCCTAAAATTTTATAAGAGATCTCAGACTAAACTTTAATAAGCATTTAAATGTAAAAAACAAAAATCACCAATTTTCATATAAATTTGGGTTGCTTCTTCTCTTTTCAAGAACTCTGTCATACTTTTTTGTGAACTTTACCAAAATAAACTTGTTTACCCACTTATAGGGGAAAAGTTCTCTAAAAGACCTAGCAGACATTTTCCCACAGGTCTACAATGAACCTATTGGCTGCACAAAGCCTACCTTGGGTCTTTGAAAAATTGTTCATACTTGTATCTGCATGCCCATAGATAATAATTATTTTTGCATTGCTATCCATTATCTAGATTTTATGGTATTATGAAATGACTTCCCTAGAATGTATCAGGTTGCCAAGAGGACAATCCTCTCGAGTCCAGGCAAGCATGGTTCCCTACAGTATCTCTGCAATGAGTCATACATGAAATTTTTCATGCCTACTAATGTTTCCACAACAGTTTCTATTAAAGAGGACAAAAAAATTACAGAGTTCAGAATGCTTTCATGACTTAGGAATTAAGGCTCATTTAAACTAGTTAACCAATGTGTATTTTTTGTTTTTTTAGATGGTTATAAAGCTTGTGATCCTAAGGATTTTATTGTACACAGATCTAAAATGTATAGTATTCATATGTGCATATATCCGTGTGTTTCTGTATATACATCTTTATGAAATATCACATCAGAGAATGAGTACTAATAAATAGGTAAGTAGGTAAAGAGATATGGAGAGATATCTGATTTATCAGTATATACTTTGTCTTTAGATTCAGACTGAAGAGAAGTTTATTTTGCTTTACTGTAAAACATGCTGCAGATTTTAGGAGCTAATGTTAGATCTAATGCTAGCTGTCACTATAAATGTAAACTTGGATTAATGAATTCAACTCTTTGAGATTTTGACTCATCAGGAGAGCAGATCAGAATCATGAGATATGATCTCACACTTCTTGGAATGATTGTTATCAATAATGGAATACAATGGTATCTGTTGGAGAGAATGGGGAGAAAAAACAACACTTGATGGGAATATAAATTAGTATAGCCATTATGGAAAATAGTAAAGTTTTTCAAACATTTAAAAGTAAAACTATCATAAGTTCCAACATCCCCACTTCTGGATGTCTACAGAAAGGAAATAAAATGATATGAAATAAAATTTGAAGCTATACTTTACTCTTGTAATCATTATTGCAGTGTGACTCACAATAGATAAAATGTGGAAATTAATTTTTTAAAAATATTTTATATATTTATTTGACAGAGAGAGATCACAAGCAGGCAGAGAGGCAGGCAGAGAGAGAGGAGGAAGCAGGCTCCCTGCCAAGCAGAGAGCCCGATGTGGGACTCGATCCCAGGACCCTGAGATCATGACCTGAGCCGAAGGCAGTGGCTTAACCCACTGAGCCACCCAGGCGCCCTGTGGAAATTAATTTGACATATTCATTGACGAATGGAAAAATGAAATAAAAGTAACATGGATGAACCTGGAGGGCATTGAGAGAAGTGAAATAAGCCAGACATAGAAAGACAAACACTTTATAATTACAATTGTAAATGGAATCTAGTAGTAAATCTTTAGAAGAGTAGAATGGCAATTGTCAGTGACTAAAGGCAGGGAAAATTGGGAAGATGTGGGTCAAATGCTAAGTTTCCAGTATACATGTTGAATAAGTTATATTTACAGCAATTTATATATAGTTAACAACACGGTATATTGGAAATTTCCTGTTACTGGAGATCTCACCAGTTTGTAGTATTTTTACACACACACACACACACACACACACAACATACAAAAGCTAAGTGAATTGGTGGGTATGCACTTTGTAGTGATTATTGGAAAGTGTAATTCTTAAATGAAACCGTGTACCATATATATATATATATATATATATATATATATATATATAGTCAATTATAACTAAATCTGAATAAAAAGCAAAAAAAAAATGACAAGACTAAATGGGATAGTTTATGCTGGATGTGTCGAATCTGAGTGGCATGAGTGACCCATGCACAGATGCTGTGATATTTTTTTTTACCATCTTCACCATTGCCACTAAAATCAGCATAGTAACCATCATACATTTTTATCCATACACATGTCATCCTTGCATTTCTCAGGGACTTTGTTCCCGAAAAGTCTCAATACACTCTTTGGTTTTAACAAAGTATCCAACTTTGCTCTATTAATATTGCTGTCACTATGACTGCACTGGAAAATTAGTGACAGGCAAAGAAAATTATATTTCATTTTCTTATTTTTACTTATTTTTTAAATTAACTTTTTAAAAAAATATATATTGTATTTGTTTCAGAGAAAGCACAAAGGGAGCAGGAGAGGGGTAATCAGGCACCACACCAACCAGGAAGCCAGATGCAGGGTTCACTATCAGGACCCTGGGATCATGAGCTGAGCCTAAGGCAGAAGTTTAACCAATTTAGCCACCCAGGAGCCCCAGAGTCATTTTTTTAAAAATACTATACCTAAATACAGAAAGTAGTACAACTAGGTAAATTTTCTGTTAAATCATCCTATCACTTTGGGCACACCCATCTCCTTCATATATAGGCATGTCCATAGATTGACAAAGAAAGTTTATATTTTAGAACAAAGATGTAATGTAGGCAAATAAAAATTAATAATGATTCAAAATTTATAAACAAAAGAGAACCATGGCAGAGGAAGGTGTTTAAGGTCGCTTGGACCTGTTGGAATGGGGTAAGGGAGTGTTTTAGGATGGGATCCGTGGGGAAGGAGGGGGAAACAAATTTGTCGCTTAAAAAAAAAAAAAAGTCCTTGAAATCAATCCCTGATTGTAGACAAGTTCTCCAAAACCAGTGTCTGGCACCCCTGCAACAAACTTGAGAAAGTTCCTGGATTATCTCAACAATTGGGCCCTTTTCCTTGCTGCCTCCACCAGGGGGCTTCTGGACTGCACTTGGCTGGGCCTCCTCTGTGGGGACTGTGCAGGCTGCCCAGGATTACCTGACTCTCCCCGCCTTTTGGGGCTGGGCCTCCTGTGGGTCGCCCCTGCGCCCCTCTTTCTGTGCAGCCCACTCCATGCCCAGCACCAACGCCAGCTCCCCCAGGCCAGGCCCATCTCTGAAGCAGATGGAGCAGCGCCTCTGGAGGTCAGGTCCACACCGTTCCCTCCCAGACCTGCTGCCACCTGCTTCCAGAGGCAGTGCCCATCCCTGTGGAGGCTGGAGCGGTGCCCCTGGAGGTCCTCAGAGGCTCTGGCCTCACCGGTGGTTTTCCCCCCACCCGCTGCTTTTCCGCAGTCTCTCTGCTCTGCCTGGAGGAGAAGCTGCTCCCTTGGAAAGACTCCTGGAAGGAAAAGCGCTCCTTCCAATTTCTCGGGGTCTTACTGCTGGGGCCATTCCACAGCCTTCTGGGGAGACTTCGAGGAGGCGGCTCAGGTGGCCTCCGCATCAGCGGCACAACCTAGCCCGTCTTGCTGGCCTCACCCTGGGGCATCACAATGCCTTCTTGTGATGTCACCACCATGCCCTGGTGAATCACCCAGGCACTCACAAATTGGTCTCATTCAGGTGGCCAGTCACCACGTAGCTCAGCTGGCCAATGACCAAGGGCTTTTTCAGTGACCCTTCTGACATCATCGAATGGAAAACAGGTTAACTTATTTCAGGATGAAAAATTCATCTTTGGGATGTATTTATAGTGAAGTTCATGGTGAGGCTGAAAGACTCAACCAGTGTAAAGCTAAATGTATCACTCAGCATCACCATTCCCTGAAATGCTATCGCCAGTATTCATGAAGACACGGACCATTAAACCCCATGAACTGTCACATTTCATGGGTAAGTTCATAATATGACATTCAAGTAAATGCTACTTTCCACTCCTCCATTAAAGCTTAAATATAAATGTAGAAAATGGTAGCTATTATGTTTGCTACGTCTTCCCAAAATAAGCTTAAACCAAGAAAGGATGATGCTGTGTCCCAAGTCATTATCTTTTGCCAAAACAATATTCAGCTCTCATAGACGGGGGAGAACAAAATCCAGCCTGTCAGCAGGTTCACTGTCTTCATGTCTAGCTTCCAACACAAAGCAGTGGGAGGAGGACTTAAGTTTGTCTCCTCCCTCAAATACAAGTAAATATTTATCAGATCATTCAGAACACACAATAAATGAATCAGAGATCTGAGAAAACAATGCTGCAGGTCTACAAATAGAAAAGGACCCACCATTCGGAAGGGAGGTGGTGTTCAGATTTGAATCTGGTGTTATATAGCTTAGGGGTGGGAACCTGCCTGGGGAAGCTACCACAAAGTCTTCTTAGCAGCAGATCAGAAAATGGTAACATTTAGAAGTCTGCTACTGTGGGGGTGTCCCTGGCTTAAAAATGCTCAGGTAGGGAAGCCAGGTGGAATCCTGAGTGTGACAAGATTGGTCTCAGGATCCCTGGGGTGACATGAAAATGGGTGGTGCTGAGTATGGCAGAGTTCCCAGACTTCAGAAAGTTAAAAACAAACAAACAAACAAAAACAAACAAACAAACAAACAAAAACTACCTTACCACCAAGCTTTAGGAGCAGGAAACCTGCCTGAGAACAGAGTGTCTAGATGCCAGTTTTCTGCTCTGTGTTGACATCAACTGCTTGCTACTGCATGGTTGTACGATTATTTTCCAGGGATAGGGAGGCAAAAGGCAGAAGCATAGAAGATCCGCTATGAGAGAAACCACACATTTCCATGCTGAACATTTGGATATCGGTGGTGAGAGTGGACAAACCTGGTGTTTTTGTCAGGGAAACATGTAGGGGAAAATCAGTCTTTCTCTGTTGAGGATTATATCTATTGTGGGTCTTTCCTATATGGTCTTTATTATGCTGAGTTATATTCCCTCTCTTTCTACATGGTAGAGAGTTTTTTTTTCAAAGAAGATGCAGTATTTTGTGAAATGCTTTTTCTGCATCTACGGAGAATGTCATATGGTTCTCTCTCTTTTTTTGTGTGTGTCCTTTTTTTAATGTGATGTATCTCATTGATTGACTTGCTGAGGTTGAGTCACTTTTCAGTGCAGGAATAAATCCCTCATGGTCATATTGAATAATCCTTTAAATGTACCATTGGATCCTGTGGGCTAGTATCTTGGTGAGACTATATGCATCCTTGTTCATCAAGGATACTGGTCTGTAATTCTCCTTTTTAGGGGGCATCCTTCTGTGGTTTTGGCCTCAAGGCAATGCTGGTCTCATAGAAGGAGTTTACTGTTTTCCTTTTTTCTATTTTTTTGATACTTTAAGAAATATGTGCATTAATTCTTATTTTATTACTTGGCAGAATCCACCTGGAAAGCCATTTGTCTCTGGATACTTTTTGGGAAATTTTTGGTAACTAATTCAGTTTTTTCCCCTTTTTTGCTGGTTTGGGTCTGTTTAGGTTTTCTGTTTCTTCCTCATTGAATTTTGGTAGATTATGTTTCAAGGACTGTATCCATTTCTTTCAGCTTGCCCAGCTTTTTGGCATGTAATTGCTCAATATTTCCTTATGATTGTTTGCATTTATGGGGTGTTCACTGTGTTTTCTTCTCTCTTGTTTATGCTTTTATTTAGTTGAGTCCTTTCTCTTTTATTTTTGGTGAATCTGATTAGAGGTTTAACAATCTTATTAATTCTTTCAAAGAACCAGTTCATCATTGCATTTCTCTGTTCTTTTCTTTAATTTCTGTTTCTTTGCTTTCTGCTCTAAATCTTTTAATTTTTTAAAAGATTTTATTTATTTATTAGACATACAGAGATCACAAGTAGGCAGAGAGGCAGGCAGAGAGAGAGGAAGGGAAGCAGACTCCTTGCTGAGCAGAGGACCTGATATAGGGCTCAATCCCAGGACCCTGGGATCATGACCTGAGCTGAAGGCAGAGGTAACGCACTGAGCCATCCAGGCACCCCTCTGCTCTAATTTTTATTATTTCTCATTTCCCACTGGATTTAGGGTTTATGCCCTTTTTATCTCCAGTATATTTAGGTATAAGATTAGGTTGTGCATTTGATAGTTTTCTTGTCTCTTGAGAGGGGACCTGTATTGCTATATACTTACCTCTTAGAACTGCCATCGCTGCTTCCCAGTGGTTCACAACTGTTGTGTATTCAGTTTCATTTGCTTCCATGAATTTTTTTAAATTATTATCAATATTTTATTTTCATCATATAAACATAAAAAATCAAAATTCGAACCACCAGTGTCCACCACCTAGAGACCATTATTAACACATCCTTGATATTAAGATAACCACATCTATCCATATCTATATTTAATTTATTACATCCCATAAATTTTTATCTCTTTTACATACGACTTTTCTCAGATGTGCCATGAATATTCTACTACGTTGCTAAGGATAAATATGCATCCACATTTTCTTTTATTTGTTTATTTACAGCATAACAGTGTTCATTGTTTTGGCATCACACCCAGTGCTCCATGCAGTACTTGCCCTCCCTATTACCCACCACCTGGTTCCTCAACCTCCCACACCCCCGCCCCTTCAAAACCCTCTGGTTGTTTTTCAGAGTCCATAGTCTCTCATGGTTCATCTCCCCTTCCAGTTTCCCTCAACTCCCTCTCCTCTCCATCTCCCCATGTCCTCCATGTTCTTTGTTATGCTCCACAAATAAGTGAGACCATAGGATACTTGACTCTCTCTGCTTGACTTATTTCGCTCAGCATAATTTCTTCCAGTCCCGTCCATGTTGCTACAAAAGTTGGGTATTCATCCTTTCTGATGGAGGCATAATACTCCATTGTGTATATGGACCACATCTTCCTTATCCATTCATCCGTTGAAGGGCACCTTGGTTCTTTCCACAGTTTGGCGACCGTAGTCATTGCTGCAATAAACACTGGGGTAGAGATGGCCCTTCTTTTCACTACATCTGTATCTTTGGGGTAAATACCCAGCAGTGCAATTGCAGGGTCATAGGGAAGCTCTATTCTTAATTTCTTCAGGAGTCTCCACACTGTTCTCCAAAGTGGCTGCACTAACTTGCATTCCCACCAACAGTGTAAGAGGGTTCCCCTTTCTCCACATCCTCTCCAACACACATTGTTTCCTGTCTTGCTAATTTTGGCCATTCTAACTGGTGTCAGGTGGTATCTCAATGTGGTTTTAATTTGAATCTCCCTGATGGCTAGTGATGATGAACATTTTTTCATGTGTCTGATATTTTTAAAACTCTTCTTTAATTTTCTGGTTGACCCATTCATTCTGAAATAGGATTCCTTTTAACCTCCATGCATTTGTGGCCCTTTTATGTTTTCATACGTTAGATTTCAAGTTTCAGATCATTGTGGTCTGAAAATATGTATGGCATGATCTCAATCTTTTTCAAAAAGTTGAGGTCTGATATATGATCCAGTATGTAATCTGTTCTGGAAAACTTTCCATGTGCACAGAAGAAGAATGTGATTTCTGTATGCTTTAGGATGAAATGCTCTGACTATATCTGTTAAGTCCAGCTGGTCCAGTGTGTCAAAGCCCTTGTTTCATTGGTTATCTTCTGCTTAGACAATTTGTCCATTGCTATGATTAGGGTGTTAAAGCCCACAACTATTATTGTAGTATTTTCAATGTCCTTAAGGTTTATTATTAATTAATTTATACATTTGACTACTCCTATGTTATGGGCATAAATATTTACATTTGTTAGATCTTCCTGTTGTATATACCCCTTTATAATCATATACTGTCCTTCTTCTCTTATTGTAATCTTTGGCCTAAAATCTATTTTCTCTGGCAAAAGGATGGTTACTTCGACTTTCTTTTGATTCCATTAGTATGATAAATCATTCTCTACACCATCACTTGAAATCTGGAGGTGTCTTTCTCTCTGAAATGAATCTCCTATAGGCAGTGTACTGATGAGTCTTTTTTTTTAATTTTTTAATCAATTATGTTATCCTTTGTCTTTTGATTGTAGCATTTTATCCAATTACATTTAGAGAATTATTAAAATATAAATTTAGTGCCATTTTATTACAGGTAAGGTTGCTGTATGTGCGGATTATCTCTGTTCCTTTATGGCTTTTGTTACTTTTGGGATCTCTTTTTGCTCTATGGGTCCCTTTAATATTTCTTGCAGGGCTGGGTTAGTGTTCATGAATTCCTTTATTTATTTATTTATTTGGTCTGAATGACAGCCTAGCTGGATATAGTGTTCTTGGCTACATATTTTTCTAACTTAGCACATTGAATATGCCAGTCTTTTCTGGCCTGCCAGATTTCTGTGGACAGGCCTGCTGCAAGCCTTATGTGCCTACATGTGTAGGTAAGTACATCTTGTCTCAGGTTGATTTTAGGATGTTCTCTTTATCTTTGAAATTTCACTTTGAATTTTCACTCTAGTATGTCATGGTGTTGACTTATTTCTGTTGATTTGGGGGGGAGTTCTCTGTGCCTCTTGTACCTGAATACCTGTTTCCTTTTTTGGTTTAGGTAAGTTCTCAACTATAATTTGTTCAACTAAACCTTCTGCTTCTTTTCTACTCTTCTTCTGAGACTCCTACAATACAGATATTCTTTCACTAGGAGAATGCTGAATTCCCTAAGTGTACCTTCATTATCTAAGAGTTGTCTATCTTTCCTCTGATCAGCTTCATTATTTTCCATAACTTCGTCTTCTGTATCACTAAATTCCTCTTCTATTTCATTCATCCTCATTTATATGGTCTCCACTTGGGACTGCATCTCAGTGATAGCATTTTTAATTTTAGCATGTCTATATTGTAGTCCTTGTATGTCTATAGTGATGGATTTCCTAGTGCCTTCTATTTGTTTTTAAAACATAGCTAGTATCTTTATAATCTTTGCTTTAAATTCTAGTTCAGACTTCTTACTTGTAACTGTATGATTAAATCTGTGGCTATGAGAACCACTTCCTTACTCTTGTGATAAATTTCTCCAACTCATTGTTGTTGTTTTTTTTTTCCAAGATGGCAAAAGAATAAAGAAGAAGAAAACACAAGAAAAAACAACAACCAAAACAAGAAACTAGATATCTTTGTGTCTTCATCTGCTTGTTTAGAGAAACTAGATCCCAACGTGTTAAAAAAATAAGAATTAAAATGTAATAAAAGCAAAAAATACATAAAATATATAAAAATTAAAATTAAAAAAAATTGTTCTGATTTTATGCTTCACTACTTCTAGTACTTTGCAATAGCATTTCTAGGAGGATTTCCTCCCATCCCCTCTATCATTAGCTGTATCACACCAGATTCAAGTCTCTGCACCTTCTACCTTCCAAAACGAGGTCACTTTCCTACCTGTAGCTCTGCAGCATTTCTTTTCTCAGATCTCTAGTTGATTTATGAGGTTTCAGAATCTAGCTCTATTCAAGAAATGAGAAAAACTTAGAATCCCTACTCCTCTGCCATCCTGACTCCTATTTATCCTTTTCTTGAAGAGAAAGTGTGTTCACTTTGGTTTCTTGTGAGGAAATTTTGAGAATTAATGGAATTAGTGGAATCTCAGAATGCAATTGCTGTAGTAAAACATTGCTTTATAATTGCCTGATATAAATGATTCTATAAGGTGGGGTGCCTGGGTGGCTCAGTGGGTTAAGCTGCTGCCTTCAACTCAGGTCAGGATCTCGGGGTCCTGGGATCAAGTCCTGCATCAGTCTCTCTGCTCAGCAGGCAGCCTGCTTTCCTCTCTCTCTGCCTGATTCTCTGCTTACTGGTAATCTCTCTCTGTCAAATAAATAAAAATAAAATCTTTAAAAAATAAAAAAATGAAAAATGATTCTATAAGGCAAAAATTGTATACTTGATTAAATAGCTTTAACTTGTTTACAAAGTGTTTAACCTATTATATTACATATATCTTCAAAGCAGAACCAAATAACAAATAGTTGCCACAAATACAAATCTGTACCCACAGAACACTTGGGATCTACACTTTCTCTGGGTCCTAGATAAGTATCAGGATAATAATATTTGCTTACCACCATCACATTATCCAAAATTTCAGCAACACAAGTCAGTTACTTGTAAAACAACATATCTGTGTATAGAATTATTTAATAATTATATGTGTTTCATTTTAAAGATATAAAGTATGAATCACAAGCCATATCCCTCCAAAAATAATAACAATGCTCCCTCCAAAAATAATAACACATATTCAATAAAATAACATAAAAATTTTAATATATCAGTCCATGGAATACATACATGGACACCTCTAATTAATGCCTACTTTCCATAAAAACGATCATGTACTGAAAAAGAAAGTACTCCTGTGGGATATACAAATAATGTTGTTTTTTTTTTCCCTTTTTATTTATTTATTTTTTTTTCAGCGTAACAGTATTCATTCTTTTTGCACAACACCCAGTGCTCCATGCAAAACGTGCCCTCCCCATCACCCACCACCTGTTCCCCCAACCTCCCACCCCTGACCCTTCAAAACCCTCAGGTTGTTTTTCAGAGTCCATAGTCTCTTATGGTTCGCCTCCCCTCCCCAATGTCCATAGCCCGCTCCCCCTCTCCCAATCCCACCTCCCTCCAGCAACCCCCAGTTTGTTTTGTGAGATTAAGAGTCATTTATGGTTTGTCTCCCTCCCAATTCCATCTTGTTTCATTTATTCTTCTCCTATCCCCCTACCCCCCCATGTTGCTTCTCCATGTCCTCATATCAGGGAGATCATATGATAGTTGTCTTTCTCCGATTGACTTATTTCACTAAGCATGATACGCTCTAGTTCCATCCACGTCGTCGCAAATGGCAAGATTTCATTTCTTTTGATGGCTGCATAGTATTCCATTGTGTATATATACCACATCTTCTTTATCCATTCATCTCTTGATGGACATCTAGGTTCTTTCCATAGTCTGGCTATTGTAGACATTGCTGCTATAAACATTCGGGTACACGTGCCCCTTCGGATCACTATGTTTGTATCTTTAGGGTAAATACCCAGTAGTACAATTGCTGGGTCATAGGGTAGTTCTATTTTCAACATTTTGAGGAACCTCCATGCTGTTTCCCAGAGTGGTTGCACCAGCTTGCATTCCCACCAACAGTGGAGGAGGGTTCCCCTTTCTCCACATCCTCTCCAGCATCTGTCATTTCCTGACTTGTTAATTTTAGCCATTCTGACTGGTGTGAGGTGATATCTCATTGTGGTTTTGATTTGTATTTCCCTGATGCCGAGTGACGTGGAGCACTTTTTCATGTGTCTGTTGGCCATCTGGATGTCTTCTTTGCAGAAATGTCTGTTCATGTCCTCTGCCCATTTCTTGATTGGATTGTTTGTTCTTTGGGTGTTGAGTTTGCTAAGTTCCTTATAGATTTTGGATACTAGCCCTTTATCTGATATGTCGTTTGCAAATATCTTCTCCCATTCTGTCAGCTGTCTTTTGGTTTTGTTAACTGTTTCCTTTGCTGTGCAAAAGCTTTTGATCTTGATGAAATCCCAATAGTTCATTTTCGCCCTTGCTTCCCTTGCCTTTGCCGTTGTTCCTAGGAAGATGTTGCTGCGGCTGAGGTTGAAGAGGTTGCTGCCTGCGTTCTCCTCAAGGATTTTGATGGATTCCTTTCTCACATTGAGGTCCTTCATCCATTTGGAGTCTATTTTTGTGTGTGGTGTAAGGAAGTGGTCCAATTTCATTTTTCTGCATGTGGCTGTCCAATTTTCCCAGCACCATTTATTGAAGAAGCTGTCTTTTTTCCATTGGACATTCTTTCCTGCTTTGTCGAAGATTAGTTGACCATAGAGTTGAGGGTCGATTTCTGGGCTCTCTATTCTGTTCCACTGGTCTATGTGTCTGTTTTTGTGCCAGTACCATGCTGTCTTGATGATGACAGCTTTGTAATAGAGCTTGAAGTCCGGAATTGTGATGCCACCAACTTTGGCTTTGTTCTTCAATATTCCTTTGGCTATTCGAGGTCTTTTCTGGTTCCATATAAATTTTAGGATTATTTGTTCCATTTCTTTGAAAAAAATGGATGGTATTTTGATAGGGATTGCATTAAATGTGTAGATTGCTTTAGGTAGCATAGACATTTTCACAATATTTATTCTTCCAATCCAGGAGCATGGAACATTTTTCCCTTTTTTGGTGTCTTCCTCAATTTCTTTCATGAGTACTTTATAATTTTCTGTGTATAGATTCTTAGTCTCTTTGGTTAGGTTTATTCCTATGTATCTTATAGTTTTGGGTACAATTGTGAATGGGATTGACTCCTTAATTTCTCTTTCTTCAGTCTTGTTGTTGGTGTACAGAAATGCAACTGATTTCTGTGCATTGATTTTATATCCTGACACTTTACTGAATTCCTGTACAAGTTCTAGCAGTTTTGGAGTGGAGTCTTTTGGGTTTTCCACATATAGTATCATATCATCTGCGAAGAGTGATAGTTTGACTTCTTCTTTACCAATTTGGATGCCTTTAATTTCTTTTTGTTGTCTGATTGCTGAGGCTAGGACTTCTAATACTATGTTGAATAGCAGTGGTGATAATGGACATCCCTGCCGTGTTCCTGACCTTAATGGAAAAGCTTTCAGTTTTTCTCCATTGAGAATGATATTTGCAGTGGGTTTTTCATAGATGGCTTTGATAATATTGAGGTATGTGCCCTCTATCCCTACACTTTGAAGAGTTTTGATCAGGAAGGGATGCTGCACTTTGTCAAATGCTTTTTCAGCATCTATTGAGAGTATCATATGGTTCTTGTTCTTTCTTTTATTAATGTGTTCTATCACATTGATTGATTTGCGGATGTTGAACCAACCCTGCAGCCCTGGAATAAATCCCCCTTGATCGTGGTGAATAATCCTTTTAATGTACTGTTGAATCCTATTGGCTAGTATTTTGGCGAGAATTTTTGCGTCTGTGTTCATCAAGGATATTGGTCTGTAGTTCTCTTTTTTGGTGGGATCCTTGTCTGGTTTTGGGATCAAGGTGATGCTGGCCTCATAGAATGAGTTTGGAAGTTTTCCTTCCATTTCTATTTTTTGGAACAGTTTCAGGAGAATAGGAATGAGTTCTTCTTTAAATGTTTGGTAGAATTCCCCTGGGAAGCCGTCTGGCCCTGGGCTTTTGTTTGTTTGGAGATTTTGGATGACTGTTTCAATCTCCTTACTGGTTATGGGCCTGTTCAGGTTTTCTATTTCTTCCTGGTTCAGTTGTGGTAGTTTATATGTCTCTAGGAATGCATCCATTTCTTCCAGATTGTCAAATTTGTTGGCGTAGAGTTGCTCATAGTATGTTCTTCTAATTGTCTGTATTTCTTTGGTGTTAGTTGTGATCTCTCCTCTTTCATTCATGATTTTATTTACTTGTGTCCCTTCTCTTTTCTTTTTGATGAGTCTGGCCAGGGGTTTATCAATCCTATTGATTCTTTCAAAGAACCAGCTCCTAGTTTCATTGATTTTTTCTATTGTTTTTTTGGTTTCTATTTCATTGATTTCTGCTCTCATCTTTATGATTTCTCTTCTCCTGCTGGGTTTAGGGTTTCTTTCTTGTTCTTTCTCCAGCTCCTTTACGCGTAGGGTTAGGTTGTGTACTTGAGACCTTTCTTGTTTCTTGAGAAAGGCTTGTACCGCTATATATTTTCCTCTCAGGACTGCCTTTGCTGTGTCCCACAGATTTTGAACTGTTGTGTTTTCATTATCATTTGTTTCCATGAATTTTTTCAATTCTTCTTTAATTTCCTGGTTGACCCATTCATTCTTTAGAAGGATGCTGTTTAGTCTCCATGTATTTGGGTTCTTTCCAGCTTTCGTCTTGTGATTGAGTTCTAGCTTCAGAGCATTGTGGTCTGAAAATATGCAGGGAATAATCCTAATCTTTTGATACCGGTTGAGACCTGATTTGTGACCCAGGATGTGATCTATTCTGGAGAAGGTTCCATGTGCACTAGAGAAGAATGTGTATTCTGTTGCTTTGGGATGAAATGTTCTGAATATATCTGTGATGTCCATCTGGTCCAGTGTGTCATTTAAGGCCTTTATTTCCTTGTTGATCTTTTGCTTGGATGATCTGTCCATTTCAGTGAGGGGAGTGTTCAAGTCCCCTACTATTATTGTATTATTATTGATGTGTTTCTTTGATTTTGTTATTAATTGGTTGATATAGTTGGCTGCTCCCACATTAGGGGCATAGTTATTTAAAATGGTTAGATCTTCTTGTTGGACAGACCCTTTGAGTAGGATATAGTGTCCTTCCTCATCTCTTATTATAGTCTTTGGCTTAAAATCTAATTGATCTGATATAAGGATTGCCACCCCAGCTTTCTTCTGATGCCCATTAGCATGGTAAATTGTTTTCCACCCCCTCACTTTAAATCTGGAGGTGTCTTCGCGTCTAAAATGAGTTTCTTGTAGGCAACATACTGATGGGTTTTGTTTTTTTATCCATTCTGATACCCTGTGTCTTTTGATTTGGGCATTTAGCCCATTAACATTCAGGGTAACTATTGAGAGATATGAATTTAGTGCCATTAGTAGCCTGTAAGGTGACTGTTACTGTATATTGTCTCTGTACCTTTCTGATCTACTACTTTTAGGCTCTCTCTTTGCTTAGAGGACCCCTTTCAATATTTCCTGGAGAGCTGGTTTGGTGTTTGCAAATTCTTTCAGTTTTTGTTTGTCCTGGAAGCTTTTGATCTCTCCTTCTATTTTCAATGATAGCCTAGCTGGATAGAGTATTCTTGGCTGCATGTTTTTCTCGTTGAGTGCTCTGAATATATCATGCCAGCTCTTTCTGGCCTGCCAGGTCTCTGTGGATAAGTCTGCCGCCAATCTAATATTTTTACCATTGTATGTTACTGATTTCTTTTCTCGGACTGCTTTCAGGATTTTCTCTTTGTCACTAAGACTTGTAAATTTTACTATTAGGTGACGGGGTGTGGACCTATTCTTGTTGACTTTGAGGGGGGTTCTCTGCATCTCCTGGATTTTAATGCTTGTTCCCTTTGCCATATTAGGGAAATTCTCTCCAATGATTCTCTCCAATAGACCCTCTGCTCCCCTCTCTGTTTCTTCTTCTTCTGGAATCCCAATTATTCTAATGTTGTTTCGTCTTATGGTGTCACTTATCTCTCGAATTCTCCCCTCATGGTCCAGTAGCTGTTTGTCCCTCTTTTGCTCGGCTTCCTTATTCTCTGTCATTTGGTCTTCTATATCACTAATTCTTTCTTCTGCCTCATTGATCCTAGCAGTGAGAGCCTCCATTTTTGATTACACCTCATTAATAACTTCTTTGATTTCAACTTGGTTAGACTTTAGTTCTTTAATTTCTCCAGAAAGGGCTTTAATATCTCCAGAGAGGGTTTCTCTAATATCTTCCATGCCTTTTTCGAGCCCGGCTAGAATGTTCAGAATCGTCATTCTGAACTCTTGATCTGACATAGTACCAATGTCTGTGTTGATTAGGTCCCTAGCCTTCGGTACTGTCTCTTGTTCTTTTGTTTGTGGTGATTTTTTCCGCCTTGTCATTTTGTCCAGATAAGAGGATATGAAGGAGCAAATAAACTACTAATAGGGTGGCAAATACCCCGGAAAATGCGCTGTAACCAAATCAGAAGAGACCCCAAATTGTGGGGGGGGGGGGGAAGGGGATAAAAAACAGGTTCTGAAAAAAAAAAGAAAAAAAAATTAAAAAATAAAACAAATAAAAAAATATAAAAAAGAAAGAAAAAATATATATATTTAGATGAACTAGTCAAAAAACGTTAAAAAAGAAAAGGGTAAAAGTTTTTAAAAAAATTTAGCAGAAGAAGAAAAAAGAAAAAAGAAAAAAAAATTGAAAAAAGAAAAAAAAATAAAAAATTGAAAAAAGAAAAAAAAATTGAAGTAGCGGCAAGACTAAAGAATCATGGGGAGAAAGCCATGAGTTCCGTGCTTTGCTTTCTCCTCCTCTGGAATTGCTCTGCTGTCTTAGGAATTGAATCTGCTTTCTCCTTGATAGATGAACTTCGTCCTGGCTGGATATTTTTTGATCTTCTGGGGGAGGGGCCTGTTGTAGTGACTCTCAAGTGTCTTTGCCCGAGGCGGGATTGCACCGCCCTTACCGGCGGCCGGACTAAGTAATTGGCTCGGGTTCGCTTTTGGGAGCTTCTGTTCCCTGAACGCTTTCCGTAGAGTTCCGGAGGACGGGAATGAAAATGGCGGCCTCCCAGTCTCTGGCCCGGAGGAGCCGAGAGCCTGGGGCCCCACTCCTCAGTGCGCCCCCAGAGGACAGCACCCAATCACTCCCGTATCCCCAGCCTCTAGCCGCGCTCCGAGCTCACCCAGCCCGCGACCAGTTCAAGGTAACCCCGAGCTGAGAGTTCAGTCCTCGGCTCTGTCTTTGCAGCCGGTTTCTCCGTTCTAATACCTGCGAGCTCTCCGACACTCTGACACCCCCGATCCTTCTGTGACCTTGCGGGGCCTGGGGCCATGCTGGCCCCGCGTGGGCTTCACCCCGGTTTAGCCCCTGGAGCAATGTCCCTCAGTGGAACAGACTTTTAAAAGTCCTGATTTTGTGCTCCGTTCCTCCGCCACTTGCCGGGAGCCGGCCCCTCCCCCCGCGGTCTATCTTCCCGTCGTTTTAGATTCACTTCTCCGCCAGTCCTACCTTTCAGAAAGTGGTTGATTTTCTGTTTCTAGAGTTGCTGTTCTTCTTCTCTTCGCTCTCCCGTTGGATTTGTAGGTGTTTGCTATGTTTAGATAAGCTATCGAGCTGATCTCCTGTTACCTGATGTAGTCTCAGGCTGCTACTTCTCCGCCATCTTGACTCCTCCCCTCCGTTTGTTTTGTTTTGACTGTTGCTAAGGTGGATGACTTTTACATATTTGTGTTGTCTGGTTGTTGTGCCAAGACTTCCAGTAGTATGTTAACCAACAGCTGTGGGTTGCATCCCTGTGTTGCACTTGACCTTAGAGGAAGCGCCCTCAGTGTTTCCTTTTGAGGATGATATTAATTCTGGGGTTGACATATATGGATTTTATTGAGGTTTCTTCCCTCTAAAATTACTTTATTGAGGCTTTTTCCCATAACTGGATGCTGTCCTTTTTCCAAATATATTGTTTTCATCTAATGAAAGGATCATACAGTTCTTATCCTTTCTTTTATTATGTGGTGTATCAAATTGATTGATTTGTGAATACTTAACAATCATTACAACACAGGAATAAAACCCACTTACTTATGGTAAGTGTTTTAAGGATTTTATTTATTTATTTGATAGAAAGACAGTGAGAAAGATCATGAGTAGCTGAAGAGGCAGATGGAGAGGGAGAAGCAGACTTCCCTGTTAAGCAGGGAGCCTGATGCAGAGCTTGATCTAAGGTCTCTCAGATCACGGTCTTAGTTGAAGGAAGTTGATTAAATAATTGAGCCACCCAGGCACCCCAGGTAATTTTTTAATGTATTGTGGGATTTGGTTTGCTAGTATTATATTGAGAATTTTGCTTCTCTAGTCAGGGAAATTGGTGTGGTTTGTTTGTTTATTTATTTATTTATTTATTTATTTATATTATTTTTCTTTTTACTGTAACAGTATTCATTGTTTTTGCACCACACCCAGTGATCCATGCAATACATGCCCTCTCTATTACCCACCACCTGGTTCCCCAACCTACCACCCCCCACCCCTTCAAAACGCTCAGGTTGTTTTTCAGAGTTCATAGTTTCTCATGGTTCATCTCCCCTTCCAATTTCCCTCAACTCCTTTCTCCTCTCCATCTCCCCATGTCCTCCATGTTCTTTGTTATGCTCCACAAATAAGTGAAACCATATGATATTGACTCTCTCTGCTTGACTTATTTCGCTCAGCATAATCTCTTCCAGTCCCATCCATGTTGCTACAAAAGTTGGGTATTCATCCTTTCTGATGGAGGCATAATACTCCCTTGTGTATATGGACCACATCTTCCTTATCCATTCATGCGTCGAAGGGCATCATGGTTCTTTCCACGGTTAGGCGACCGTGGCCATTGCTGCTATAAACATTGGGGTACAGGTGGCCCTTCTTTTCACTACATCTGTATCTTTGGTTAAGTACCCAGCAGTGCAATTGCAGGAAAGCTCTATTTTTAATTTCTTGAAGAATCTCCACACTGTTCTCCAAAGTGACTGCACCAACTTGCTTTCCCACCAACAGTGGAAGAGGGTTCCCCTTTCTACACATCCTCTCCAACAGATGTTGTTTCCTGTCTTGATAATTTTGGCCATTCTAACTGGTGTGAGGTGGTATCTCAATGTGGTTTTAATTTGAATCTCCCTGATGGCTAGTGATGATGAGCATTTTTTCATGTGTCTGATAGCCATTTGTATGTCTTCATTGGAGAAGTGTCTGTTCAGTATCTTCAAAAAATGGTGCTGGGAAAACTGGACAGCTATATGTAGAAGAATTAAACCCACCATTCTCTTACACCTTACACAAAGATAAACTCGAAATGGATAAAGTCCCTCAATGTGAGACAGGAATCCATCAGAATCCTAGAGGAGAACATAGGCAGTATCCTCTTCGAGATCAGCCACAGCAACTTCTTTCAAGATATGTCTCCAATAGCAAAGGAAACAAAATTGAAAGTAAACTTTTGGGACTTCATCAATATCAAAAGCTTCTGTACAGCAAAGGAAACAGTCAACAAAACAAAGAGGCATCCCATGGAATGGGAGAAGATATTTGCAAATGACAATACAGACAAAAGGTTGATATCCTGATTCTATAAAGAACTTTTCAAACTCAACACACACAAAACAGATAATCATATCAAAAAAAAATGGGCAGAAGATATGAACAGACACTTCTCCAATGAAGACATACAAATGGCTATAAAACACATGAAAAAATGCTCATCATCACTAGCCATCAGGGAGATTCAAATTTAAACCACATTGAGATATCACCTGACACCAGTTAGAATGGCCAAAATTAGCAAGACAGGAAACAACATCTGTTGGAGAGGATGTGTAGAAAGGGGAACCCTCTTCCACTGTTGGTGGGAAAGCAAGTTGGTGCAGTCACTTTGGAGAACAGTGTGGAGATTCCCAAAGATATTAAGAATAGAGCTTCCCTATGACCCTGCAATTGCACTGCTGGGTATTTACCCCAAAGATACAGATGTAGTGAAAAGAAGAGCCATCTGTACCCCAATGTTTATTGCAGCAATGGCCAGGGTCGCCAAATTGTGGACAGAACAAAGATGCCTTCAATGGATGAATGGTTAAGGAAGATGTGGTTCATATACACTATGGAGTATTAAGCCTCCATCAGAAAGGCTGAATACACAACTTTTGTAGCAACATGGATGGGACTGGAAGAGATTATGCTGAGTGAAATAAGTCAAGCAGAGAGAGTCAATATCATATGGTTTCACTTATTTGTGGAGCATAACAAAGAACATGGAGGACATGGGGCGATGGAGAGATGAAGGTAGTTGAGGGAATTTGGAAGGGGAGGTGAACCATGAGAGACTATGGACTCTGAAAAACAATCTGAAGGTTTTGATGGGGAAGGGGGTGGGGGGCTGGGGGAGCCAGGTGGTGGATGTTGAGGGCACATATTGCATGGAGCACTGGGTGTGGTGCAAAAACAACGAATACTGTTACACTGAAAAGAAATTAAAAAAAACATTTTTTTTTATTTCCCTCTTTTTTTTTTCCATTTTATTTATTTTTTCAGCGTAACAGTATTCATTCTTTTTGCACAACACCCAGTGCTCCATGCAAAACGTGCCCTCCCCATTACCCACCACCTGTTCCCCCAACCTCCCACCCCTGACCCTTCAAAACCCTCAGGTTGTTTTTCAGAGTCCATAGTCTCTTATGGTTCGCCTCCCCTCCCCAATGTCCATAGCCCGCTCCCCCTCTCCCAATCCCACCTCCCCCCAGCAACCCCCAGTTTGTTTTGTGAGATTAAGAGTCATTTATGGTTTGTCTCCCTCCCAATCCCATCTTGTTTCATTTATTCTTCTCCTATCCCCCTACCCCCCCATGTTGCTTCTCCATGTCCTCATATCAGGGAGATCATATGATAGTTGTCTTTCTCCGATTGACTTATTTCACTAAGCATGATACGCTCTAGTTCCATCCACGTCGTCGCAAATGGCAAGATTTCATTTCTTTTGATGGCTGCATGGTATTCTGGTTTCTCTTCAGATCGCATAAATCTTTCGCCTTTTACTAAAAAAAACATTTTATGTTGGAAATTTTCTGTTACTCTTGATCTCACCAGTTGTTGGTATTCTTATACAGACACACACACACACACACACACACACACACACACACACATGAATTGTTTTATATGCACTTTGTAGTGATTATTGTAAAGTGTAAGTATCTTAAATGAAGCTGTGCACCTTAAAATTATAAAAATTTTGTGAATTATACCTAAATCAATCTGAAGAAAAAAAATATGACAAGTCTGATTGGCATAGTTTATATAGATATGTCAAATCTGAGTAAATTAGTGAGCCATCCACAGAAGCTGTGTCATTTTTACCATCTTCACCATTGCCACGGAAATTAACATAGTTACCATCACATATTTTTGTCCATACACATATCATCCTTGGAATTCTCAGGGACATTGTTCTTAAAAAGTTTAAAACACTTATTGATTTTCACAAATCTTCATACTTTGATTTCACAAAGCATCCTACTTTGCTATCACAGATGTAATGAATACTGCAATGGAAAGTTAGTAATAGGCAAAGAGAAGTTTATTTTATATATACCATATATATATAAAATATATATCAATACATATATAAATATATTTATATTTATATATGATTATATATAATATATATATTTAAGTATATTTATATATTAAATTATAAATTATAATTTATATATAATAAGTTATATATAAATTATAAATCATAAATTAATTTATAAATAATAAATTTATAAATAATAATTTTATAAATTTATAAATTATAAATTAAATATATTAAGTATATTTAATACATATATAATACATATATAAATATATACAAATATATTTAAGTATATTTAATAATTATTATTTAATATAATTAATATAATATAATGTAAATATATTTAAATATATATTTTTATAGTATTTATATATTTTATATTATATATTTTATTTAATTTTAAAATAATTCTATTTTATTTTTAAATTTCATTTTATTTTATTTTTTCAGTGTTCTAAAATTCATTGTTTATGCATCACACCTAGTGCTCCATGCAATAATTGCCCTCCTTAATACCCACCAGCAGGGCCAACCAGCCCCACTTCCCTCCCTTCCAAAATCCTCAGTATCTCAGCGTCCACAGTCTCAAAGAAAGTTACATTTCGAGTGAAGTTATAATGTATGTAAAAAATAATAATACTAATGCAAAAAATTTAAAGAAGGAGAACCAAAGTAGAGGAAGGTGTTTAAGTTTCTTTTAACCTGCTAGAATGGTGGTAACAGAATAATTTGAGATGGGATCTGTGGGGAAGGAGGGGGAACCAAATTTGCTCTTAAAAAAGAAAATCAATAAAATAAAAAAAAAAGAAAATCAATAAAATAAAATAAAATAAAATAAGACATCTTTACAATCAATCGCTGGTGGTAGACAAGTTCTGCAAAACCAGTACCTGGCACCCCTGCAATGAACAAACATGGAGAATAGCTACTGGATTATTTCAACAATCTGGTCCTTTACCTCTGCTGCCTCCCCTGGGGACGCTTCTGGACTGTGCTAAGCTGGGCCTCCTTGCTGGGGCTGTGTAGCTCACCAGACTGACCCTGTCCCCCTATTCCTGGGGTTGGGCCTCCTGCTGTTTGCGCCCCTAGCCCCTTCCTCCCCTGCCATCACTCCTGCCCTGCTGCCCCCTACACACTGGGCACACTGTGTGCTCCCCAGGGGCCTTGGATGATTCTGGGACTGTGCGGGGCTGGAGTGGTGCTCCTGAAGGTGTAATAGAATTCACATCTTCATTTCTCTTTCTCCATTCACATGGTTAGTGTATAGAAAAGCAAGTGATTTCTGTGCTTTGATTTTGGAATCCTGCATGTTGCTGAATTGCTGTGTGAGTGCAGGTAATTTATGGGTGGAGTGTTTTGGGTTTTCCACACAAAGTATATTGTCATATGCAAAGAGAGACAATTTGACCTCTTCTATTTTGAAGGGCTTGGACCCCTTTTATTTGTTATTGTTGTCCAAATGCTGAGGCTAGGACTTCTAATTCTATGTTCAATAAAGTTGGAAAGAGTGGGCATCTCTGTCATGTCCTTGACCTGAAGATAAACGCTGTCAGTTTTTCTCCATGAAGAATGATATTTGCTGTGGGCTCTTCATAGATGGTTTCCATAACATGAGATATGTTCCCTCTATCCCTATATATCCTGAGGAGTTTTAATCATGAGAGGATGTTGTATTTTGCCAAATGCTTTTTCTGCATCAAATGAGAGGATGACATGGTCCTTGTCTTTTTGTTTGTTTGTTTGTTTATATGACCTATCACAGCAATTGATTTGTGAATGTTGAACCACCCTTCCATCCCAGGAATAAACATCAATTGGTGGTGGTGAATAACCCTTTTAATGTACCGTGGAATCCTACTGGCTCGTATCTTGTTGAATATTTTGGTATTCATGTTCACCAGGCTTATTCATCTGTTCTTCTCCTTTTTCATGGGGTCTTTCTTTGTTTTTGGGACCAAAGTATTGCTGGTCTCATAAAATGAGTTTGGAAGCTTACTTCCAGTTCTAATTTTTAGAAACAGCTTCAGTAGCACATATTATGACTTATTCTTAAAATATTTGGTAGAATTCCCCTGGGAAGGTATCTGGCCTTGGACTCTTGTTTTTTGGGAGATTTTGGTTACTGATTCAATTTCCATGCTGGCTGGTTATAGGTCTCTTCAGATTGTTTATTTCTTGCATTGGGGTCTCTGACTCTTCAGGTTTTATTATTAATATTATTCTTTATTTTTTAATAGTTGGCTGCTACCATACTGGGAGCATATTTACAGTTGCTAGATTTTGTTATTGGATAGATCCTTAAAGTATGATATTTTATCCCTCTATACCTCTTACTACAGTCTTTGCTTTAAAATCTAACTTGTCTGATATGAGAATTGCTACCCCAGGTTTTTGATGTCCTTTGGAATGAAGAGTAGTTCTCCATCCCCTTACTTTCAGTCTGGAGATGATTTTAGGTTCACAATGAGTGTCTTATATACAACATATGGATGGGCCCTGTATTTTTCTTCCAATCAGATACCCTATGACATTTCATGGGAGCATGTAGCCTGCTCACGTTTTCAGCAAGTATTAAAAGATATACTTTATGGTCATCATGTTGCCTGTGAAGTCCCTGTTTCTACAGATTATCTCTAGAATTTTCTGGTCTATATTACTCTTGTCATTCTTCTTTCATAGAATTCCCCTTAATATTTCTTGCAGGGATGGCTTAGTGGTCACATATCCTTTCAGTTTCTATGAGTCATGGAAGGTCCTTGTCTCTTCGTCCATTCTGAATGGTAGCCTTACTGGATAACATATTTTTGGCTGCATGTATTTCTCAGATAGCACCATGAATATGCCTTGCCAGACCTTTATGGAATGTCAGGTCTCTGTGGACAGGTCTAATGTTATTCTAATATTTCCCCCACTGTACATACTAAATCTCTTCTCTATAGAAGCTATCAAGTAGTTTTGTGGTTTTAAGATTTTCAAGTTTCACTATTATATGCCAGGACATTGGTGTATATTTATTGACCTTCTTGGGGGTCCTCTCTGCCTCATGGACAGGAATTCTTTTTTCCTTCCCCAACATAGAGCACTTCTCTGCTCGGATTTGCTCCAATATATATCTTCTAGTCTCTCTCAACATTCCCCCAGGGATCCCAATATTTCTGAAACTTAACCATTTTGTGGCATCATTGTTCTCTCTAAGTCTGTTCTCATGAGCTTCTAGCTATTTGTCCCTGTCCTCCTAAAACTTCCTTGCTGTCTATCAGCTTATCTTCTAGCTCACTACTTCATTCTTCTGCGTCTTTTACCCTGGCTGTCTGAGTTTCCAGTTTAGAATGCATCTCATTCATAGCATTTTTAATATCATACTGATTAGATCTCATGTCTGCCCATCTATATTGTATGTTTTCTCTAATGTTTTTTTCTCAAGCCTAGCCATTGACTTCGTGATTGTTACCTTGAAGTCTATCTCTGATATCTTGCTTATATCCATACCCATTAGATCTGTGACAGGGACCACTGTCTCTGGTGTTCAATTCTTAGTTAGGTGTTCTTTCCCCATGTCATTCTGTTGAGGGCTGGTTGAGGGAATATAAGAGTCCAAAATATCAAGGACAACGTGAGCAAAATACACCCATGAAAAAAATCCAATGTTGTCCCAACCTACCACCAATACACCACCAAAGCCAACACGATCCAAACAATAAAAAATAAAGAATAAAGGAACAAGACAAAAGAGAGAGAGAGAGAGAGAGAGAGAGAGAGATGAGATGGAGCAACAAGAGAAATTATAATCTCTGAGGTTGGGAACAGCAGGGTGATCTGCCAATTCATGCTTTATTTTTAGTGTTAGAAGTCACTGTATCCCAAAATTGCAAAGAAGTCAGAAGTTAGATATATAGCAAGATAAAGTTGAGTAGAGTGAAAAATGGACTGCTATGGGGCAAAGCTCTATAACACATATACATCAAAAAGGAGATAATAGTTAAAGATGGAGGAGTTAGTGTGATACAGTGAGTGCTGTGAAGTGTGTAAACCTGGTGATTCACAGACCTGTAACCCTGGGGCTAATAATGCATTATATGTTAATTGAAAATGAAAATAAAAGTAGGGAGGGGCTAGATGGCAGAGAATACGAGACCCTTTTCCAACTTGTCCCCTGAGGTGAGCTAAATATTTAACAGAACATTCTGAACACCCATGAAATCAGCCTGAAATGTAAGATTATACACTTTTGGATCTCTCCAGGGGCACGAGATCCTCAATGGAGAGGGACAATGGAGTGAGAGCGGTCAGATTGATACTGGAAGGGATACCAGAAGGGGAAGGCAGCCACCAGAAGTGACCCACTGGAAAGTAATACTCCAATATGAAAGCACACTGTGCTCGAGGACCAACATTTACTTAGAGTCTAGTTAAAAGCACTCAAAAAGAACAAATGTTTTTAAGGGGCATTAGGTGGAATTGGGCAGCCATAAGCATGGGCCTAAGACCATGGCCCAGGGTAATCATGACCAGTACCCACCATACCTGAGAGTGACCATCAGGTGTTCCTGTCAGTGGCTCCTCAGGATGCAGCATTTTGCTGTTTGCACCTATGTGAGGGCTGCACACACCCCTGCCCGTACCTAAGAATTATTGGCATCCCTTAGGGGGTGGAGAAGGAGAGGAAGACTAGAAGATATAGTTAAACAAATTCTGGATGAAATTTCCCCCAATCTGGGGAATGGAACAAGTGTTCATGTCCTAGAGTCAGAAAGGAGAACCCCCCGCCAAGGTAAGTGAATCTAGAAAGTCCTCCAGACACTTAATTGTGAAATTTGTTAATCATCATTTTAGACAGGAGGTCTTAAGGGAAGCTAGGGGGTAGAGATTCTCTATGACTTATAGGAAGGACCATCAGAATAATGTCAGACCTGTCCATGGAAACCTGGCAAGCCAGAAAGGCCTGGTGAGACATAACTCAGGGCACTCAATGAGAAGAACATGAGTCCAAGAATACTTTATCCAGCAAGACTGACATTTAGAATGGGTGGAGAGATAAAGAGCTTTCAAGACTGGCAAGGTTTAAAAGACTATATGGCCACCAAGCCAACACTGCAGGAAATATTAAGGGGGGTTCTTTAAAAGAAAAAATAATGCAAGACTGACATAGAACAGAAATTTACAGATACAATCTATAGAAACAAGGACTTCACAGGCAACAGGATGTCAATAAATCTTATCCTTCAATAATTACTCTCAATGTGAATGGCCTAAAGGCTCTCATAAAACTGCACAGGGTACAGACTGTATAAAACAATAGGACCTGTCCATATGCTATCTACAAGGGACACATTTGGAACCTAAGGATGCATCCATACTGCAAGTGAAGGGATGGAGAGCCATCTTCCATAACAAGAGGACTCAAAAGAAAGCTTGGGTAGTGATTCTCATATCAGATAAATTAGATCTTAAGCTAAAAACTGCAGTCAGAGATACAGAAAGACACTACATCATTCTGAAACGGTCTATCCTCCAAGATCTAACAATTGTAAATATTTATGACCCCAACATGGCAGAACCAACTACATAAGCCAATTCTTTTTTAAAAAAAAATATTTTATTTATTTATTTGCCAGACAGAGATCACAAGTAGGTAGAGAGGCAGGCCGAGGGGGAGGGGAACAGACCCCCTGCTGTGCAGAGAGCTCAATGTGGGGCACAATCCCTGGACCCTGGGATCATGACAAGAGCTGAAGGCAGGGGCTTTAACCCTCTGAGCCACCCAGGTGCCCACATAAGCCAATTCTTAACCAAAATAAGGAGTCATTTTCTCTGAGGAACTAACTGAGGGTAATGGAAAGGAGGGTTATGGGAGGTAGGGTAAGCCTGGCGGTGGGTACTGTGGAGGGCATGTATTGAATGGACCACTGGGTTTCATGCTTAAACAATGAATTCTGGAATACTGAAAAGAAATTTAAAAAATAAATAAAAATCTTAAAAATAAATACAGAGTCACAGTGATAAAATATGTTAATTATATGGGATCTTAACACACAACTATCAGCAATGGACACATTATCTAAGGAGAAAACCAACACAGAAACAAGAGCTTTGAGTGATACACAAGGCTAGATGGACATCATAGATATATGCAGGACCTTCCACCCAAAAACAAGATACACTTATTGAGCACACATGGAACTTTTCCAGAACAGATCACATACTAGGTCACAAGATAGGGCTCAACAGATATCAAAAGACTGAGATCATCCATGCATATTCTCAGACATCATTTTTTTTTTGAAACTTGAACTCAAATAGAAGAAAAAGTTTGGAAAGAATTCAAACGCTTGGAAACTAAGGACCATCCTTCTCAAGAATGTCCAGATCAACCAGGAAATCAAAGAAGAACTTAAAACAATTTATGGAAACCAGTGCGAATGAAAACACGTTGGTCTAAAATCTGTGGGATCCAGCAAAGGCAGTCCTTAGTCCTAAATCCTAAGGGGGAAATAGGTATCTGTCCAAGCCTCACTGAAAAGAATTGAAAAACCTTGAATACAGCAACTTCCTTTACACATTGAAGAACTAGAAAATAATAAAAAAAAAAAAATAAGCCAAAGGCACAGAAAGAATCAAGATAAAAGCAGAGAACAATGAGTTAGAAACTAAAGATACAGTAGAACACATCAATCGAAATAGAAGATGGTTCATTGAAAGAAATCAATTACATTGATAAACCACTGGCCAAACTATTCCAAAAGAGAAGATAAAGGTTCCAAATCAATAAAATTATGAAAAGGGAGAATTCATGACTAATACCAAGGAGATAGAAACGATTATCAGAAATTATTATCAACGACTATATGCCAGTAAGTTAAGCAACCAGGAAGAAATGGAAAATTACTCAGCCATAAAAAAGGATGAGATTCTTTGTCCTTTTAAACATGGATGGACTCAGAGGGCATACACTAAAGTGAAATAGGTAAGATATGAAAGACAAACACTAGAGGATTTCACTCATGTCTGGATTCTGAAAAGCAAAACAAGCGAATAAACAAACAAACACAAAGCAGAATCAGAATGTAAATATAGATAACAAAAAGATGTTTCTATGAAGGGAGGTGAGAGGTCAAGGAAGAAATAGGTGAAGGGGTGTAGGAGACACTGTCTTCCCATTGTGGTTTGAGTAAGTCACAGGAATGAAAGGCACAGCATAGGGAATATGATCAATTGCATTGGAATAGTGTCTCTGGTGATGGATGGTGTCTACACTTCCGGTCATTATAAGGCAAAAACTTGTCCAGTCATTATAATGTTCAACTGACATTAATAAAATATTTCAGGTCAACTATACTTCAAAAAATAATGAGTCAGAAAGTATACATATATAACAGGAATGTGTTTGTCTGAGAGTGACTGAAACCTAAAGGCAATCCAGCTGGGATTATCCTCACTCCACCACTCTAGGGGCAAAAAGTAACTGTTCTCTTGGGGAGACCCCACTCTTCACTTCTGAGGGAATTTACTTCTAGTTCACATCTTTGCAGATTTCTGTTTCAGCACCTGTTGCCAGTTTTTTCCTGTGTGCCCCTTTGGTTCGTGTTCAGTCCCATGCCACAGGCTCTGCTTCTCTTCATGGTCCACATGGGGAAGCCCATCTGCTCCCGTATTTTGAGAGTCCTTCTCTGTTCATATTCTTCTCTCCCCTGAGCTCTAGAGCTTGTGTATCTGCACAAGAATGAGATGGCTCCATCTGAAATCTCACTCGTTCAACAAGTACTTTATGGAAACTTCCTATGTGCAGGTGGAGAAGAGCAATGAAACGCCCCTGAAAACATGCTTTTTTGTTTGTTTGTTTTTAAGTTTCAGGGTGCAATTTAGTGATGCATCAGTCGCATATAATATCTAGTGCTCATTTCATCAAATGACATCTGTAGTTCCCACCACCCAGTTACCCCATGTCCCAGGTACCTCCTTTAGAGCAGCCCTCAGTTTGTCCCTGGACGTTGAGTCTCTGATGGTTTGCCTCCCTCTCTATATTCATCTTGTTTTATTTTTTCTCCCCTTCCCCTATGTTCATTGATTTTGTTTCTTATACTATGCTTATGATAGAAAACATAAGGCATTTGGCATTCTGTGACTGACTTCTTTCCCTTAGAATTATACCCTCTGGTTCCATCCTCATCCTTACAAATGACAAGATGTCAGTTTTTGGGGGGCTGATTAATATTCCATTATATCTATGTACCACCTCTTCTTTATCCAGACTTTAAAAAGTTCTGCTTTTGCATCCAACTGTTTATAATACTTTGTGGTGTCTTCCTGAAGCAGACTCACTCCCGTCCATGGTATCGTCTGCTTTACCACACCAGATTCAAGTTTCCATCCTCCTTCCTTCCCAATGGTGGTAATTTTTCTACTTGTAGCCTTGCAGCATTTATATGATAACACCTTTGATTGATTTCTAGAGTGTTCAGAATGATCTGGTAAGTATGTACTTGTATTTGAGAGAGGAGAACAATGCAATTCTCCCCCTGCCCCAGAATTTCCAGATTGGTTGCTCGACATGAACACTATGAACTTGGTGACAGGATGGATTTTGTTGTTTCCCTTCTATGAGAGCTGAATACCACTATGATATTGGCAAGCATTTAGTTACTGGTGACACTGCTTCATCCCTTCCAGGCTGACGTTTATTGTGGGAAGATGTATTAAACATAATGCCTATCATTTTCTCCACTTATTATAAAAGCTTGGATGGATGAGCTGAGAGGAGCATTTATTTCTACGGCCATGTTGTTTGATTTACATACAACTGTGATCTTTCATGGGGTCTAAGGCACCATGATTTCATTAATATCCATGTCAGTGTTCTAATTTATGGTGCCTCTGTGTGGCACATTTATCTTTGCAGTGTTTGAGTCTTTCAGCCTCTCTATGACCATCAGTATAAATATTTAAAAATATTAACTTTTCTTCTTGAAGGACTGTTACCGCTTTTCCTTTAAAAGATGGTTTCCAGGTGATGATATCAGTAAGGTTGTCACTGAGAAAGCCATAAGTAATTGGCCAGCTGATCTGCCTGGTCACTAGTATGAGCCCAATCTGAGAAAACCCTGGTGATTGGCCAGCACATAGTGGTGATCACAGTTGTATGTAAGTCAAACATGAAGAAGGTGTTGTGATGTCCCAGGGCAGTTATAAAAGATGGCAACAGCCCAGGCTGCAGAGAGGAGACAGATGGCGGTTCACTCACAGCTCTTCCTGCTCTTCCTCGACTTCTATGTCCTGTTCCCTGTCCCTGCCCATGGCAATCTCCCTGCCCACTCCTCTTGCCCTGGGCCTCTCTCCAATATGCAACATACCACCTTCATGTTAGCACCTAAGTTTGTGCCCCTCTGTGTTCCGGAGTGTCCTCAAACCCCTCCACAGTGACTCCTAGGCCCATTTCATACAAGGAGAATGACCCAGGTCCTCAGGGAGGCATTCTCACTCTCATTCTCATTCTAAGTCTAATTTGGTAGTGGGACACTGGCTACCAGAGTACCATGGATTCTCAGCCAGCTGGGCCCCACACCTCTTGGGTCACAGGCGTGTTCAGTACAGGAAAGCTGGGCCCACATCCTGATGGAACACTGGGCACACTACTACTCTGAAGACCATATCCTGGCTCAGCACAGGGCACATGAATGCTATGAATATCCAGCCTTCCCAGATGTTCACAGTGTGGGGAATGTCTGAAGACACCAGGCAGAGAGGGAATTGTATGAAATAAGTAGGTACTGGGAAAAGGAATCACCACATCTCTGTATACAGTGTTAGTCACTGCAACACTGGCCCTCAGTCAATGGACTGTCTGAAACAGCTCAGCAGTGGACGAAATAATTCCCCAGAAATCTTGCTAACTCCGAGATCACAGACCATCAATCCTCAAACACAGACTAACAAAGAGAAATTCAGACCTCAGACAGAGCACCTGCCAGGAACCCAAAGACTGGGAGGCTTCTGATCCCATTTGACACTGAGCAGATTAGTCACACAGATACTTGGTGGACAAGGAGCCTCCATACCTCAAGTTGGCCAGCCCAGTGCAGCACAAGGCAAGTAGCCCCGAGAAGAGCCTTGCCAAGTGCCCAAAACCCATGAGTCATGCATCTCAGCACTGTACTGGGAAAATGTTTCAACTCAACAGAAGCATTACCATGGGCCTTTATTTCCAGTGTACAAGAACTCAGTTCTCCCCTAGGACAAGCAGGCACCTGGACAGCTGGCCCATTATGTGCCTGTGGACCTGGAGACCAATAAAGGAACTCTGGCTAGGCCAAGCAGACACCGAGACAGGTGGCTCACAATGTGCCCTTGGGCCTCAAGACATACAACTCAGCTCTAAAGCTTGGCCAAGGGCACACACTGACAGTAGGCTCATCATGGGCCCATGTACCTGGAGACCAGAATCTGAGCTGTATGCTAGGTTAAGCTGTCCCCTTGGCATTGGGATAAGGATGTGCTCTTGGACCTGTAGACCAACAACACAGCTCTATGACAAGCAAAGCAGGAAACTTCACAGCTGGTTCAACATGTGCCCATGGACCTGGAAGCCACAAAATCAGGTCTCTCCTCAGCCAATCAGGCACCTGGCCAGCATGGTCCCCATGTGACCTTTGACCTCGAGACCAACCACTTAACTCTCTCTTAGGTCCAACAGACATTTGGAGAGCAGGCTTACCATGAGACCTTGGACCTAACAACCATAAAGCGACTCTTGGTTAGGCCAAGCACTTACCTTGAGAGTGGGATCACCATGTACCCTTGGACTTGGAAACTAACAACAGAGGACTCTGCTAGGCCAAGAGGTCACCTGGATAGGAGGCTCACCATGTGTTCTTTAACAGCAATAAGAAACACACAGTTCTGCACCAGGCCAAGCAGACAAATAGTGGGCTCACCATGTGCCCTTGGACCAGGAGAAAAACTGAGCTGTCTGGTAGGCCAAGCAGACACCTAGGCAGCAGGCTCATCATGTGCCCTTGGACCTGGGGTCAAACTCAGCTGTCTGATTTGCCAAGTAGGCTCCCGGTAGACAGGGGCACCATGGGCCCTTGGGCCTCAAAACCAACAACTGAGCTCTGTGCTCAAGCAACTAGGAATGTTGATAGCAAGCTTACAATGGAAACTTGAACCAGGAGATCAAAAAATAAGCTGAGTGCTAGGCCAAGTTGACATGATGAAAGTGGATTCACATTATACCCTTTGGTCTGGAGACCAAGAAGTGAGCTGTCTGATAGGCCTAGCAGGCACCTGGACAGCAGTCTCACTGTGTTCTCATGGACCTGGAGACCAACAATGTAGCTCTGCACTAGGCCAAGAAGGCAGCTGGACAGTGAGTTCAGCATGTTGTCTTGGACACAGATCCTTCCTTCTCCCCAGAGTACAGGGCTCTCAAACAATGGGCTTTCCAGCTGGCATCAGATTAGGAGACCTGCAAACCTGCTCAGCATTGCACCAATTTGTCCAATGCAGTCATGGAGACCTGGAAGCCTCCAAACCATGAGCCCTCCATCCAAGGATAGCACGGGACTAAGAAGACACTGGAACACCAGGTTGATCCAAAAATCTATGACTGCATGCTTTTCACCTCTGCAGAAAAGTGAGCATTCAGTCTCTTCTCACTTTCGATGTCCTTCCACCTGAGGTCCTTGTGGCCTGCTATCTTCGCATTATTCATTTTGTGGGGATGTCTCCTCCTGAGAAGAAAACTACACCATACCTTAGGAGATGAAACTGGCTAGTAGTATGAACACTTTGTTTTCAAATTCATGGCAGGAAATGAAGAGGGACAATGGTAGGAAGGAGTGCAGGAGACCCAGGGTCTGAACTATGTGGAGTCCTTGGAAGAAATCCTCCAGTTGAAGGAGTAGTGTTCCAACCTGAAGGGAGAGTTGGGGGCCTTAAAGCAAGAAGCCAAGCAGTGCATTGAGGGGTAGGCTCAGCTCCATGATGTGGAGAGTTTCTTCATTCAAATGAAGGTCTTCCTAAATATGTCTGCCTTAGACGAGTGCCCAAGGGTCAATGTTTGTGCACCCACCCAGGCATTGAAGGCATTGAAGGGGAGTTGGGAAATAAGTTTTCATCTCCCTGATTGATTGTATGTTATGAATTTAAATATTAGGCAAATAAGCTATTTAAAATAAAGAAGATTAAAAATAAACTACACAATTGATTATTTCTAAATAACTGATTTACAAAAAACAAACCCTGTGTGATTATAAAGGGCAGCCTGTCTTAGAGTCACTATTATCCCTTAAGATTCATTGCATTCTTTTGAGGTTGGGGTGTCCATGGCTCTGAGAATATGTCGATAAAGTATGCAGAGTTGAAATTGAGTATAAACTGCCTGACCTCATCACCACTTTCAGATGTACTGATACTAGAAGCAAAGCAGAAGACCTAAGTTCAGCAGCACTCTGATTGGAAGGAATAAAGAATCTGTGTGTCTCTTCACAGGTATTTCTGCCTAAAGTATTGGGAAAGACAAATTTCTTAGATTTTGGTAAGTTGGAGGTTGGCCCCTGATGTTATGGCTTCAGATTTTGGCCAGGAAAACAGCTGTTGGTCCAGGAGAGATTCATCTGTGATGCAGTCCTTAGAAGAACAAATGTGACAAGACCAAGCAAGAAGGATGGAGTGACTCCAGAGGTGGGGGATGATTCCCTGTCTCTGGGTGGGTAGGTATGGGGTCAGAGCAGGAGGCAGAATGGTATGAGTGGCCAGGCTGGTGGGCAGCATTCTGACCAAAGAGGCACTGCAGGAATTGGGGAGAAAAGTGGGATTCACATTGGGTGCTTTAGGTGCATTGGGGTTTGCACAAATTAAGGCACAGTGGGAAAAGAAGCCCTTTGGAGACTTTAGGGTCTGCTTGGTTATGAAGAATGGGCCCACTTCCAAGAGTCAGTGCTGCCCTTCTGATAAGTTGGACATGGGGAGAGGGGGTCAGAATGGAGTTGAAAGGTGAGATTCCTGGCTGACCGCTCCTGGGCTATGCTCCCTCTTGGCTCCAGGATGTGGAGTGGGAATGCAGGTGGGGTGCAAATACCAGTAATCTGGCATCTACATTTGACTCCAACTGAGATTGTAGGGGAAGTGCCTAGAGCTGTGGCTCCTGGGCTGAGCTCACTAATGACAGTGTGCTCATAATACCTGGGCATACCCAGATGGGAACCATGAGGAAGTTTCCTCTGGGTGTCGAAATGAACTTCAAGGAAACTTGGAAAGTGGGAGACGTGCAACCATAAGATGGATGATGTCTGGGCTGATTGGAGGAGGCTGCTTCCAGGAGCCTGTGTGGAGGCTGGTAGAGTCCAGGACACTTAAATGTAAGGGGGATATGGGTTGCTTATGTGATGCTAGCACTCAGAAACTCCTGTGATTAGCTGCTCAGATCATGCTCACCATACCAACGGATCCACAAACATCAGGCCCCTGGGTGGGCTGTCACCCCAGAGCTGCTCACCTCATGAAGGAACAGGGACTGAAAGGTCCCTGTTCCTTCATGTCGAAAACGAGGGCAACTTTCGTAGGAGGTGATTGTGTGAGCAGGAGGCAGGAGAAGGCAGGTTTGGGGAGGGGATCTACAAGTGCAGGGAGAAATGCAGTCTAGAGCAGGGAGGGAAAGGGGGACAGTAGACTGTGTGGCAAGTCCTTGTCCCGGCCTTTTCACCCCAAAGGCAAAATATCAGCTTTGGGAAGGCAGTGTGTGAGATGGCGCTGTCCCATACCAAGCCTTCACTGCCCCTTTGGACTATATGGCATTACAGGAAAGCATCTGCCATGTCACAGACCAGCACCAGACCCATCCTGCCTCCTTCAGTATTGCTTGACACCCATACCTTAAGGTTCTGGGGACTTTAGGGACATTTCCAACTCTGGTGAGCCAGGGTGGGACTACTAGCCTTAGGGGTGTGCTGACAGGTAGAGCACTACTATAGCTAGGAAGGCGGGGGTAGAGTGGTAGATTTCAAGATTCCCAGAAGCTGTAGGTATTTCAGGAGTTCCCTTCACGGAGGCAATCTTCACCCATTTTGGCTGCTTCCATTCTTTTCAACAGTTACAAATGAATCTGTAATGAAAAATTGCTCACCGGGTTTCACGGCATCTCAAATTTTCATTCTGTGAGTTCAGGAAAGTGCTTGCTAGGTTACCGGGTTTAGGTTTTGTTTCTGTAGAGCCCATCACATGGTCTTACCAGATATGCTCTTCCATTGACCTTTCCATCTTCAATGTAGGAGAGCTGGCTCTTTTCAACATTTGATATTTGTACTGTGTTTTATATTAACCAGCTATCCTAAAAGGTGGGTAGTACTGACAACACAGTCAGGATATCATTTGCATTTTTCTCATGGCTAGGTAGTATTTTTTCTGCTATGCACATTGGGGTACAGATGTGCCTAGCACATTCTTTTCTCTACATCTGTAGAGATGTAAATACCCTGTAGTGCAGGGTACTTACAGTACAGGGTAAATACCCTGTAGTGCAATGGCATGCTCATAGGATAGCTCTATTTTTAATTTTTTAAAAGATTTTATTTATTTATTTGATAGACAGAGATCAGAAGTAGGCAGAGAGGCACACACAGAGAGAGAGGATGGGAAGCAGGCTCCCTGCTGAGCAGAGAGCCCGATGCGGGGCTCGATCCCAGGACCCTGGGATCATGACCTGAGCCGAAGGCAGTGGCTTTAACCCACTGAGCCACCCAAGCACCCCTATTTTAATTTTTTGGAGGAATCTCCATGCTGTTTGCCAATGTGGCAGCACAAACTTGCATCCTACCAACAATGTAAGAGTGTTCCTCATTCTCCACATCCCCTCCATCCCTTGTTTCCTGTCCTATTGCTATTGACCATTCTTCCTGTTTTAAGGTAGTATCTCATTTTTTAAAATATTTTATTTATTAATTTATTTGACACGTGCACACACACACACACACACACACACAGAGAAAGATAGAGAGACAGAGACAGAGACACATAGAGAGAGATCTCAATTAGGCATGGAGAAAGGCAGAGAGAGAGGGAGATGCAAGCTCCATGCCAAGCAGAGAGGCAATGCAGGGTCCATCTCAGGGTCCAGTGATCAGCACCTGAGCTGAAGGCAGAGGCTCAACCCACTGAGCCACTCAGGTGCCACTCAATGTGTTTTTGATTTGAACTTTCCCAATGGCTAGTGACAATGAACATTTTTTTTTCATATGTTTCTTAGCCATGTGAAGGTCTTCTTTGGGGAAGTGCCTGTTTGTGATGTGTTTCCATTTTTGATATGATTATCTGTTTATTGGGTGTTGAGTTTTGGAGTTCCTTATAGGTCTAGGAAGTCACCCTTTTTCTGAAGAGTCATTTGCAAATATTTTCTATCATTCTGTGTCTTGCCTCTTTGTTTTTTGTTTTTGTTTGTTTGTTTGTTTGTTTGTTTTTGTTTTTGTCCCTTTCTTTTGCTGTGCAGAAGCTTTTGATATTGACTAAGTACCCAAAGTTCATTTTTGCTTTTGTTTTCTTTGCCAAGAATCATCAGATACCTTGGAATATCCCTAATGAAAGGGTCTGTACTCAAGGAACTACAGAACATTCATGAAAGAAATTGGAAAAGACACAAAAATTGATAAAACCTTCCATGCTCATGGATCAGAAGAATAAACATTGTTAAAATGTCTATACTATCCGGAGCAATCTAGACTTTCAATGCCATCCCAATCAAAAATCCAGTTGCATTCTTCAAAGTGCTGGAAAAAACAATCCTAATATTTGTTTGGAACCAGGAAAGATGCCAAATTACTAAGGAAATATTCAATTAGAAAACTAAAGCTGGATGCATCACATTGCCTGATTTCAAGCTTTACTATAAAGCTGTGATCACCAAGACAGCATTGTACTGGAGAAAAACAGACTCATAGACCAGTGGAACAGAGTAGAGAGCCCAGATATGGACCCACAACTCTATGGTCAAATCATCATTGACAAAGCAGGAAAAAATATCCAGTGGAGAAAAGAGTCTCTTCAATAAATGGTGCTGGGACAATTGGATAGCTACGTATAGAAGAATGACTCTAGACCATTCTCTCACACGATACACAAAGATAAACTTGAAATGGATGAAATACCTCCATGTAAGATAGGAATCTATCAAAATCCTAGAGGAGAACATGGGCATTAACCTCTTCGACAACAGCCGGGGCAACTTCTTTCAAGACATGTCTCCAAAGGCAAAAGAAACCAGTGTGAAAACATACTTTTGGGACTTTATCATTTTTTAATTTAAATTGAAATTAGTTTGCATATTGTGTATTATAGTTTCAGGAGTAGACTTTAATGATTCATCGGTTACATATGATCCAAACATCTGTCAACGGACAACTGGGACTTGTCCATATTTTGGCAACTGTGGACATTTCTGCTATAAACTTTGGGGTGTAGGTGCCTACTGGAATAAGTAGACTGTATCCATTGGATAGGCAATTGGGAAACCCCTCAGTTGTAAGGTGGTTCTGTTTTTAAATTTTGTGGATCCTCTACTCTATTTTCCACTGTGGCTGCACCCGTTTGCATTCCCACCATTCGGTGAGAGGACTTCCCTTTCTCTGAACCATTGCCAACATCTGTTGTTTCCTTACTTGTTAATTTTAGCCACTCTGACATGTGTGAGTTGATATCTCACTCTGGTTTTTATTGGGATTTCCCTCATAATACACGATGTTGAGCATTTTTTCATCTGTCTGTAGGCCATTTGTACCTCTTCCCTGGGGAAATGTCTCTTCTTGTCTTCTGACCATTTCATGAGTTGATTATGATTATTATAGTTGTTGCTGTTGCTGTTGTTGTTGTTGTTGAGCTTGAGAAGTTCTTTATAGGTTTTGGATACTAGCCCTTTATCTGAGAAGTTATTTGCAATTATCTTCTCCCTTGTCATAGCTTTTCTTTTAGTCTTGTTGACTGTTCCCTTGGCTGTGCAAAATCTTTTAATTTTGAGGAAGTGTCAATAGTTCATTATTGGTTGTCTTTCCCTTGCTCCAAATATTTATCTATGAAGGAGTTTCTGCAGGTGAGCCCAAAGTAGTTGCTGCCTACGTACTGCTCTTGGATTTTGATGTAGTCGTGTCTCAAATTTAGGTATATCATCCATTTAGTGTTTAACTTGTGTATATCCTAGAAAAATGTTGCAGTTTCATTCCTCTGAATGGTTCTGTCCAATTTTTCCAACACCACCTGTTGAAGAGTATGTCTTTCTTTTTTCCATTGGCAATTCCTCCTTAGTTGACGATTGGTTGACCATCAAGTTGAGGGTCCATTTCTGGGCTTTCCATTCAGTTCCATGGATCTTTGCATCTATTTTTGTGCACATAACATATTGTCATGCTGGCTACAGCTTTGTAATGCACCTTGAAGTCAGGCATTGTGACGCCCCAGGTTTGGTTTCATGTCCCTCTAGCCCTTCATGGTCTTTTCTAATTGCATAAAATTTGAGGATTATTTCTCCAGCTCTGTGAAAAATTCTGACAGTATTTTGAAAGTGTCCCTCTAGTCCTTCAGGGTCTTTTCTAATTCCATAAAATTTGAGGATTATTTCTCCAGATCTGTGAAAAATGCTGACAGTATTTTGAAAGAGATTACACTAAATGTCTAGAATGTTTGGGGAATATAGATATTTTAACAAAATTTATCTTCCAATCCATGAGCATGGAATGTTTTCCCCCATGTATGCGTCTTCTTCCATTTCTTTCAAAAGTGTCCTATAGTTTTCAGAGTCCATCTCATGACTGCTTTGTTAGGTTTATGCCTCAGTATCTTTGAGGTTTTTATGTAATTGTCAGTTGGATCAATTTCTTGATATCTCTTTCTGCTGCTTCATTGTTAGTGTATAGAAATATACTACAGTATAATTACAAGTACAGTACAATGTACATTGATGTCATATTCCGTGGCTTTGCTGGATTCCTCTGTCATTTCTTGTCATATTTGGTTGAACCTTTTTGATGTTCTACACCCAGCATCATGTCTTCTCATGAGCACAGTAGAGTGAAAATGTCAATTCCTTCATTGCTGATTTGGTCGCCTTTTATTTCCTTTTGTTGTCTGATTGTTGACGCTAGGACTTCCAGTACAACGTGGAACAACAGTGGTGATAGAGGACATTCCCATTATGTTTCTGACCTTCAGGGAAAATCTCTTAGTGTTTTCTCATGGAAAATGGTATTACCTCTCATCCTTTCCTCTGTGACTTAGGATATTGAGGTGTTTTCCCTCTATTCCAACTCACAGTGGGAACTTTTCAAGAAAGATGCTGTGTTTTTTCATGTGCCATTTCACCATCTATGGAGAGGATCACATGGTTATTGTTCATTCTTATATTAATGTGTATCACACGGATGGGTTAGCAGATATTGAAGCATTCCTGCAGACCAGGACTGAATCCATCTTGGTCGTGTTGAATAATCCTTCTAATGTACTCTTGGATCTTCTTGGCTAGTATGTTTGTGAGCTGTTCTACACCCATATTCATCAGGGATATTGGCCTATAATGCTCCTTTCTGGTGGAGTATTCATCTGCTTTGGGGATCCAGGTTATGCTGGCCTCTTAGAATGACTTTGGAAGGTTTGTTGGTACAAAATTGGTCATCATATTCTCTTACAATTGTTTCTATTTCTATGGGGTTAGTTTTGATCTCTCCTCTTCCATTCCTTATTTTGTGTGCTTTCTCTCTTTTTGATAAGTCTGACTAGGGGTTTCTCAATTTGTTAATTCTTTCAAAGAACCAGCTCTTTGTTTCAACGATATATATAATTTTAACATCTATATATTGTGTAGTGCTTTAATCTCTATCATTTCTCTCTATCTGTTGGATTTTGGCTTTCTTTGCTGTCATTTTCCAGCTCCTTGATGTTACATTGTGGATTTCAGACTTGTTTTGTTTCTAAAAGAAGGCCTGTACTGCTGGCTGTACACTTCCCTCTTAGGACAGACTTTGCTGCACCCTGAAGCTTTAGCACTGTCGTGGTTTTACTTTTCATTCCCTTCCAAGTATTTCAAATAGTTTTCTTAATTTCCTGGTTGTCCCTTTCATTCTTTCATATGATGTTCTTTGGCTTCCAAGTATTTGTGGCCCTTCTATGTGTTTCCTTTTTTTTGACTTCAGGTATCTATGCCATGTGGTCTGAGAAATACATGGGTATGATCTCAAACTTTGTGAACCAGAGGAGAACTGATTTTTTACTTGGTACGTGATCTATTCTGGAGAATGTTCCCTGTGCACTTGAGATGGAGGTATACTCCGTTGCTTCAGGGTGAAACGCTCTGAAGATCGCTGTGAAGTTCATCTGGCCCTTAGTGTTATTTAAAGTCCTTTTTTCCTTTGGGATCTGCTTAGACAACATGTCCCTTGCTGTGACTGGGGCGTTAAAGTACCACACTCTTCTTGTATTTTTACAAAGTGTGTATTTAATTTAGATATTACTGAGTTTATATTTTGGTCTGTTCTCAAGATACAGGCATCAACAATTGCAGTTGATAGATCTGCTTATTTCATAGGCACCTTTATTAATATAGAATCTTCCTTTACCTCTTATTTCATTTTTCTGTTTTCAATTTCTATATCTGACATATGGGTGGGTACTCCAATGCTCTTTTAATGTAAACTACCATTATAAATGGTTCTCCAGGAGTCAAGATGGCGGGGAAGTAGGAGGGGGCACCATTTCAACCTGTACCCTAAAGTGAGCTGATTACCTACCAAAGAACTCCGACCACCCATGAAATCAGCCTGAGATCAGAATTATACACGTCTGGATCTCTACTGGAGCAAAAGACGCCAGTGGCGGGTAAAGCAGACTGGGAGCGTTGGACTGATATCGGAAGATAAACAAAAGGGGGAGGGAGCCACCAGAGGTGACCGATGGGAAAGTAACACCCCAACACGAGAGTGCTCTGCGTCTGGGGACCAGCATTAACTTGGAGTCTGGTTGAAAGCACTCAAAAAACAAAGAGCAAAGGATCACGGGGGGTAATAGTGGGAACCTGGGCGGTTAGGGTCAGGGACCTAAGTCCCCGGACCCAGGACAGCCTCCCCTGGCACGGAGCCAGAGAGAGGGCGGCAGAGAAATCAGGTCTCCGTCCTTGAGCCTCCAGTGCGCCTGAATGCCAGCGCGCCCAAGAACGAGTGGGGTCTGGCTCCCGTGAGGGGCTAGGAGCCTGGCCAGACGGCAATCCTGAAACGCGAGCGTCCCACACCCTCCCTTGGGATAGGTGCTCATAGGCGCTAGCCTGGAGCTCTGGCATCTGGAAAAAACAGACATTCCCAGCCCGGGACAGCGGGAAAATCTCAGTGTGCGATCTCTGCTCCGAACCTCTCTGGCGGTCTGGAGCTGCCTAGACAGCCACCGCTGCCCTGGTTTTGGGTACAATGAGGAGCTCCTGCATCCCCAGGGACAGTGACTCAGAACCGAATCTGGCAGCAGCTTTTGCAAAACAGTCTGAGGCTTCTCTCTGAGAGGGAGGTTGGGGTGCTCTTTGCTCTCCTCTAAACCTCCAAAAACCATCAAAAGCTATCAAGGCGAGAGAAAGCAGATGAAAGAACATAAAAACCCCCAGAGAACAAAAGGCTGAAAAAAACAGTTTCCTGAAAAAAAAGAGCTCACCCCCTTGAGGGGAGCGGGAGGACCTAACTCAGGGAACATCACTGTCTGAAAACCCACGTGGCAGGCCCCTCCCCCAGAAAACCAACCAGGAAGGAAAAAAAAAAAGACTACAAGAGAACAACCACCACTACTTCATAAATACAACTTTTATTATTAACTCTTTACCAATATACTGGTTCTTTTTTTACATACATACAGATAATTTTTTAACCTATTTACCATCACACTGAGATGTCCAGCACATCAAATTCTTTAATAACCTTCTAACCTGAACTTTTTGATACATACACCCGTGTTTTTCTTTTGCTTTTCTATTTTTTTAGTTCTTTTTTAATTTTAACTTAGTTTAGTCTAGTTTATTCTTTTTTAATTTTTATTTTCTACTATACATATAGAGTTAAACTTCAAGATAATCCCCTTTCCCCAATCAATGCTACCCCTATAGGCAAACCAGTTTCTAATCCCCCTGTAACTTAGGAAAGTTGAGTCCCTTAACAAAAACATCAAGATACCTTCAGGAAGAATCAAAATAACCTTCCTCACCCACACTGAGAATCTATAACCACTCTCCCAATTTTTCCTTCTGTCAGTGTTTCTGTGAATTTGGGTTTGTGATGATAATATATAAATCTTATACTTGGGGTTCTTTCTGATGAGGTTCTTCCCTTTTTCTTGCTTATATATACATATTTTTTTCTCTTGTCATATACTTTTATCAGTCTTTTTGTTTGTCTGTTTTTGTTTGTATACTCCACAAATCTTACCTTGTGGCCCATTTGGGCTGAGCCTTCTCTTTTATCTTCCCTTTTTTTCCTATCTCTCTCTCTCTTTTTTTTCCTTTTTTCTTTCCCCTTTTTTTTCTTTCTTCTTCTCTATTTCTTTTTCTTTTCTTTTTTTTTCTCATTTGGGTGGGGAATCCTGATTGCACAGAAGCGTTCCAGGGTGCACATTGACTGCACCACAATCGATAAGTCCAGCTGCATCTGTTTAGTCATCTCTTACCAAAATGACTAGGAGGAGGAATACCCAACAGAAGAAAAATACAGAGGATGGGCCTTCTGCAACAGAGCTAATGGCTATCGACATAGACAATATGTCAGAAAAGGAATTCAGAATAACAATTATCCAGGCAATAGCTAGGTTGGAGAAAGCCATGGATGACCAAACAGAATTGATTAGGGCAGAACTGAAAGCCACCAGGGATGATGTTCACAATGTTAGGGCAGAACTGAAAGCCACCAGGGATGATGTTCAAAATGCTCTCAATGAGTTCCAATCCAATCTAAATTCTCTAATAGCTAGGGTAACTGAGACAGAAGATAGAATTAGTGATCTGGAGGACAAACAGATAGAGAGAAAGGATCAGGAGGAAGCCTGGAACAAACAGCTCAGAAGCCACGAAAACAGAATCAGGGAAATAAACGATGCCATGTAACGTTCCAACGTCAGAATTATCGGAATCCCTGAAGGGGAAGAAAAAGAAAGAAGTCTAGAAGATATAGTGGAAGAAGTTGTCTATGAAAATTTTCCCAATCTCACGAATGGAAACAACGTTCATGTACTAGAGGCAGAAAGATTTCCTCCCAAGATTTTAGATTCTCGAAAGTCCTCACGGCACCTTATAGTTAGAATGGGGAATTATGTTTCAAGAGAGACCCTCTTAAAAGCAGCTAGGACAAAGAAGCTACTTACATACAGAGGAAAGCCCATTAGAATAACGTCAGACCTTTCCAAAGAGACCTGGCAAGCCAGGAAAGGCTGGCAGAATATATTGAGTACTAAATGAGAAGAACATGCAGCCAAGAATACTCTATTCAGCAAGACTGACATTTAAAATGGATGGAGAGATAAAGAGTTTCCAAGACCGGCAAGGCTTAAAAGACTATGCAACCAATAGCCAGACTATGGAAAGAACCTAGATGTCCATCAACAGATGAATGGATCAAGAAGATGTGGTATATATACACAATGGAATACTATGCAGCCATCAAAAGAAATGAAATCTTGCCATTTGCGACGACGTGGATGGAACTAGAGCGTATCATGCTTAGTGAAATAAGTCAATCGGAGAAAGACAACTGTCATATGATCTCCCTGATATGAGGACATGGAGAAGCAACATGGGGGGGTAGGGGGATAGGAGAAGAATAAATGAAACAAGATGGGATTGGGAGGGAGACAAACCATAAATGACTCTTAATCTCACAAAACAAACTGGGGGTTGCTGGGGGGAGGTGGGATTGGGAGAGGGGGAGCGGGCTATGGACATTGGGGAGGGGAGGCGAACCATAAGAGACTATGGACTCTGAAAAACAACCTGAGGGTTTTGAAGGGTCAGGGGTGGGAGGTTGGGGGAACAGGTGGTGGGTGATGGGGAGGGCACGTTTTGCATGGAGCACTGGGTGTTGTGCAAAAAGAATGAATACTGTTACGCTGAAAAAATAAATAAAAAGGGGAAAAAAAAAAAGACTATGCAACCACCAAGCCGACACTGCAGGAAATATTAAGGGGGGTCCTATAAAAGAGAAAAAATCCTAAGAATATAATTGAACGGAAATATAGAAACAATCTACAGACAGAAAGACTTCAAGGGCAACACGATGTCAATAAAAACCTACCTCTCAATAATCACTCTCAATGTGAATGGCCTAAATGCGCCCATAAAATGACACAGGGTTGCAGATTGGATAAAACGACAGGACCCATCCATATGTTGTCTACAAGAGACCCATTTTGAACCTAAGGATACACCCAGACTGAAAGTGAAGGGATGGAGAAGCATCTTTCATGCCAATGGGCCTCAAAAGAAGGGCAGGGTAGCGATTCTCATATCAGATAAATTAGATTTTAAACTAAAGACTGTAGTCAGAGATACAGAAGGACACTACATAATTCTTAAAGGGACTATCCGACAAGACGATCTAACAATTGTGAATATCTATGCCCCCAATATGGGAGCACCGAATTACATAAGAAAACTATTAATCAAGATAAAGAGTCATATTGATATGAATACAGTTATAGTAGGAGACCTTAATACTCCTCTCTCAGTAATACACAGATCATGAAGCAGAAGATTAATAAAGAAATAAGAGCATTGAATGAAACATTGGACCAGATGGACCTCATAGACATACAGAACATTCCACCCTAAAACAACAGAGTACTCATTCTTCTCAAGTGCACATGGAACCTTCTCCAGAATAGACCACATACTGGGTCACAAAGCAGGACTCAACCGATACCAAAAGACTGACATTATTCCCTGCATATTCTCCGATCACAATGCTTTGAAACTGGAGCTCAATCACAAGGTAAAGTTCAGAAGGAACTCAAACACCTGGAAGCTAAAGACCACCTTGCTTAAGAATGCTTGGATCAACCAGGTGATCAAAGAGGAACTTAAACAATTCATGGAAACCAATGAGAATGAAGACACCTCGGTCCAAAACCTATGGGATACAGCAAAGGCGGTTCTAAGGGGGAAATACATAGCCATCCAAGCCTCCCTCAAAAACATTGAAAAATCCAGAATACACCAGCTGTCTCTACACTTTAAAGAACTGGAGAATCAACAACAAATGAAACCAACTCCACATGCAAGAAGAGAAATAATCAAGATTAGAGCAGAGATCAATGAGGTAGAAATGAGAGATACAGTAGAACGTATCAATGAAACTAGAAGCTGATTTTTTGAAAGAATCAATAAGATCGATAAACCATTGGCCACACTAATCCAAAAGAAAAGAGAGAAAGCCCAAATTAATAAAATTATGAATGAAAAGGGAGAGATCACAACGAGCACCAAGGAAATAGAAACAATCATCAGAAATTATTACCAACAGTTATATGCCAATAAGCTAAGCAACCTAGATGAAATGGATGCATTCCTGGAAAGCTACAAACTCCCAAAATTGAACCAGGAAGAAATTGACAACCTGAATAGACCGATATCTAGTAATGAGATTGAAGCAGTGATCAAAAACCTCCCAAAAAACAAGAGCCCAGGACCTGACGGATTCCCTGGGGAATTCTACCAAACTTTCAAAGAAGAAATCACACCAATTCTCCTGAAGCTGTTCCAAAAAATGGAAGCAGAAGGAAAACTTCCAGACTCTTTTTATGAAGCCAGCATTACCCTGATCCCCAAACCAGGCAAAGACCCTACCAAAAAGGAGAATTTCAGACCCATATCACTGATGACTATGGATGCAAAGATTCTCAACAAGATCCTAGCAAACAGGATCCAGCAGCACATTAAAAACATTATCCACCATGACCAGGTGGGATTCATCCCTGGGTTGCAAGGTTGGTTCAACATTCGCAAATCAATCAGTGTGATAGAACACATCAATAAGAGAAGAGAGAAGAACCACATGGTCCTCTCAATTGATGCAGAAAAAGCATTTGACAAAATCCAGCATCCGTTCCTGATGAAAACGCTTCAAAGTATAGGGATAGGGGGAACATTCCTGAACTTCATAAAATCTATCTATGAAAGACCCACAGCAAATATCATCCTCAATGGGAAAAAGCTTGCAGGCTTCCCGTTGAGATCAGGAGCACGACAAGGATGCCCACTCTCACCACACTTGTTCAACATAGTATTAGAAGTTCTAGCAATGGCAATCAGACAACAAAGAGAAATAAAAGTATCCAAATTGGCAAGGAAGATGTCAAACTCTCTCTCTTCGCAGATGACATGATTCTTTATATGGAAAACCCAAAGACTCCACCCCAAAACTACTAGAACTCATACAGCAATTCAGTAACGTGGCAGGATACAAAGTCAATGTACAGAAATCAGTGGCTTTCTTATACACTAACAATGAAAATACAGAAAGGGAAATAAGAGAATCGATTCCATTTTCTATAGCACCAAGAACCATAAGATACCTGGGCATAAACCTAACCAAAGAAGTAAAGGACCTGTACTCGAGGAACTACAGAACACTCATGAAAGAAATTGAAGAAGACACAAAAAGATGGAAGACTGTTCCATGCTCTTGGATTGGAAGAATAAACATTGTTAAAATGTCTATACTGCCTAGAGCAATCTATACTTTTAATGCCATTCCGAGCAAAATTCCACCGATATTTTTCAAAGAGCTAGAGCAAAGAATCCTAAAATTTGTATGGAGTCAGAAGAGACCCCGAATTGCTAAGGAAATGTTGAAAAACAAAAACAAACCTGGCGGCATCACGTTACCCGATTTCAAGCTTTACTACAAAGCTGTGATCACCAAGACAGCGTGGTACTGGCATAAAAACAGACACATAGACCAGTGGAACAGAGTGGAGAGCCCAGATATGGACCCTCAACTCTATGGTCAAATAATCTTCGACAAAACAGGAAAAAATATTCAATGGAAAAAAGACAGTCTCTTCAATAAATGGTGCTGGGAAAACTGGACAGCGATATGTAGAAGAATGAAACTCGACCATTCTCTTACACCGTACACAAAGATAAACTCGAAATGGATAAAAGACCTCAACGTGAGACAGGAATCTATCAGAATCCTAGAGGAGAACATAGGCAGGAACCTCTTCGATATCAGCCACAGCAACTTCTTTCAAGATATGTCTCCAAAGGCCAAGGAAACAAAAGCAAAAATGAACTTTTGGGACCTCATCAAGATCAAAAGCTTCTGCACAGCAAAGGAAACAGTCAACAAAACAAAGAGGCAACCCACGGAATGGGAGAAGATATTTGCAAATGACAGTACAGACAAAAGGTTGATATCCAGGATCTATAAAGAACTTCTCAAACTCAACACACACACAACAGATAATCATATCAAAAAATGGGCAGAAGATATGAACAGACACTTCTCCAATGAAAACATACAAATGGCTATCAGACACATGAAAAAATGTTCATCATCACTAGCCATCAGGGAGATTCAAATTAAAACCACATTGAGATACTTCCTGACACCAGTTAGAATGGCCAAAATTAGCAAGACAGGAAACCACGTGTGTTGGACAGGATGTGGAGAAAGGGGAACCCTCTTACACTGTTGGTGGGAATGGAAGTTAGTGCAGCCACTTTGGAGAACAGTGTGGAGATTCCTCAAGAAATTAAAAATGGAGCTTCCCTATGACCCTGCAATTGCACTGCTGGGTATTTACCCCAAAGATACAGATGTAGTGAAAAAAGGGCCATTTGTACCCCAATATTTATTGCAGCAATGGCTACGGTCGCCAAACTGTGGAAAGAACCAAGATGCCCTTCAATGGATGAATGGATAAGGAAGATGTGGTCCATATACACGATGGAGTATTATGCCTCCATCAGAAAGGACGAATACCCAACTTTTGTAGCAATATGGACGGGACTGGAAGAAATTATGCTGAGTGAAATAAGTCAAGCAGAGAGAGTCAAGTATCATATGGTCTCACTTATTTGTGGAGCATAACAAATAACATGGAGGACATGGGGAGATGGAGAGTAGAGGGAGTTGAGGGAAACTGGAAGGGGAGATGAACCGTGAGAGACTATGGACTCTGAAAAACAACCAGAGGGTTATGAAGGGGCAGCAGGGGGGTGGGGTGGGGTGGGAGGTTGAGGAACCAGGTGGTGGGTAATAGGGACGGCACGTACTGCATGGAGCACTGGGTGTGATGCCAAAACAATGAACACTGTTATGCTGTAAATAAACAAATAAAAATAAATAAATAAAAAGAATAAATGGTTCTCCAACCCTCATGTTGAATATGGAAGAGTATTTTTTCTAAAATTAGTCTCTTGTACAGACCACATTGAAGGGTCTTCTTGTTTCCTTTTGGTTTGTTTCATTCCATTCTGATACCCTATGCTTCTGGTAGAAGCATTTTGTCTTTTTACCTTCTGAATAATTATTGAAAGCTATTATGTTAGTGCCATTTAGAACGTGAAATGTCACTGTTTCTTTACCTCATCTGTGTACTCTTTTTACTTTTCTTTCTTTCCTTTTTTTTTTTTTTTTTTTTGAATTTGGGCTCCCTCTCTCTCTACTCAAAGGATCCCCTTTAATATTTCTTGCAGGGAGAGTTTATTGTTCAGAAATTCCTTTCTTTTTTTGTTTGTCCTAGACACTCTCTACCTCTCCCTTCACTCCGAATGATAGCCTTGGGGTATACACTATTTGTGACTGCATATTCTTTATCCTCATATAGCACATTGAGTATATCCTACCTGTCCTTCCTGCCCTGATAAGTCTCTGTGGACCGGTCTGCTGCCAGCCTCATGTACCTACCCTTGGAGGTGAAGGACGTCTTGTTCCAAGCTTCTTTGAGGATTTTCTATTTGTCTTTGATTTTCAAACTTCAGGATTATATTTCTATGTGTTGACTAATTTTTACTGATTTTGAGGGGTATTCTCTGTGCCTCCTCGACTTGAATGCCAGTATCCTTCCCCAGATTAGGGAATTTCTCAGATATCTATAATTTGTTGAATTAAACCTTCTACCCCTTTCTCCTGGCCCTCAGCTTCTGGGATCCCTCTAATACGGATATCATTTCCTTTCATGGAATTCCCAAGCACTCAAAGTCTCCCTTCATGATCCAATAGCTTTGTTTCTCTCATTTTTTCAGCATTTTAATTTTTCCATCCTTTAATCTTCTATGTCACTGATACATACTTCTCCCTCATTCATCGCCTTTGGATAGCCTCCACTTGAATTATATCTCAGTAATAGCACTTTCAAAATGGACCTGAGTATTCGTTCTTTTATGTCTATAGTAAGGGATGCTCTAGGGCCTAGTATGCTTGTATCCAGCCCAGTTACTATCTTTATAATCATTGTTTTCAATTCTAGTGCAGAGACTTTATATATATTCATATTGTTTCAATCCCTGTGAGTGAGTTCATTATTTTGAGGTGAATTCTCCATCTCCTCATTTTGCCCAGAAAGTAATTATGAAAGCAAAAGCAGCCTTAAAGATGGAAGGGAGCAGAAAAATCAAGAATAAAAAAAAATGGAAACAAAAACAAACAACAAAAGAATACAAAAAACAAGACTCAGTATGTGTTTGGAACTGTTCATTAAAAGAACCAAGATGCCAAAATAAAGAGAAAAGAAAAAAAAAAGAAGGAAGAAAAAAAAATCTTACAAATATAAAACAATTTAATGAAAAGGGGTAGAAAAAATATACATGTACATAACTTATTGGTAAAAATAAACATGAAAAATATTAAAAAGTTTAAATATAAAAAAAGCACTAAAGAATGCCAATAGATCTTGTGAGATGAACTTACTGCATCAGTTGACAGGACCTTGTGATTCTTTGCTCTTCTCTTAATGATTTGTCTATAATATTGATTTATTTGAAAATGTGGAACTGCCCTTGTGTCCCAGGGTTAAATCCCAAGGGGTCATGGTGGATAATGTTGTTTTTGTTTTTGTTTTTATTTATTTTATTTATTTTCTTTTATTTTGTTTCAGCGTAACAGTATTCATTGTTTTAGTACCACACCCAGTGCTCCATGCAATACGTGCTCTCCTTAATACCCACCTCTTTGTTCACCCAACCTCCCGCCCCCTTCAAGACCCTCAGGTTGTTTTTCAGAGTCCATAGTCTCTCATGGATCATCTCCCCTTCCAATTTCCCTCAGCTCCCTTCTCCTCTCCATCTCCCCATGGCCTCCATGTTATTTGTTATGCTCCACAAATAAGTGAAACCATATGATACTTGACTCTCTCTGCTTGACTTATTTCACTCAGCATAATCTCTTCCAGTCCCACCCATGTTGCTACAAAAGTTGGGTATTCATCCTTTCTGATGGAGGCATAATACTCCATCGTGTATATGGACCACATCTTCCTTATCCATTCGTCCATTGATGGGCATCTATGTTCTTTCAACAGTTTGGCGATTGTGACCATTGCTGCTATAAATATTGGGGTACAAATGGCCCTTCTTTTCACTACATCTGTATCTTTGGGTAAATACCCAGCAGTGCAATGGCAGGGTCATAGGGAAGCTCCATTTTTAATTTCTTGAGGAATCTCCACACTGTTCTCCAAAGTGGCTGCACCAACTTGCATTCCCACCCACAGTGGAAGAGGGTTCCCCTTTCTCCACATCCTCTCCAACACATGTTATTTCCTGTCTTGCTAATTTGGGCCATTCTAACTGGTATAAGGTGGTGTCTCAAAGTGATTTTAATTTGAATCTCCCTGAGGGCTAATGATGATGAACATTTTTTCATGTGTCTGATAGCCATCTGTATGTCTTCATTGGAGAAGTATCTGTTCATATCATCTTCCCATTATCTGATACGATTATCTGTTTCATGCGTGCTGAGATTGAGGAGCTCTTTATAGATCCTGGATATGAATCTTTTCTCTGTACTGTCATTTTCAAATATCTTCTCCCATTCCGTGGGCTGCATCTTTGTTTTCTTCACTGTTTCCTTTGATGAGCAGAAGCTTTTGATCTTGAGGAAGTCCCAAAAGTTCATTTTCACTTTTGTTTCCTTTGCCTTTGGAGACATATCTTGAAAGAAGTTGCTGTGGCTGATATCAAAAAGGTTACTTCCTATGTTCTCCTCTAAGATTCTGATGGATTCCTGTCTCACGTGGAGGTCTTTTATCCATTTCGAGTTTATCTCTCTGTATGGTGGAAGAGAATGGTCGAGTATCATTCTTCTACATGTAGCTGTCCAGTTTTCCCAGCACCACTGATTGAAGATACTGTCTTTTTTCCACTGTATATTTTTTCCTGTTTTGTCGAAGATTATTTGACCATAGAGTTGAGGGTCCATATCTGGGCTCTCTACTGAGTCCCACTGGTTTATGTGTCTGTTTTTATGCCAGTACCATGCTGTCTTGGTGATCACAACTTTGTAGTAAAGCTTAAAATCAGGTAGCATGATGCCGCCAGTTTTATTTTTGTTTTTCAACATTCCCTTAGTTGATTCAGGGTCTCTTCTGATTCCATACAAATTTTAGGATTAATTGCTCCAGCTCTTTGAAAAAGACCAGAGTAATTTTGATTGGAATGGCATTAAAAGTGTAGATTGTTCTAAGCAGTATAGACATTTTAACAATGTTTACTCTTCTGATCCAAGAGCATGGAACAGTCTTCCATCTTTTTGTGTCTTCTTCAATTCTTTTCATGAGTGTTCTGTAGTTCCTCGAGTACAGATCCTTTACCTCGTTCGTTAGGTTTATTCCCATGTATCTTATGGTTCTTGGTGATAGAGTAAATGGAATCGATTCTCTAATGTCCCTTTCTGTATTTTCATTGTTAGTGTATAAGAAAGACACTGATTTATGTACATTGACTTTGTATCCTGCCATGTTACTGAATTAGTTCTAGTAGTTTTGGGGTCGAGTTTTTTGTGTGTTCCATATAAAGAATGATTTCATCTGTGAAGAGAGAGAGTTTGACTTCTTCATTGCCAATTTGGATACTTTTATTTCTCTTTGTTGTCTGATTGCAGTTGCTAGGACTTTTAATACTATGTTGAACAAGGGTGTTGAGTGTGGGCATCCTTATCATAGTCGTGATCTCAACGGGAAGGCTGTGATCCTTTTCCCAATGAGGATGATATTTGCTGTGGGTCTTTCATAGATAGGTTTTATGAAGTTCAGGAATGTTCCCTCTATCCCTATACTTTGAGAAGTTTTTATCAGGAATGGACGCTGGATTTTGTCAAGTGCTTTATCTGCATCAATTGAGAAGACCATGTGGTTCCTCTTTCTTCTCTTATTGATTTGTTCTATCACATTGATTGATATGCGAATGTTGAACCATCCTTGTAACCCAGGGATGAATCCCACCTGGTCATGGTGGATAATCTTTTTAACGTGCTGCTGGATCCTGTTTGCTAGGATCTTGTTGAGAATCTTAGCATCCATATTCATCAGTGATATGGGTCTGAAATTCTCCTTTTTGGTAGGGTCTTTGCCTGGTTTGGGGATCTGGGTAATGCTGGCTTAATAAAAAGAGTCTGGAAGTTTTCCTTCTGCTTCAATTTTTTTGGAACAGCTTCAGGAGAATTGGTGTTATTTCTTCTTTGCAAGTTTGATAGAATACCCCAGGGAATCCATCAAGTACTGGGCTATTCTGTTTTGGGAGATTTTTGATCGCTGCTTCAATCTTGTTACTAGATATCGGTCTACTCAGGTTGTCAGTTTCATCCTGGTTCGATTTTGGGAGTTTATAGTTTTCCAGGAATGCATCCATTTCATCTAGGTTGCTTAGCTTATTGGCATATAACTGTTGATAATAACTTCTGATGATTGTTTCTACTTCCTTGGTGTTAGTTGTGATCTGTCCCTTTTCATTCGTAATTTTATTAATTTGTGCTTTCTCTCTTTTGGATTAGTGTGGCCAATTGTTTATCAATCTTATTGATTCTTTCCGAAAACCAGCTTCTAGTTTCATAGATATGGTCTATTACATCTCTAGTTCCTACCTCATTGATCTCTGCTCTAATCTTTTTTTTTTCTTTCGTTTCTTTTTTTTTTCCATTTTATTTATTTTTTCAGCGTAACAGTATTCATTCTTTTTGCACAACACCCAGTGCTCCATGCAAAACGTGCCCTCCCCATTACCCACCACCTGTTCCCCCAACCTCCCACCCCTGACCCTTCAAAACCCTCAGGTTGTTTTTCAGAGTCCATAGTCTCTTATGGTTCGCCTCCCGTCCCCAATGTCCATAGCCCGCTCCCCCTCTCCCAATCCCACCTCCCCCCAGCAACCCCCAGTTTGTTTTGTGAGATTAAGAGTCATTTATGGTTTGTCTCCCTCCCAATCCCATCTTGTTTCATTTATTCTTGATTACTTCCCTTCATGTGTTTGGAGTTGGTTTGATTTGTTGTTGATTCTCCAGTACTTTAAGTTGTAGAGACAGCTGGTGTATTCTGGATTTTTCAATTTTTTGAGGGAGGCTAAAATGGCTATGTATTTCCCCCTTAGAACTGCCTTTGCTGTATCCCATAGGTTTTGGACCGAGGTGTCTTCATTCTCATTGGTTGCCATGAATGTTTAAGTTCATCTTTGATCTCCTGGTTGATCCAGAGACACCACAGCCCCGTGCCCCTCCCCGATCTCCTGGTTGATCCAAGCATTCTTAAGCAAAGTTTCATTCAATTCTCTTATTTCTTTATTGATTTTCTGCTTCAATGATCTGTCTACTACTGAGAGAGGCATGTTAAGATCTCCTACTATTAATGTATTCATATCAATATGACTCTTTTTCTTGATTAATAGTTTTCTTATCTAATTGGATGCTCCCATATTGTAGGTATAGGTATTTACAATTGTTAGATCAACTTGGTGGATATTCCCTTTAAGAATGATGTAGTGTCCTTCTGTATCTCTGACTACAGTCTTTAGTTTAAAATCTAATTTATCTGATATGAGAATCGCTACCATAGCCTTCTTTTGAGGCCCATTGGCATGAAAGATGCTTCTCCTTCTCTTCACTTTCAGTCTGGGTGTATCTTTAGGTTCAAAATGGGTTTCTTGTAGACAACATATGGATGGGTCCTGCGTTTTATCCAATCTGCAAACTTGTGTCATTTTATGGGGTGCATTTAGGCCATTCACATTGAGAGTGATTATTGATAGATAAGTTTCTATTGACATTGTGTTACCTTTGAAATCTTTCTGTCTGTAGATTGTCTCTATATTTCTGTTCAATGATATTCTTAGGATTTTTTTCTCTTTTATAGGACCCCCCCTTAGTATTTCCTGCAGTGTCGCCTTGGTGGTTACATAGTCTTTAAGCCTTGCAGGTCTTGGAAACTCTTTATCTCTTCATCCATTTTGAATGACAGTTTTGCTGGATAAAGTGTTCTTGGCTGCATGTTATTCTCATTTAGTGCTCTGAATATATTTTGCCAGCCCTTCCTGGCTTGCCAGGTCTCTGTGGACAGGTCTGACATTAATCTGATGGGCTTTCCTCTGTATGTAAGGAGCTTCTTTGTCCTAGCTGCTTTCAAGAGGGTCTGCCTAGAGTTATAATTCTTCATTCTAAAGGGTCGTGAGGACTTTCCAGAATCTAAAATCTTGGGGGGAAACCGTTCTGCCTCTAGTACATGAATGCTCTTTCCATTCATGAGATTGGGAAAAATTTCATAGACAAATTCTTCCACTACATCTTCTAGACTTCTTTCTTTCTCCTCCCCTTCAGGGATTCCAATAATTCTGACATTAGAACATTTCATGGCATCATTTATTCCCCTGATTCTGTTTTTGTGGCTTCTGAGCTGTTTGTTCCAGGCTTCCTCCTGATCCTTTCTCTCTATTTGTTTGTCCTCCAGATCACTATTTTTATCTTCTGTCTTGGTTACCCTAGCTTTCAGAGAATTTAGATTGGATTGGAACTCATTGAGAGCATTTTGAACATCATCCTTGGTGGCTTTCAGTTCTGCCCTAACTTTGTGAACATCATCCCTGGTGGCTTGGAGTTCTGCCCTAATCAATTCCGTTTGGTCATCCATGTATTTCTCCAACTGAGCTATTGCCTGGAGAATTGTTAGTCTGAATTCCTTTTCTGACATATTGTCTATGTCGATAGCCATTAGCTCTGTTGCAGAAGATCCATCCTCTGTATTTTTCTTCTGTTGGGCATTCCTCCTCCTAGTCATTTTGGTGAGAGATGACTGAACATATGTCGCTGGATGTATCAAATGTGGTGCAGTCAAGGTTCACCCTGAAATGCTTCTGAGCAATCAGGATTCCCCACCCAATCGATATAAAAAAGAAAGGAGAAAAAAAATGAAGGTAGAGAGAGAGTGAGAGAGAGAGACAGCAAAAAAAGGAAGATAAAAGAGAAGACTCAGCCCAAATGGGCCCCAAGGTAAAATTTATGAAGTATACAAACAAAAGTAGAAAAACAAAAAGACTGAAAAAAGTATAGTACAAGAGAGGGGAGTAGTCAATATGGCGGACAAGTAGCAGGCTGAGACTACATCAGGTAGCAGGAGATCAGCTCGATAGCTTATCTAAACATTGCAAACACCTACAAATCCAATGGGAGATCAAAGAGAAGAAGAACAGCAATTCTAGAAACAGAAAATCAACCACTTTTGGAAAGGTAGGACTGGCGGAGAAGTGAATCTAAAATGACGGGAAGATAGACCACGGGGGGAGGGGCCGGCTCCCGACAAGCAGCAGAGCAATGGAGCACAAAATCAGGACTTTTAAAAGTCTGTTGCACTGAGGGACTTTGCTCCAGAGGCTAAACCGGGGTGAAGCCCACGTGGGGTCAGCATGGCCCCAGATCCTGCAGGGTCACAGAAGGATCGGGGGTGTCGGAGTGTCGCAGAGCTTGCAGGTGTTAGAACAGAGAAGCCGGCTACAGAGACAGAGCCTAGGACTGAACTCTCAGCTCGGGGTTACCTTGAACTGGTCACGGGCTGGGTGAGCTCGGAGCGCGGCTGGAGGCTGGGGATACGGGAGTGATTGGGCGCTGTCCTCTGGGGGCTCACCGAGGAGTGGGGCCCCGGGCTCTTGGCTCCTCCGGGCCAGAGACTAGGAGGACACCATTTTTATTCCCATCCTCTGGAACTCGACGGAAAACATTCAGGGAACAGAAGCTCCAAAAAGCGAACCCGAGCCGATTACTTAGTCCGGCCCCGGTAAGGGTGGTACAATTCCGCCTTGGGCAAAGACACTTGAGAGTCACTACAACAGGCCCCTCCCCCAGATGATCAACAAAATATCCAGCCAGGTCGAAGTTCATCTATCAAGGAAAGCAGGTTCAATACCTAAGACAGCAGTGGAATTCCAGAGGAGGAGAAAGCAAAGCAGGGAACTCATGGCTTTCTCCCCATGATTCTTTAGTCTTGTGGTTAATTCAATTTTTTTTTTCAATTTTTTTCTTTCTTTTTTCTTCTTCTGCTAAATTTTTTAAAACTTTTACCCTTTTCTTTTTTAACATTTTTTGACTAGTTTATCTAAAAAATATATTTTTTCTTTCCTTTTTTATATTTTTTCTTGATTTGTTTTATTTTTTTAATTTTTTTCTTTTTTTTCTGAACCTCTTTTTATTCCCCCTCCCCACAATTTGGGGTCTCTTCTGATTTGGTTAAGTGCATTTTTCTGGGGTCGTTGCCACCCTTTTAGTATTTTATTTGATCCTTCATATCCTCTTATCTGGACAAAATGACAAGGCGGAAAAAATCACCACAAATGAAAGAACAAGAGACAGTACCGAAGGCTAGGGATCTAATCAACACAGACATTGGTAATATGTTAGATCAAGAGTTCAGAATGATGATTCTGAAGGTCTAGCCAGGCTCGAAAAAGGCATGGAAGTTATTAGAGAAACCATCTCTGGAGAGATAAAAGCCCTTTCTGGAGAAATTAAAGAACTAAAATCTAACCAACTTGAAATCAAAAAAGCTATTAATGAGGTGCAATAAAAAATGGAGGCTCTCACTGCTAGGATAAATGAGGCAGAAGAAAGAATTAGTGATCTAGAAGACCAAATGACAGAGAATAAAGAAGCCGAGCAAAAGAGGGACAAATAGCTACTGGACCATGAGGGGAGAATTTGAGAGATAAGTGACACCATAAGACAAAAAAACATTAAATAATTGGGATTCCAGAAGAAGAAGAAAGAGAGAGGGGAGCAGAAAGTCTATTGGAGATAATTATTGTAGAGAATTTTCCTTATATGGCAAAGGGAACAAGCATCAAAATCCAGGAGGGGCAGAGAACCCCTCTCAAAGTCAGCAAGAATAGGTCCACACCCCGTCACCTAATAGTAAAATTTAAAAGTCTTAGTGACAAAGAGAAAAACCTGAAAGCAGCCCGGGAAAAGAAGTCTGTAACATAAAATGGTAAAAATACTAGATTGGCAGCAGACTTATCCACAGAGACCTGGCAGGCCAGAAAGAGCTGGCATGATATATTCAGAGCACTAAACGAGAAAAACATGCAGCCAAGAATACCCTGTCCAGCTAGGCTATCATTGAAAATAGAAGGAGGGATAAAAAGATTCCAGGGTAAACAAAAACTGAAAGAATTTGCAAACACCAAACCAGCTCTGCAGGAAATATTGAAAGGGGTCCTCTAAGCAAAGAGAGAGCCTAAAAATAGTAGATCAGAAAGATACAGAGACAATATACAGTAACAGTCACCTTACAGGCTAATAATGGCACTAAATTCATATCTCTCAATAGTTACCCTGAATGTTAATGGGCTAAATGCCCCAATCAAAAGACACAGGGTATCAGAATGGATTAAAAAAAAAAAAAACATCAATATGTTGCCTACAAGAAACTCATTTTAGATGCGAAGACACCTCCAGATTTAAAGTGAGGGGGTGGAAAACAATTTACCATGCTAATGGGCATCAGAAGAAAGCTGGGGTGGCAATCCTTATATCAAATCAATTAGATTTTAAGCCAAAGACTATAATAAGAGAAGAGGAAGGACACTATATCATACTCAAAGGGTCTGTCCAACAAGAAGATCTAACAATTTTAAATATCTATGCCCCTAACGTGGGAGCAGCCAACTATATCAATCAATTAATAACAAAATCAAAGAAACACATCAATAATAAATACAATAATAGTAGGGGACTTGAACACTCCCCTCACTGAAATGGACAGATCATCCAAGCAAAAGTTCAACAAGGAAATAAAGGCCTTAAATGACACACTGGACCAGATGGACATCACAAATATATTCAGAACATTTCATCCCAAAGCAACAGAATACACATTCTTCTCTAGTGCACATGGAACCTTCTCTAGAATAGATCACATCCTGGGTCACAAATCAGGTCTCAACCGGTATCAAAATATTAGGATCATTCCCTGCATATTTTCAGACCACAATGCTCTGAAGCTAGAACTCAATCACAAGAGGAAAGCTGGAAAGAACCCAAATACATGGAGACTAAACAGCATCCTTCTAAAGAATGAATGGGTCAACCAGGAAATTAAAGATGAATTGAAAAAATTCATGGAAACAAATGATAATGAAAACACAACGGTTCAAAATCTGTGGGACACAGCAAAGGCAGTCCTGAGAGGAAAATATATAGCGGTACAAGCCTTTCTCAAGAAAAAAGAAAGGTCTCAATTACATAACCTAACCCTACACTTAAAGAAGCTGGAGAAAGAACAAGAAAGAAACTGTAAACCCAGCAGAAGAGAAATCATAAAGATCAGAGAAGAAATCAATGAAATAGAAACCAAAAAAAAAAAAAAAATAGAAAAAATCAATGAAACTAGGAGCTGGTTTTTGGAAAGAATCAATAAGATTGATAAACCCCTGGCCAGACTCATCAAAAAGAAAAGAGAAAGGACCCAAATAAATAAAACCATGAATGAAAGAGGAGAGATCACAACTAACACCAAAGAAATACAGACAATTATAAGAATATACTATGAGCAATTCTACGCCAACAAATTTGGCAATCTGGAAGAAATGGAGGCATTCCTAGAGACATATAAACTACCACAACTGACCCATGAAGAAATAGAAAACCTGAACAGGCCCATAACCAGTAAGGAGTTTGAAACAGTCTTCAAAAATCTCCAGAAAAAAAGCCCAGGGCCAGATGGCTTCTCAGGGGAATTCTACCAAACATTTAAAGACAGCCTCTTCAATAAATGGTGCTGGGAAAATTGGACAGCCACATGCAGAAAAATGAAATTGGACCATTTCCTTACACCACACACGAAAATAGACTCAAAATGGATGAAGGACCTCAATGTGAGAAAGGAATCCATCAAAATCCTTGAGGAGAATGCAGGCAGCAACCTCTTCAACCTCAGCCGCAGCAACATCTTCCTAGGAACATCGGCAAAGGCAAGGGAAGCAAGGGCAAAATGAACTATTGGGATTTCATCAAGATCAAAAGCTTTTGCACAGCAAAGGAAACAGTTAACAAAACCAAAAGTCAACTGACAAAATGGGAGAAGATATTTGCAAACGACATATCAGATAAAGGGCTAGTATCCAAAATCTATAAGGAACTTAGCAAACTCAACACCCAAAGAACAAATAATCCAATCAAGAAATGGGCAGAGGACATGAACAGATATTTCTGCAAAGAAGACACCCAGATGGCCAACAGACACATGAAAAAGTGCTCCACATCACTCGGCATCAGGGAAATACAAATCACAACCACAATGAGATATCACCTCACACCAGTCAGAATGGCTAAAATGAACAAGTCAGGAAATGACAGATCCTGGCGAGGATGTGGAGAAAGGGGAACCCTCCTCCACTGTTGGTGGGAATGCAAGCTGGTGCAACCACTCTGGAAAACAGCATGGAGTTTCCTCAGAATGTTGAAAATAGAACTACCCTATGACCCAGCAATTGCACTACTGGGTATTTACCCTAAAGATACAAACATAGTGATCCGAAGGGGCACATGTACCTGAATGTTTATAGCAGCAATATCTACAATAGCCAAACTATGGAAAGAACCTAGATGTCCATCAACAGATGAATGGATAAAGAAGATGTGGTATATATATACAATGGAATATTATGCAGTCATCAAAAGAAATGAAATTTTGCCATTTGCAATTACGTGGATGGAACTAGAGGGTATCATGCTTAGTGAAATAAGTCAATCTGAGAAAGACAACCATCATATGATCTCCCTGATATGAGGACATGGAGATGCAACATGGGGTTTAGGAGGATAGGAGAAGAATAAATGAAACAAGATGGGATTGGGAGCGAGACAAACCTAAATGACTCTTAATCTCACAAAACAAACTGGGTGTTGCTGGAGGGAGGTGGGGTTGGGAGAGTGGGAGGGGGTTATGGACATTTTGGAGGGTATGTGCTATGGTGAGTGCTGTGAAGTGTGTAAACCTGGTGATACACCGACCTGTACCCCTGGGGATAAAAATATGTTATATGTTTATAAAAGAAAAGAAAAGAATGGATGAATACCCAACTTTTATTGCAACATGGACGGGACTGGATGTGATTATGCTGAGTGAAACAAGTCAAGCAGAGAGAGTCAAGTATCACAAGGTTTCACTTATTTGTGGAGCATAACACATGACATGAAGGACATTGGGAGATGGAGAGGAGAAGGAAGTTGAGGGAAATTGGAAGGGGATGTGAACCATAAGAGACTATGGACTCTGAAAAACAACCTGAGGGTTTTGAAGGGGCGGGGTGGGAGGTTGGGGAAACCAGGTGGTGGGTAATAGGGAGGGCACGTATTGCATGAAGCACTGGGTGTTGTGCAAAAACAATGAATACTGTTATGCTGAAAAATAAATAAATTTAAAAAAAAGAAAAATATATATGACAACAGAAAAAAAATATATGAAAGCAAAAAAAGGAAGAACCTCGTCAAAAAGAACCTCAAGTATAAGATTTATATACTATCAGGATAAACACAAATACACAGAAACACTGGCGGAAAGAAAAGTTGGGAGAGTGGTTATAAATTCTCAGTGTAGGCAAGGAACATTATTTTGATTCTTCCTGGATGTATCTTGATGTCTTTGTGAAAGGACTCAACTTTCCTAAGATAAAGAGGGATTAAAAATTGTTTTACCTATGGGGTAGCATTCGTTGGGGAAAGGGGATTACCTTGAAGTTAGCGCCATATGTATATTAGAAAATAAAGATTAAAAAAGAATAAACTAGACTAAACTAAACTAAAATTAAAAAATAAAAAAATAGAAAAGCAAAAGAAAAACACGGGTGTATATATCAAAAAGTTCAGGTTAGATGGTTATTAAGGAATTTGATGTACTGGACATCTCACTGTGATGGGAAATATGTTAAAAATTATCTATATGTATAAAAAAAGAACAAGAATAATGGTAATGAGCTAAAAATAAAAGTTGTATTTATGAAGTAGTAGTGGTTTTTTTCTCTCTCTCTCTTTTTTTTTTCTTTTCTGTTTGGTTTTCTGGGGGAGGGACCTGCCACGTGGGTTTTCAGTCAATGATGTTCCCTGAGTTAAGTCCTCACCCTTTCACCTCACCACCACCTTCAAGGGGGTGGGCTCTGAAGAAACTGTTTTTTTTTTTCAGGCTTTTGTTCTCTGGAGGTTTTTATGTTTGTTCATCTGTTTTCTCTCTCCTTGACAGCTTTTGATGGTTTTTAGAGGTTTAGAGGAGAGCAAACTGCACCACAACCTCCCTCTCAGAAAGAAGCCTCAGAAAGCTCTGCAGAGCTCCTGGCAGAGTAGGTTCTGAGTCACAGTCCTTGGGCATGCAGGATCTCCTCCTTGTACCCCAAACCACAGCCGCGGTGGATGTCTGGGAAGCTCCAGACATCCAGACATCCAGAGATGTTCCAAGCAGCGATTGCACACTTGGATTTTCCCACTGGCCCGGGCTGGGAGTGCCTGGTTTTTCCGGGTCCAAGTGCTCCTGGCTAACGCCTCTGAGCACCTCTCCCAAGGGAGGGTGTGGGGCATGCGTGTCTCAGGAATGCCATCTGGTCAGGCTCCCAGCCCCTCACGGGAGCCAGACCCCACGTGTTATCGGGTGTGCTGGTAGCTCAGGCATACTGGCGGCTCAGGGACCAAGACCTGGTTTCTCTGCCGCACTCTCTCTGGCTCAGCACCAGGGGAGGCTGTCCTGGGTCTGGTGACTTAAGCCCCTGTCCCTAACCGCCCCAATTCCCACAATTTCCCCCATGATCCTTTGCTCTTTTTTGAGTGCTTTCAACCAGACTCCAAGTTAATGCTGGTCCCCAGATGCAGGGCATTCTCGTATTGGGGTATTGCTTTCCAATTGGTCACCTCTGGTGGTTCCCTCCCCCTTTTGTTTATCTTCCGATATCAGTCCAAATTTCCCACTCCGCTTTACCTGTCCACTGGAGTCTTCTGCTCTTGTAGAGATCCAGACGTGTATAATTCTGATCTCAGGCTGATTTCATGGGTGATCGGAGTTCTTTGGTAGCGAGTCAGCTCACTTTAGGGTACAGGTTGAAACGGCGCCTCCTCCTACTTCCCGGCCATCTTGACCTCTCTATATCTAAATTTTAAGTGGGATTTTGCAGTTTGAAATCATATGTGCAGAAATTTGCATCTTTTTAAAGACTGATTTATTTATTTGAGAGAAACAGTAGGGTGGAGAGGGGCATTGGGAAAGAGACATCTAAGCAGTATAGAGTCTGCTGCTGGGCTCATCATACAACTGCAAAACCAGGACCTAAGCCAAAACCTAAGATTAGGACAACCAACCCACTGCAACACCCAGGTGCCCCAGAAATATCAATTCTTATACCTACTTACTTTCCAGATAATTAATGGTCTGTTCACAAATCCTAGGAAACCAAACACATGTACTCATCATTCCCTGAACCGGGTCACAACATGAATGTTTAAGCTGAATAAATAGAAAGGCCTTTATTTTTTATATTTATTTTTCCAACATACAAATGCTTATTAATACGAATGAGGATTTAAAGACAGGCAAAGTGAAAATAGTTATAGAAAGACCTTTGAAGATTTTATTTATTTATTTGACACAGAGATAGAGATCACAGGTAGGCAGAGAGGCAGGCAGAAAGAGAGGGGAAGCAGTCTCCCCACTGTTCAGACAGCAAGATACATGGCTTGACCCCATGAACCTGAGTTCATGGTCTGAGTTGAAGGCAAAGGCTTAACCCACTGAGTCACCCAGGCACCCCTAGAAAGACCTTTAAATAAAGAATATCTTCTGTGTACATTTGTTTTCATATGGCACCAGAAAATAAACCCTAAAGAAATTAATTTAAACCTGATCCTGTGTAAACATGAGAATTTTATTCTTTTCCAATCATTGCATCCTTCTTAATCATCTCCAGTGGGATTTTCATTATGGAGAAATGAGTCAGGCAGTGGGACTGCGTAATTGGATAGAACTGTGAAATATTTTTAAGTCCTTCAAAATTCTTATGTTCCCAAGGGGAAGAAGACAAATGAAAGAAGTTTAATATGATTTGGTTAAAACATGAGACAATGGAATATATTTACAAATATCAAGACAGTTATTTGCAAATGCTTTTAGATACCAACTGGAGCTTTTTTTTTTTTTTTTTAAGAAATGAAGTTGGAATAAATAACCTTAAGTAAAGTTCAAATAGTGCTTTGCTTTACAGTACAATTAGGTGAATGGAAACTCTGTAAAAATGTTACCAAAAAATCATTTAGTTGGATCATTTCAACGACACTGATTAAAAGTCAGCAAACTATGTGCCAACTATGATTCACCCATAATATTAGGGTGTTTAATTAAAATGTAATAAATAATAATTGAAGGGATAATTTAAAATCTATCCACTTTTCCTTGTTTATTATCAGTAAGACAAATAATTGTCCCTGATATTCCATAATTTGTTTACTTAAAGAGAATAAATATTGGATATATATAATATTATAGAGGTATATTTAAACTTATGAGTATAAAAACAAGTAATATATATTTGGAGAGTTTTTCAAAAGTAAAAGCCTGTTATTCATAGGACACATCTATGATATCTGTTTGATCTACTGTCATACCCTATAAAATAAATCAACACTTTAAGTATTCTTAAATAAGAATTCTATTGAATACAAATGTGTTGGAATGGGTGTATATAATTACCACCACTAGCAGCGTAGCATATAATCTCACTATTATAAACTCAATTAAAATTTCCTTCTTTTATAAATAATTAAAAAACAATTCAGATTTATATAATGATTAGAGTCTAATTTCAGATGTACAAGACATAGAATATATGCAGTGGATTAATAAATATAATTAATTAAATTTCTTTTTTTCTCTCTGCTTTTATTAACATCAGTTTCATTGTACATATAGTTCTTATGGCTGGAAAAATAGGAAAACAGCATCATCAGGATTCATATATATAATTCACATGTGTCTACAATATGCTACTCATATAGCTGTCAGAATAGTAAGGAAAATCCTTTATCAAAAGCATCCCTCAATTAACTCCTGACAAAATTGATATTTTGTAGCATCCATGTTCCTGAAATAATCATGAAGAATGGGCTTGCTATTATTCATTTGATGGTTGGTACACATCCCTAGGACTGACTTTGAAGCCTATATTAGTTTATAACTTTCGACTGTCAATGGTTCTCAATGCAGGACACCAATTTTTATTGATATGACTTTTTGTCTGTGAATCAAATGCAGCTCAGGTCCATGTCTTTATTCCTGTTTTCTGTGTTGAATTCTCACTCATTCCTATTATGCCACAACTATTACAGCAACAAAATAAGAGCAATGGTGAGGCTATGTAACAGATCTTAAACCTTCTCTTTGGATCTCAAATGTTTCACTTTTATTCATATTTTATTTGTCAGAACAAGTCACACAGTGAAACTTACATTAAATTGAGAGGGAATATTCCATTTCTCTGGATGTGCTAATCCCCAAACAAATCCCCAAACTTGTTCCCAGGGGGTAGTGCTTGTATTGCTTTAATGGTATACTTTGATATGCTTAGCTTTCCATTTGACTTATTATGTTCCCATCAGTAGTCAAGATTTTCCTTTGAAACCTATTATAATGCACAAAGGACAACTACAAAATCTCAGTGAGATAAAAAATAAAATAAGCATTTATTTCACACAACCTTACAGATTTGATGGCTGGTTTTTGAGTTCAGAATGGTTCCATGTGTCTCTTAATCCTCCCAAACCAGCTCAATGGACAGCAGCTACTCAGGGCATACTTCCCTTGTGGTGGAAGTTCAAGTTTTCAAGGGAAAGCTGCTTATAAAATAAGCAGACTCCAACTTTTATCCACATTTTTATTAACATATAATGTATTATTTATTTCAGGGATAGAAGCCTGTGATTCATCAGTCTTATATGATTCACAGAACTCACCATAGTACACATACCCTTCTCAATGTTTATCACCCAGCCACCGCATCCCACCTACCCCCTTCCCTTCCAGCAACCCTCAGCTTGTTTTCTGAGATTAAGAGTCTGTTATGGTTTGTCTCCCTTTCTGGTTTCATCTTTTTTCATTTTTCTCACCTTTCTACTATGATCCTCTGTCTTGATTCTCAAATTCATCATATTGGTGAGATTATATAATTGTCTTTCTCTGATTAACTTATTTGCATATCATAATACCCTCTAGTTCCATCCACATCATTGCAAAAGGAAAAAAATTCATTTTTGTTGGCCGCATAGTATTCTGTTGTATATATATATATATAGCATATATTCTTTATCCATTCCTCTGAAGCTGGACATATAGGCTCCGTCCATAGTTTGGCTATTGTGGACATGGCTTTTATAAACATTCATGTGCATATGCCCCTTCAGATCACCACATTTGTTTCCTTACGGTAAATATCCAGTAGGGAAGTTGGTGGGTCATAGGGGGGCTCTGTTCCCTCCCCCTTTTATTTCACTCAGATGTCTTTTACCCCTTGTCTATAGAGAATTTATTTTAAATTTACTTAATTTTTTCAGTGTTCCAAGATTCGTTGTTTATGCACCACGCCAGTGGTCCATGCAATACGTGCCTTCCTTAATACACACCACCAGGCTCACCTAACACCACAATTCCTCCCCCCAAAACTGTAACTTTGTTTCTCAGAGTACACAGTCTCTCATGCTTTATCTCCACCTCCAATTTCCCCAACTCCCCTCTCCTCTCCATCTCCCCATGTCCTCCATGTTATTCCTTATGCTCCCCAAGTAAGTGAAACAATATGACAATTGACTCTCTCTACTTGACTTATTTCACTCAGCATAAGCTCCTCCAGTCCCATTCATGTTGATATCAAAGTTGGGTATTAATGCATAATATTCCACTGTATATATGGACCATATCTTCTTTATCCATTCATCTCTTGAAGGGCATCTTGGCTCTTTTCACAGTTCATCAAATGTGGCCATTGATTCTATGAGCACTGGGGTATATACAGAGCTTCTTTTCACTACATCTGAATCTTTTGAGCAAATACCCAGTAGTGCAATTGCAGAGTCATGGTGTAGCTCTATTTTTAAATTTTTTTTAAGATTTTATTTATTTATTTGACAGAGATCACAAGCAGGCAGAGAGGCAGGCAGAGAGAGAGGAGGAAGCAGGCTCCCCGCGGAGCAGAGAGCCCAATGCGGGGCTCAATCCCAGGACCCTGAGATCATGACCTGAGCCAAAGGCAGCGGTTTAATCCACTGAGCCACCCAGGCACCCCGTAGCTCTATTTTTAATTCCTTAAGGAATCTCAACACTGTTTTCCAAAGTAGCTGCACCAACTTTCATTCCCATCAACAGTGTAAGAGGGTTGCCATTTCTCCACATCCTCTCCAACACTTGTTGTTTACTGTCTTGTTAATTTTGGTCATTCTAACTGATGCAAGGTGGAATCGCAATGTGGTTCTGATTTCAATCTTCCTAATGGCTAATACTGATGCACATTTTTCATGTTACTGTTAGCCACTTGTACGTCTTCTTTGGAAAAGTATCTGTTCATGTCTTCTGCCCATTTTTTTTTTTTGCATGATTATCTGTTTTTTGAGTGTTGAGTTTGAAGAGTTCTTTATAGATCTTGGATATCAGCCCTTTGTCTGTACTGTCATTTGCGAATATCTTCTCCCATTCCTTGGATTGCCTCTTTGTTTTGTTGACTGTTTTCTTTGAAGGTCAGAAGCTTTAGATCTTGGTGAAGTCCCAAAAGTTCATTTTTGCTTCTGTTTCCTTTATGTTTGGAAACTTGTATTGAGAGAAGTTGCTGTGGCCGATGTGGAAGAGTTTACTGCCTTTGTTCTCCAAAGGGATTTTGATAGATTCCTGCCTACATTGAGGTTTTTGTTTTGTTTTTGTTTTTGTTTTTGTCCATTTTGAGTTTATCTTTGTGTATGGTATAAGAGATTGTCGTGTTTCCTTCTATATATAGCTGCCCAATTTTGCCAACACCATTTATTGAAGACACTATCTTTTTTCCACTTGGTATTTTTGCCACCTTGTCAAAGATTAGTTGATCATAGAGTTGTGGGTCCATATGCAGACTCTCTACTCTGTTCCACTGGTCTATCCTTCTGTTTTTGTGCCAGTACTATGCTGTCTTGGTGACCATAGCTTTATAATAATGCTTGAAATCAGACAACATGATGCGCCCATGTTTGCTTTTCTTTTTCAACATTTACTTAGCAATTAGGGGTCATTTTCAGGTCCATACAAATTTTAGGATTGTTTGGTTCAGCATTATGGAAAATACTAGTGGAAATTTGGCTGGGATGGCATTGAAAGTATAGATTGCTCTGGCCAGTAGAGACATTTTAACAACATTTATTCTTCCAATCAAAGATCATGGAATGCTTTTCCATCTTTTTGTTTCTTCTTTAATTTCTTTCATAAGTGTTCTGTAGTTCGTTGAGTACAGATACTTTACCTCTTTGGTTAGGTTTATTCCCAGGTATCTTATGTTTCACAGTGCTGTAGTAAGTGGAATCAATTCTTTAATTTCCCTTTCTGTATTTTGATTATTAGTGTAAAAGAAAGAAACTGATTTCTGTGCATTGATTTTGTATCCTGCCACATTATGCAATTGCTGTATGAGTTCTAGTAGTTTGGAAATGGAGTCTTTTGAGTTTTCTGTGTAATGTATCATGTCATCTGCAAAGAGAGAGTTTGACTTCTTCTTTGCCAATCTGAATGACTTTTATTTTCTTTTAGGTGTCTGATTGCTGTTGCTATGACTCCTAGACTATGGTGAACAACAGAGGCAGGAGTCATCATTCTTGTGTTTTTGACCTCAAAATTAAGGATGTTAGCATTTCCCCTTTGAGAATGATATTCTCTGTGGGTTTTTCATAGAAAGATTTTATGAAGTTTTGGAATGTTCCTTTTAATCCTATCCTTTGAAGAGTTTTTTGTTGTTTTTGTTTTTGCTGTTTCAGGAAAGGATGTTGTATTTTGTCAAATGCTTTTTCTGCTTCAATTTAGAGGACCACGTGGTTCTTTGTTCTTCTCTTATTGATTTGTTCGATCACATTGGTTAATTTGGGAATGTTGAACCACACCTCCATCCCAGGGATAAATCCCACCTTGTCACAGTAGATAATATTTTTAATGCACAGTTGGATCCTGTTACCTAGGATCTCATTGAGAATCTTGACATGTACACTGATCATGGATATTGGTCTAAAACTCTCCCTTTTGATGGGGTCTTTGCCTTATTTGGGGATCAGGGTAATGCTGACTTCATAGAAAGAGTCTGGAAGTTTCCTTCTATTTCTATTTTTGGGAAAAGCTTCAGGAGAATGGGTATTTTTTCCTTCCTTGAATGTTTGGTTGAATTCCCTAGGGAATCCATCAGGTCCTTGGCTCTTGCTTTGTGGGAGGTTTTAGGTCACTGCTTTAATCTCCTTACTAGATATTGGTCAATTCAGGTTGTCAATTTCTTCCTATTTTAGTCTTTGAAGGTTATAGGTTTCCAATAATGCATTCATTTCTTCTAGGTTGCTAGATTTATAGGTGTATAGCTGTTGATAATAATTTCTGATGATTGTATCTATTTCCTTGTTGTTAGTCATGACCTCTCCCATTTCATTCATAATTTAATTAATCTGAGTATTCTCTCTTTTCTTTTGGATTGACTTGGCCAGTGATTTATTGATCTTATTAATTCTTTTAAAGAATCAGCTTCTAGTTTCCGTGATGTGTTCTACTGTATCTCTAGTTTCTAACTCATTGATCTCTGTTCAAATCTTGATTATTTCCCTTCTTGTGCATGGAGTTGGCTTAATTTGTTGTTGATTTTCAGTTCCTTAAGGCATAACAGAGCTGATGTATTTGGGATTTTTCAATTTTTTTGAGTGAGGCTTGGATGGCTATGTATTTCCCCCTTAGAACCACCTTTGATGTATCCTATAGGTTTTGGACCAATGTGTCTTCATTCTCATTGGTTTCCATGAATTTTTTAAGTTCTGCTTTGATTTCCTGGTTGATCCAAACATTCTTGAACAGGATGGTCTTTAGTTTCCAAGTGTTTGAATTCCTTCCAAGTTTTTTCTTATATTTGAGTTCCAGTTTCAAAGAATTGTGGTTTGAGGATATGCAGGAAATAATCTCAATCTTTTGTTATCCATTGAGCCCTGATTTGTGATCCAGTATGTGGTTTACTCTCAAAAAATTTCCATTTGCACTTGAGAAGAATGAGTAGTCTGCTGTTTTAGGGTGGAATGCTCTGTATATAATTTTGCGGCCCATCTGGTCAAAGGTGTCATTCAAAGCTCCTGTTTCCTTTTTATTTTAATATTTTATTTATTTATTTGACAGAGATCACAAGTAGGCAGAGAGGCAGACAGAGAGAGGAGGAAGAAGGCTTCCAGCTGAGCAGAGAGTCCGATGCGGGGCCAGATCCCAGGACCTGGGATCACGACTTGAGCCGGAGGCAGAGGCTTTAACCCACTGAGCCATGCAGGTGCCCAAAGCTCCTGTTTCTTTTTTTGATTTTTTAATTGTTTGATCTGTCTCTTACTGAGAATGGCGTGTTAAGATCCCCTGGAATTAATGTGTTCACATCAACATGACTTTATTTTAATTGACAGTTGGCTTATATAATTGGCTGCTCTCATAGTGGGAACATAAATATTTATGATTATTTGATCTTATTGGTGGATGGATCCTTTAAGAATGATGTAGTATCTTTCTGTCTCTCTGTATACAGTCTTCAGGTTAAAGTCTAATTTATCTGATATGAGAATCATTACCCCAGCTTTCCTTTGAGGCCTGCTGGCATGAATGATGCTTCTCCATCCCTTCATGTCAGTTTGGCTGTATCTTTAGGTTCCAAATGTGTCTCTTGTAGACAGTATATGGATGGCTCCTGTCTTCTCATCCAGTCTGCAACCCTTTTCTGTTTTATAGGAGCATTTAGGCTCTTCACATTGAGAGTAATTATGGAAAGATAAGTTTTTATTGACCTCATGTTGACTGTGAAGTCCTTGTTTCTATAGATTGCAAATGTCTTTCTATGTCACTTGGGTTCTTTCTTCTTTTATAGAACCCTTAATATTTCTTGTAGTGTTGGCTTGGTGATCATATACTCTTTTAAGCCTTATCAGTCTTGGAAGATCTTTATTTCTCTATCCATTCTGAATGTCAGCCTTGCTGGATAAAGTATTCTTGCCTGCATGTTCTTCTTATATATTGCCTTGAATATGTCTTGCCAGCCCTTTCTGGCTTGCCAGGTTTCTGTGGACAGGTCTGACGTTATTCTGATGGGCCTTCCTCTGTATGTAAGGAATCTCTTTCAACTAGCTGTCCTTAGGAACTCATGTCTACAATTTTGATTCATGAATTTCACAATCAAGTGTCTGGTGGTTTTTCTAGATTTGTTGATCTTGGGAGGTGACCTTTCTGCCTCGAGGACCTGAACACTAGTTCCATTCCCCTGATTGGGAAAATTTTCATCCAGAATTTGTTCAAGTATATATTCTAGTCTTCTCTCTTCCTCCACCTCCCTCAGGCATCACAGTAATTCTAACATTGGGACGTTTCATGACGTCATTTCCCCCCAAACTAATTCTGCTTTCATGGCTTTTAAGCTGTTTGTTCCAGGCTTCCTCCTAGTCCTTCTTCTCTATCAATTTGTCCTCTCAATCACAAATTCCAACTTCTGAATTGATTAGCCTAGCTATTAGACTATTTAGATTATACTAGATCTCTTTGATACCCTTTTAAAATTCTGCTAGGTTGGTTTTCACTTCTGCCTTTAGAGATTCTATGTTGTCACTAATTGTTTTCTCCAACCTAGCGATTGATGGATAATTGTTACCCTGAATTCCCTTCCTGACATACTGTTTATGTCTATGTGCAATAGTTCTGTGGGAGAGGCACTATCTCTGGATTTTTCCTCTGTTGGATGTCCCTCCTCCTACTCATTTTGGTGAGAGGTGGTTGAGGGGATGTATAGCTGAATATATCAACCACGATCCAAGCCAACTGCACCCTGGAAAGTTTGGGGGCAATCAGAAGTCACCACCAAAAAGAAAGAACGAGAAAGAAAAAGAGAGAGATTGCGAGAGAGAAAGAGAGAGAAGAAAACCCAGCAAAAATGAGCCCCCAAAGTAAGATTTATGAGGTATATAAACAAGAAACAAACAAACAAAAAGATCAACAAAGTAAATGACTAGAATAAAAAAGAAGCCAGCCTAAATGAACCCCAAGACCAAGATTTATATAACACCTGAACAAAATCAAATACCTAGAAACACTGACAGGAAAATAAGATGGGAGAGTGGTTACAAATCCTCGATGTGGGAGAGAAAGCTTATTTCAGTTCTTCCTGGGTGCATCTTTATATCTTTGTTAAGGGACTCAACTTTCCAAAGATAAAGGGAAATTAAAACTGTTTTATATATAGGGGTAGTATCAAATAGGGAAAAAGGATTACCTTAAGGCTTATATCTATATGTCTATTAAAATATGAAAAAAAAAAAGAAAACGAAAGAAAAAGAAACACAGGTATATATATATGAAAAAAGTTCAAGTTAAACACTTATTATGAATTATGTTGTATTCAAACTTTAGTTGCAAAAATAAGTAGGTTAAAAAATTAACAGAACAGGGGCGCCTGGGTGGCTCAGTGGGTTAAGCCGCTGCCTTCGGCTCAGGTCATGATCCCAGGGTCCTGGGATCGAGCCCCGCATCTGGCTCTCTGCTCAGCGGGGAGCCTGCTTCCCTCTCTCTCTCTGCCTGCCTCTCTATCTACCTGTGATCTCTCTCTGTCAAATAAATAAATAAAAATCTTTAAAAAAAATTAACAGAACAATTATGAAAATGAATTAAAAACAAAACAAAGTTGTATCTATGAAATATATGGGTTGTTGGGTAATACCATGAGCTTAATATTTTGTATTCCACTGATGCTAGGGTTTTGCAGTTTGATGGGGACCCTGTGGTTGTCCTCTTGTTCTTTCGGCTTGCCTTTTGGAGGAGGGGCCTATTGAGTTATTCTACCTTCAATCTTGCTTGGGTTGAGTTGTCCTGCAGGTTATGAAGGCTCTGGGCTCTGTAGAAACTGGTTTTTCAGGGTTTTATTCTCTGTAGGTTTTTGTTCTTTGGAGGCTTTTTGTGGCTTTTAAAGGGTCAGAGCAAAGAAAATATCTGTCTGCACCCAGAACTTCGCCTGAGAGAGAAGTCTCAGGCTTTTCCCCTCTGGGTAGACCAGAACACAGACTCCCCCTCTGCAAAACTCTGCTGAACAGTGCAACTTCCCACAGGCGGTGTGCATTGCCAGCCACCCTCCCAGTGGTCAGCTGAGCCCTCCACTTGTCTCTGCACCCCCCATGACACTAAAATTGGGAGCGATTTTGGTCCAGGGAGGCTGCTTCTGGTAACTGCCCTGCCGGGACTGCTGTGTAGAGTCCAGGCCCACGCAAAAGTGCTCTGACCCAGTGGTTGTGGAGGTGAAGGAAGGCAGTACCATACTGTCTTGATGGTTACAGCTTTGTAATAGAGCTTGAAGTCGGAATTGTGATGCCATCAACTTTGGCTTTCTTTTTCAACATTCCTCTTGCTATTCAGGGTCTTTTCTTGTTCCATATAAATTTTAAGATTATTTGATCCACTTCTTTGAAAAAAAGTAGTGGTATTCTGATATGGATTTCATTAAACTGCTGATTTCTCTAAATAGCATAGACATTTTCACAATATTTGTTCTTCCAATCCGTGAGCATGGAACATTTTTTTTTTCTCATTTCTTTGTGTCTTCCTCAATTTCTTTCATGAATGCTCTATAGTTTTCTGAGTGCAAATTCTTTGCCTCTTTGGTTAGATTTATTCCTCTGTATCTTATGGTTTGGGGAATAATTGTAAATGGGTTCAACTCTTTAATTTCTATTTCTTCTGTCTTGTTGTATAGAAATACAACTGATTTCCATGCATTGGCTTTATATCTTGATATTTCACTGAATTTCTATACGAGGTCTAGCAGTTTTGGAGTGGAGTCCTTTGGGTTTTCCACATAAAGTGTCATATCGTCTACAACGAGTGAGAGTTTTACTTCTTATTTGCTAATTAAGATGCCTTGTATTTGTTTTGGTGATCTGATTGTTGAGGATAGGACATCAGTACTATGTTGAATGGCAATGGCGACAGTGGACAGCTCTTCTATGGTTCTGTCCTTAGGGGAAAAGCTCTCAGTTTTTCCAAATTGAGAATGATATTTGTTGTGGGTTTTTCATACATGGCCTTGAATATATTGAGGTATGAACCCTCTATCCCTATGCTTTGAAGAGTTTTTATCAAGAAAGGATTCTGGTTTTTTTTTTGTGAAATGCTCTTTCAGCATCTATTGAGAGTTTCATATGGTTCTTAATCTTTCTTTTATTACTGTGTTGTATCACATTTATTGATTTGCTGATGTTGAACCAACCTTGCAGCCCAGAAATAAATCGCACTTGGTCATGGTAAATAATAATTTTAGTGTACTGTTGGATCCTATTGGTTAGTATTTTGGTGAGAATTTTTATGTCCATGTTCATCAGGGACATTGGTCTGTAATTCTCCTTTTAGATGGGTCTTTGCTTGGTTTTAAGATTAAGGTAATGCTGACCTCATGAAGTGAATTTGAAAGTTTTCCTTCCATTTCTGTTTTTTGGATTAGTTTCAAGAGAATGAGTATTAATTATTCTTTTTTCTGTTTTGTTTTTAGAGCATTTTTTTATTTGTTTATTTTCAGCATAACAGTGTTCATTGTTTTTGCACCACACCCAGTGCTCCATGAAGTACGTGCCCTCCCTATTACCCACCACCTGGTTCCTCAACCTCCCACCCCCCCGCCCCTTCAAAACCCTCTGGTTGTTTTTCAGAGTCCATAGTCTCTCATGGTTCATCTCCCCTTCCAGTTTCCCTCAACTCCCTCTTCTCTCCAACTCCCCATGTCCTCCGTGATCTTTGTTATGCTCCACAAATAAGTGAGACCAAATGATATTTGACTCTCTCTGCTTGACTTATTTCGCTCAGCATAATCTCTTCCATTCCCGTCCATGTTCTACAAAAGTTGGGTATTCATCCTTTCTGATGGAGGCATAATATTCCATTATGGGTATGTACCACATCTTCCTTATCCATTCATCCGTTGAAGGGCATCTTGGTTCTTTCCACAGTTGGGCGACCGTGGCCATTGCTGCTATAAACATTGGGGTACAGATGACTGTTCTTTTCACTACATCTGTATCCTTGGGGTAAATACCCAGCAGTGCAATTGCAGGGTCATAGGGAAGCTCTATTCTTAATTTCTTGAGGAATCTCCACACTGTTCTCCAAAGTGGCTGCACCAAATTGCATTCCCACCAACAGTGTAAGAGGGTTCCCCTTTCTCCACATCCTGTCCATAACACGTGGTTTCTTGTCTTGCTAATTTTGGGCATTCTAACTGGTGTCAGGTGGTATCTCAATGTAGTTTTAATTTGAATCTCCCTGATGGCTAGTGATGATGAACATTTTTTCATGTGTCTGATAGCCATTTGTATGTCTTCTTTGGAGTGTCTGTTCATATCTTCTGCCCATTTTTTTTTTTTTTTTTTAACCTCCATATCTTTCACATATTTCTTTATTTATTTTTTTCAGCATAACAGTATTCATTCTTTTTGCACAACACCCAGTGCTCCATGCAAAACGTGCCCACGAAAATAGACTCCAAATGGATGAAGGACCTCAATGTGAGAAAGGAATCCATCAAAATCCTTGAGGAGAATGCAGGCAGCAACCTCTTCGACCTCAGCCGCAGCAACATCTTCCTAGGAACAACGGCAAAGGCAAGGGAAGCAAGGGCGAAAATGAACTATTGGGATTTCATCAAGATCAAAAGCTTTTGCACAGCAAAGGAAACAGTTAACAAAACCAAAAGACAGCTGACAGAATGGGAGAAGATATTTGCAAACGACATATCAGATAAAGGGCTAGTATCCAAAATCTATAAGGAACTTAGCAAACTCAACACCCAAAGAACAAACAATCCAATCAAGAAATGGGCAGAGGACATGAACAGACATTTCTGCAAAGAAGACATCCAGATGGCCAACAGACACATGAAAAAGTGCTCCACGTCACTCGGCATCAGGGAAATACAAATCAAAACCACAATGAGATATCACCTCACACCAGTCAGAATGGCTAAAATTAGCAAGTCAGGAAATGAGAGATGCTGGCGAGGATGTGGAGAAAGGGGAACCCTCCTCCACTGTTGGTGGGAATGCAAGCTGGTGCAACCACTCTGGAAAACAGCATGGAGGTTCCTCAAAATGTTGAAAATAGAACTACCCTATGACCCAGCAATTGCACTTCTGCCCATTTTTTGATATGATTATCTGTTGTGTGTGTGTTGAGTTTGAGGAGTTCTTTATAGATCCTGGATATCAACTTTTGTCTGTACTGTCATTTGCAAATATCTTCTCCCATTCCGTGGGTTGCCTTTTTGTTTTGTTGACTGTTTCCTTTGCTGTGCTGAAGATTTTGATTTTGATGAATTCCCAGAAGTTCATTTTTGCTTTTGTTTCCTTGGCCTTTGGAGACATATCTTGAAAGAATTTGCTGTGGCTGATACCGAAGAGGTTACTTCCTATGTTCTCCTCTAGGATTCTGATGGATTCCTGTCTCACAATGAGGTCTTTTATCCATTTCAAGTTTATCTTGTGTACAGTGTAAGAGAATGGTCAAGTTTCATTCTTCTCCATATTGCTGTCCAGTTTTCCCAGCACAATTTATTGAAGAGACTGTCTTTTTTCCATTGAATATTTTTTCCTGTTTTGTCGAAGATTATTTCACCATAGAGTTGAGAGTCCATATCTGGGCTCTCCACTCTGTTCCACTGCTCAGTGTGTCTGTTTTTATGCCAGTACCATGCTGTCTTGGTGATCACAGCTCTGTAGGAAAGCTTGAAATCGGGTAACGTGATGCCGCCAGTTTTGTTTTGTTTTTCAACATTTCCTTAGAAATTTGGGGTCTTTTCTTTTTTTTTTTTAAAGATTTTATTTATTTCTTTGACAGATAGAGATCACAAGTAGGGAGAGAGGCAGGCAGAGAGAGAGAGAGAGGAGGAAGCAGGCTCCCTGCCAAGCAGAGAGCCCGATGCGGGGCTCGATCCCAGGACCCTGGGATCATGACCTGAGCCGAAGGCAGAGGCTTTAACCCATTGAGCCACCCAGGCGCCCCTGGGGTCTTTTCTGATTCTGTACAAATTTTAGGATTCTTTGCTCCAGCTCTTTGAAAAATACCGGTGGAATTTTGATCAGAATGGCATTAAAAGTAAAGATTGCTCTAGGCACTATAGACTTTTTAACAATGTTTATTCTTCCAATCCAAGAGCATGGAATGGTCTTCCATTTTTTGTGTCCTCTTTAATTTCTTTCATGAGTGTTCTCTAGTTCCTCAAGTACAGATCCTTTACCTCTTTGGTTAGGTTTATTCCCAGGTATCTTATGATTCTTGGTGCTATAGTAAATGGAATTGATTCTCTAATTTCCCTTTCTGTATTTTCATTGTTAGTGTATAAGAAAGCCACTGATTTCTGTACATTGACATTGTATCCTGCCACGTTACTGAATTGCTGTATGAGTTCTAGTAGTTTGGGGGTGGAGTCTTTGGGGTTTTCCATATAAAGAATGATGTCATCAGTGAAAAGAGAGAGTTTGATTCTTCCTTGCCAATTTGCATACCTTTTATTTCTCTTTGTTGTCTGATTGCCATTGCTAGGAATTCTAATACTATGTTGAACAAGAGTGGTGAGAGTGGGCACCCTTGTCGTGTTCCTGATCTCCACGGGAAGGCTGCAAGCTTTTTCCCATTGAGGATGATATTTGCTGTGGGTCTTTCATAGATAGATTATATGAAGTTCATGAATGTTCCCTCTATCCCTATACTTTGAAGCGTTTTAATCAGGATCGGATGCTGGATTTTGTCAAATGCTATTTCTGCATCAATTGAGAGGACCATGTGGTTCTTCTCTCCTCTCTTATTGATTTGTTCTATCACACTGATTGATTTGCGAATGTTGAACCAACCTTGTAACACAGGGATGAATCCCACCTGGTCATGGTGGATAATCTTTTTAATGTGCTGCTGGATCCTGTTTGCTTGGATCTTGTTGAGAATCTTAGCATCCACATTCATCAGTGATATAGGTCTGAAATTCTCCTTTTTGGTAGGGTCTTTGCCTGGTTTGGGGATCAGGGTAATGCTGGCTTCATAAAAAGAGTCTGGAAGTTTCCCTTCTGCTTCAATTTTTTGGAACAGCTTCAGGAGAATTGGTGTTATTTCTTCTTTGAAAGTTTGGTAGAATTCACCAGGGAATCTGTCATGGCCTGGGCTCTTGTTTTTTGGGGAGTTTTTTGATCATTGCTTCAATCTTGTTACTAGCCATTGGTATATTCAGGTTGTCAATGAAGTGTCTTAATTCTCATTGATTTCCATGAATTTTTTAAGTTCTTCTTTGATCTCCTGGTTGATCCAAGCATTCTTAAGCAAGGTGGTCTTTAGCTTCCATGTGTTTGAGTTCCTTCTGAACTTTCCCTTGTGATTGAGTTCCAGTTTCAAAGCATTGTTATCTGAGAATATGCAGGGAATAATGTCAGTCTTTTGGTATTGGTTGAGTCCTGCTTTGTGACCCAGTATGTGGTCTATTCTGGAGAAGGTTCCATGTGCACTTGGGAAGAATGAGTATTCTGTTGTTTTAGGGTGGAATGTTCTGTATATGTCTATGAGGTCCATCTGGTCCAAAGATTCATTCAATGCTCTTATTTCTTTATTGATTTTCTGCTTCAATGATCTGTCTATTTCTGATAGAGGCGTATTACGATCTCCTGCTATCAATGTATTCATATCAATATGACTATCTTGATTAATAGTTTTCTTATGTAATTGGGTGCTCCCATATTGGGGGCGTAGATATTTATAATTGTTAGATCATCTTGGTCCCTTTAAGAATGATGTAGTGTCCTTCTGTATCTCTGAGTACAGTCTTTAGTTTAAAATCTAATTTATCTGATTTGAGAATCGCTAACCCAGCCTTCTTTTGAGGCCCATTGGCATGAAAGGTGCTTCTCCATCCCTTCACTTTCAGTCTGGGTGTATCCTTATGTTCAAAATGGGTCTCTTGTTGACAACATATGGATGAGTCCTGTCGTTTTATCTAATCTGCAACCCTGTGTCATTTTATGGGCGCATTTAGGCCATTCACATTGAGAGTGATTATTGAGATATAGGTTTTTATTGACATCGTGTTACCTTTGAAGTCTTTCTGTCTGTAGATTGTTTCTATTTTTCTGTTCAATGATATACTTAGGATTTTTTCTCTTTAAAATAACCTCCCTTAATATTTCCTGCAGTGTCAGCTTGGTGGTTGCATAATTTTTTAAGCCTTGGCTTTCTTGGAAACTCTTTATCTCTCCATTCATTTTAAATGTCAGTCTTGCTGGATAGAGTATTATTGGCTGCATGTTCTTCTCATTTAGTACTCTGAATATATTTTGCCAGTCCTTCTTGGCTTGCCAGGTCTCTGTGGAGAGGTCTGATATTATTCTAATGGGCTTTCCTATGTATGTAAGGAGCTTCTTTGTCCTAGCTGCTTTTAAGAGGGTCTGTCTTGAAACATAATTCCTCATTTTAAATATAAGGTGTTGTGAGAACCTTTAAGAATCTAAAATCTTGGGGGGAAATCTCTCTGCCAATAGTTCATGAACGTTGTTTCCATTCGTGAGACTGGGAATTTTCATAGACATCTTCTTCCACTATATCTTCTAGAATTCTTTCTTTAACCTCCCCTTCAGGGACTCCAATAATTCTGATGTTGGAACGTTTCATGGCATCATTTATTTCCCTGATTCTGTTTTCGTGGCTTCTGAGCTGTTTGTTCCAGGCTTCCTCCTGACCCTTTCTCTCTGTTTGTCCTCCAGATCACTAATTCTATCTTCTGTCTCAGTTACCCTAGCTTTTAGAGAATTTAGATTAGATTGGAACTCATTGAGAGTATTTTGAACATCATCCCTGGTGACTTTCAGTTCTGCCCTAATCAATTCTGTTTGGTCATCCATGGCTTTCTCCAACCTAGCTTTTGCCTGGAGAATTGTTAGTCTGAATTCCCTTTCTGACTTATTGTCTATGTTGGTAGCCATTAGCTCTGTTGGAGAAGGTCCATCCTCTGTATTTTTCTTCTGTTGGGTATTCCTCCTCCTATTCATTTTGCTAAGAGTTTACTGAACAGATGCAGCTGGATTTATCGATTGTGGTGCAGTCAAGATGCACCCTGGAATGCTTCTGTGCAATCAGGATTCCCCATCCAAATGAGAGAAAAACAGAAAAGAAAAAGAAATAGAGTAGAAGAAAGAAAAAAAAAAGGAAATGAAAAAAGGAAAAAAAAAAGAGAGAGAGAGAGAGGGAGACAGGGAAAAAATAGAAGATAAAAGAGAAGGCTCAGCCCAAATGGGCCCCAAGGTAAGATTCATGAAATATCTAAACAAAAACAGACAAACAAAGAGCCTGATAAAAGTATATGACAAGATATATATGCAAAAAAAGGGAAGAACCTCATCAGAAAGAACCCCAAGTATAAGATTTATATATTATCAGGACAAACACAAATTCACAGAAACACTGGCAGAAGGAAAAATTGGGAGAGTGGTTATAAATTCTCAGTGTGGGCGAGGAAGTTTTTTTGATTCTTCCTGGATGTATGTTGATTTTTTTTTAAGGGACTCAACTTTCCTAAGTTACAGGGGGATTAGAAACTGGTTTGCCTATAGGTGTAGCATTGATTGGGGAAAGGGGATTACCTTGAAGTTTAACTCTATATGTATATTAGAAAATAAAAATTTAAAAAGAATAAACTAGACTAAGCTAAGTTAAAATTTTAAAAAAATTAATAAATAGAAAAGAAAAAGAAAAACACGGGTGTATGTATCAAAAAGTTCAGGTTAGAAGGTTATTAAGGAATTTGATGTACTGGACATCTCAGTGTGATGGCAAATAAGTTAAAAATTATCTGTATGTATTAAAAAAAAGAACCAGAATATTGGTAAAGAGATAAAAATAAAAGTTGTATTTATGAAGTAGTGGTGGTTGTTCTCTTGTAGTTTTCTTTCTTTCTTTTTTTTTTTTTTCTTCTTTCCTGCTTGGTTTTCTGGGGGAGGGCCTGCCACGTGGAGCAAACTGCACCCCGACCTTCCTCTAAGAGAGAAGCCTCAGAATGCTCTGCAGAGCTGCTTGCAGAGTCGGTTCTGAGTCATGTTCCCTGGGGATGCAGGAGCTCCTCGTTGTACCCAATACCAGGGCAGTGGCGGCTGTCTGGGCAGCTTCAGACCGCCAGAGAGATTCCAAGCAGAGATCGCACACTGAGATTTTCCCACTGTCCCGGGCTGGGAATGTCTGGTATTTCCGGATGTCAGAGCTCCAGACTAGCACCTATGAGCACCTCTCCCAGGGGAGTGTGTGGGAGGCGAGCCTTTCAGGATTACCATCTGGCCAGGCTCCCAGCCCCTCACAGGAGCTGGAACCCACTTGTTCTCAGGCGTGCTGGCAGCTCAGGTGCGGTGGCAGCTCAGGGACCGTGACCCAATTTCTCCGCCGCACTCTCTCTGGCTCAGTGCCAGGGGAGGCTGTCCTGGGTCGGGGGGACTTAGGTCCCTGTCCCTAACCGCCCCCGATTCCCACTATTTCCCCCTGGGATCCTTTGCTCTTCTTGTTTTTTGAGTGCTTTCAACCAGACTCCAAGTTAATGACGGTCCCCAGATGCAGGGCACTCACGTATTGGGGTATTACTTTCCAATCGGTCACCTCTGGTGGCTCCCTCCCCCTTTTGTTTATCTTCCGATATCAGTCTGATGTCCCCACTCTGCTTTACCTGCCACTGGCGTCTTCTTCTCCTGTAGAGATCCAGACGTGTATAATTCTGATCTCAGGCTGATTTCATGGGTGGTCGGAGTTCTTTGGTAGGTAATCAGCTCACTTTAGGGTACAGGTTGAAACGGCGCCTCCTCCTACATCCCCGCCATCTTGACTCCCCCTTATTCTTTCAATGTTTGGTAGAATTCCCCTCTGAAACTGTCTGGATCTGGGCTCTTGTTTGTTGGGATATTTTGGTGACTGTTTCAATCTCCTTAGTAGTTATGGGTCTGTTCAGGTTTTCTATTTCTTCCTGGTTCAGTTGTGATAGCTTATATTTATATACATTCACTATATACATTTATATATACATTTATTTTTATATATTTTTATAAATTTAATATATTTTTATATATTATATATATACATATAAATATATATATACATATAAATATATATATTTATGTACATTCACTATATACATTCACTATACATTTATATACATATATATTTATATACATTCACTATGAATGTATCCATTTCTTCCAGAATGTCAAATTTGCTGGCGTAATTTACTCATAATATGTCCTTCTAATTATTTGCATTTCTTTGGATGTTTGATGTGATCTCTCCTCTTTCATTCATGATTTTATTATTTTAGGTCATTTCTCTTTTCTTTTTGATAAGTCTGGCCAGGTGTTTATCAATCTTATTAATTCTTCCAAAGAACAAGCTCCTAGTTGCCCTGATCTGTTCTTTTGGTTTTTATTTCATTGATTTCTGCTCTGATCTTTATTATTTCTCTTCTCCCACTGGGCTCAGGCTACATTTGTTGTTCTTTTTCCTACTCCTCCAGGTGTAGGTTTAGATTGTGTATTTGAGAACTTTCCTGTTTCTTGAGAAAATCTTGTAGTGCCATATACTTTCCTCTTAGGATGGCCTTGGCTGTGTCCCAAAGGTTTGGGATAGTTGTGTTTTCATTTTCACTTGTTTCAATGGATTTTCCTTATTTCTTCATTAATTTCCTGGTTGACACACTCATTCCTTAGTAGACTGTTCTTTAGCTTCTATGTATTTGAGTTCTTTCCAACTTTCCTCTTGTGCTTGAGCTCTAGTTTCAAAGCATTGTTGTCTGAAAAATTGCAGGGAATGATCCCTATATTTTGGTACCATTTGAAACCTGATTTATGACCTAGGATTTGATATATTCTGGGGAATGTTCCATGTGCACTAGCGAATGCTGTGCATTCTATTGTTTTGGGATGGAATGTTCTGAATATATCTGTTCTGTCCATCTGGTCCAATGTGTCATTTAAACCCTTTCTTTCCTTGTTGATCTTTTGCTTAGATGATCTGTCCATTTCAGTGAGGGATATGTCCAAGTCCCCTACCATTATTGTTTTATTCTGCATGTGTTTCTTTGGTTTTGTTATTAATTGATTTATATAGTTGCCTGCTCCCATGTTAGGGCATAGTTATTTAAAATTGTTAGATCTTTTTGTTAGACAGACCCTTTAAGTATGATATAAGTATCCACATTTTATCAGCTAAGTCACACAGCTATTGCTTGTGTGAGTAATCAAGAAAACATACTTATCCCATATATTTGGAAGAGGTGTGTGTTTGAGAGTGAGTTAATATTTCTTAACTAATAATTTAATCTATGCAAATTCTGTTCAGTTTTTCAATACATATTATATGGGATCAGCTATTTGTCAGATATAGAAGTCAGTTTTTAATGTATATTCATTTGAGTACAGAGAGGCAGAAACAGACACAAACACAGATAATGCCACTCTATGAGAGGAAAAAGTAAAGCAAAATCAAAAATTAAACAACAACAACAACAACAAAAAAACACAAAAACTCTAATAACCCAAAAGTACAACATGTAGAAAAATGTTGGTGTATTTAAATTGGAGGAACAGGGAGAGATTGTCTTTTATAGAGACCTCTCAGTACAGAACTAAGGAAATTAAAAGTGAATATGCATATGCCTGATAATAAAGTGTTCAAAGGAATTGAACTAATTTCCTAAAGCAGGAACCTTGTAAGAATGTCCAAAAAATGAAAATTAGGAAAATATTATGGAATATAATAAAATGTATATTTATTCTAGAATTTGCATGGGTAAGTAAAAGACCCAGAATAACCAACAATATATTAAAGGGAAGAACAAAGTTGGTCCGATAAAACAGAAATAGCAAGAATTGTGATAAAGCTGCAGTAATCAAGGCAGTGTGATGTTGGCAAAATAGTAGACATGTAGATCATCAGAAAAGAATAGAACCCAGAGATAGACACACACTAATATAATAACTTGATCTTCGACAAATAAGCAAAAACAAAACAAATGGAGAAATGTAGTCTTTTCAATAAAGCTGCTGGAAGAACTGCTTGTACATAAGAATTAATTCTTCATTTCTCCATAATGAGGTAGGTGAATTTCATTAGAATTGAAAACTTTTGCCATGTGAAAGACTATGTCTAGAGCGTAAGGATGTAAGAAGCACATTTTGAGATCTTACTAACAAAACCACATCTGTTATCCAAAATATTCAAATAATTTTTTTTAAGATTTTATTTATTTATTTGACTGACAGAGATCACAAGTAGGCAGGAAGGCAGGCAGAATGAAAGAGGAAGGGAAGCAGACTCCCTGCTGAGCAGAGAATCTGAAGTGGTGCTCAATCCCAGGACCCTGGGATCATGACCTGAGCCAAAGGCAGGGACTTTAACCCACTGAACCACCCAGGATCCCCTACTCAAAGAATTCTTAAAGTCAACAATAAGGAAACACCTTGATTTAAAAAAAAAAATGGACCAAATACCATAAGAGACACTATACCCCCCAAATTAAATAAAAATAAATAAATAAATATAGATGGAAAATAAGCATGTGATAAGATGCTTCACATATTATGTTGCATGAAAATACATTAACATACATTGCACATCTATCAGAGTATCCAAAATCCAGAACACTAACAACAACAAATGTGGACCAGGATGTGAAGCAACAGTGACTCTCATTCACTGCTGGTAGGAAAGCAAAATTCTACAGCCATTTTCAAAAATAGCTTGTCAGTTTCTCATTAAACTCAACAAACTCTCACCACACAATCTAGCAATTATCCAAAATAATTGAAAATTCATTGTTCACACAAAAACCTCATGTGGATATTATTCATAATTGATAAAACTCAGTAGCAACCCTCAAGTCCTCCAGTAAGTGAATGGTTAAGTAAACCATTGTGTATCCAGAAAATGAAATATTGTTCTACACTAAAAGTAAACAGCACTTATCAAGACATAAAAAGACATGGAAGAACCTTAAACACATACTAAGAAATGAAAGAACCCAAACTGAAAAGGCCACATAATGTATGATTCCAGCTATATAATATTTCTTGTCAAAAGGACAAAACCATGGAGACAGGGATTGGGGAGGGATAGGGGTTAAAAAGTGGAAAACAGAAGTTTTTTGGGATGATGAATCTATCCTCTATTATACTATAGTAATGAATCCAAGTCATTATACATTTGTTCAAACCTATAGAATGTATAATACCAGGCATAACTCTTAGGTTAACCATGCTTTTTGGTAACTGAGATGAATCAGTGTGGGCTTATCAAATGTAACAAATGTAACACCATGGTGAGGGATGTTTATAATGAGTGAGACCAGGGATGTGTGGGGAAGAGGTATATGAAAATCTTTGTATCTTCCTTGCAATTTTGTTGTGAATCTGAAACTACTCTAAAAATAAAGTTTACAAAAATAAAAAGAATACAAGTGTATACATTTGGACAAATGTTACTCATAAATATAATTCATTATGATAAATAAAATACCAGAAAATTGAATCTATCAGTAGACAAGTGAATGCTATATTTAAACATACTTTAATAATTGCAGATTCCAAAGATGTACCAGTTTTAGGATTAATTCAATTTTTTTTTCATTGAAAATTATGTCATTCATGTTGTCAGCTCCTAATTTAGGTTTTACCATTAGAAGAGTAAACGACATCTTATTTTAATGTTCAGAAGCCTGCATTCTAATGAGGGACTGTGCCACGAATGCATATATAAATGTACAGATAATACAATTCAAACAATGGCAACAGTTATGTACTTAAAAACAGCAAGACAATGGATAGAATGTTATGACACACTCTGTCTGCCTGTGCTCACTCGTGCTGCTCTCTCCCTCTTTTTCTAAAAAAAAAAAAAAAAGGAATGCTATGGCACTCTTAAGTTGTTTGGTCAACCGAAGTTCTTTTATCAGTAATATTTGAAAAATATCTGAATGTGCTGAGGGAGCTAACTGAAGGCCATTTATGCAGAAAAGAAGTTTTAAGAGAGGGAACAGCAGTGCAAAGACCTTGAGACCATGAGGAAAAACAAACAGGACAGCAGTACAAATCCAGTGAGGGAGGGGCATACTATGGGTAAGTTCTGAGATAAGCAATTTATGGAAGTTTATACGATTTGGTTTTATTTAAAATCTATTGGATAAATTTCAGTAGAGAAATGTGTCACCTGGCTAATTTTTCTAGAGAATACTTCTGGATGTGTCATGGAGATATCTTAGAAGAAAAAAAAAAAAGATGAAAATCAGAAGAATGGTTAAAAGTTCTTCACGGTACCAAGGCAAGGGACAATGGTGTCTGAGTCTAAGAATCTGCAGGGGAGATGCTAAGAAGTGAATGTATGGAACCTGTTCTAAAGATGCAGTGAACAGCTATGCTGGCAAATTAGATATAAGGTAAGATGTGGGTCATATATACAGTGTATATATATATACAGTGTATATATATTACTCAGTAATATATGCCTCGGTACCAAGGCAAGGGACAATGGTGTCTGAGTCTAAGAATCTGCAGGGGAGATGCTAAGAAGTGAATGTATGGAACCTTTTCTAAAGATACAGTGAACAGCTATGCTGGCAAATTAGATATAAGGTAAGATGTGGGTCATATATACAGTGTATATATATATACAGTGTATATATATTACTCAGTCATCAGAAAGAATGAATTCCTACCATTGACATTGACGTGGATGAAATGAGAGTATTATACTAAGTGAAATAAGTTAACCAGAGAAAGAAAATTATTATACACTTTCACTCATATGTGGAATATAAGGTATAGTTCTGAAGACAATACAGGAAAGGAGGGAAAACTGAATGGACAAACCATGAAAAACTCTTGACTCTGGGAAACAAATCGAGATTTGGAGATAGAGGGGAAGGTAGGGGATTGGGTAATATTGTGATGGGCATTAATGCAGGCACATGGTGTGATAAGCCCTGGATGTCATTTGCAACTAATGAATCATTGAATATTATATCAAAACCTAATAATGTAGTGTATGTTGGCTAATTGAATTTAAATTAAAAAAAATATGTTAGAGAAAGAGAAGAGTCAATAATGTTTTTAAATTAGAGAAAAACTATGACATCACACAAATGGGGATAAAATTTTTGTTAAACAGGAATACAAATTCCCATAGAAAACTAAAAGCAGGGCGCCTGGGTGGCTCAGTGGGTTAAGCCGCTGCCTTCGGCTCAGGTCATGATCTCAGGGTCCTGGGATCGAGTCCAGCATCAGGCTCTCTGCTCAGCAGGGAGCCTGCTTCCCTGTCTCTCTCTCTGCCTGCCTCTCTGTCTACTTGTGACCTCTCTCTGTCAAATAAATAAATAAAATCTTAAAAAAAAGAAAACTAAAAACAACACACACACACACACACACACACACACACACATTTTTTGTATTGCAGTCCAAAAAGAGTCTATAGTATAGTAAAAGCCATAGTTATATTGTACGAAAAAATAAAACACTTAATAGTATCAGGGCATTAAATACCAGATAACATGCATTTTTAAAAAGATTTTATTTATTGATTAGACAGAGAGATAGAGAGCATAAGTAAACAGAGTGACAGGCAGAAGGAGAGGGAGAAGCAGGTCCTCCACTGAGCAGGGAGTCCAGTGCAGGCTCAATTCCAGGATCCTGGGATCATGACGTGAGCCAAAGGCAGCCGCCTAACTGAATAAGCCACCCAGAAGCCCAAAAGGTAACATGCATTTATCTCAACATTATCCTAGAAGCAGCGACCATGCATAGGGGTAGTAATTATCTCTGAAAACAAATGAACAAAAATATTAGCTTTTCCAAAACAAGCAAAATCAATCATTGTGTATGATATAAATTATCTAGAATATAGTTGGATTTTACTGGGAAACCGTAAGAATGATTAGAAAGTGTAGGAGACACCCAATTAATATAGAAAAATGACAGACCCTAGAGAGTTAGAAATTCTACTTTATGGTTACAAATGTACCAAAACTTACACGTCTTGAACATAAATTCGTCAAGAAATTTGTAGTATTTATATATGGTCAATTTTTCCCTGGAACTTTGTGAAGGAGGAGGTAAGTAAATGTATTATGTTTCTACAAGTTAAGGACGATTATAGAGTATAGGATAGAACATACAATTGTAACTCCATTCCAATGGACTCCATAAAAGTTGTGGAATTCTAATTCAAATTATAATTTTTCTAGGGTCCTTTTGGGGGTATTCATTTGAATTTGAAGTGCAGGGATATCATGATGAAGCTACATACACAAATAACACGTTTCCATGAATAATTATCATGTTCTAATATGCACCCTTAACCCACTACCCAGTGCACATTTTTAAAATCTGCTACATCACATCCTTGAATACCTGTCTCTAACAATATGAGTTTGCTTGCTTGCTTTCTCTCTTTCTTTCTTTTCTTCTTTCTTTAAAATGTAGGCCTCTTTCAATATGTGTATTATTCCATAATATAGTCTTAAACATTTAACGACAATTTCTTAATTTAATAAAATACTCAATGCTAAAAGTTCAATGATTCGTGTACATATATGTACAAATCATAATCCAGAAGAAATGCATCTAGTTAATTTAATACATTTTAAGTCTCTTTTAGTATATACATTATCCTCCTCACTTAAAAATAGTATTATCTGTTAAAGAAGCTGAGTTATTTATTCTATAGAATAACATTCACCCTAGATTTTTCTGGTTTAATATCCATATTGTTAAGGAGCAAGAACTTTGTTTATTGCTTGTGGATTATTCCAAGTAATATAAGAGAGAAATCAGCAACATGAACTTACTGTTAGTTAGCAGAATATATTGTAAAATGCTGTTATAAGTGAAGAGTATAGTTCTCATGTAATAAATAAACAAACAGTACAGAGGATCAGAATTCAAAGCCCTGAAGATAACACAAATGAATTTAACACAAAAGAAGGGAAGGCTACACAAAAAAATGATGATAACAGTGTGTTATTGAAAAGCATAACCAGGAAAATTGGTGAGTCAATCTGGAATAAAAAAAAATTCAGATTCTACAATTAACACCAAATTCCCAAATTAACTTCAAATAGGTTAAACTTCAAAATTTTCACTCTGAAATCATAAAAGTACTAGAAAAATATAGATATTTTTGTTTTATTATTTTCTGAAAAGGGGAGTCATCTTTTCTTAACATGACACATAAAAGAAACCCTACAAAATCTACTTAAAGTATTTTGAAATTTAAGAAATGAACTTTTAGTTCTGGGTGCAATTGTAAATGGGATTGACTCCTTAATTTCTCTTTCTTCTGTCTTTTTGTTGGTGTACAGAAATGCAACTGGTTTCTGTGCATTGATTTAATATCCTGACACTTTACTGAATTCCTGTACAAGTTCTAACAGCTATAAGATACCTAGGAATAAACCTAACCAAAGAGGCTAAGAATCTATATGCAGAAAACTATAAAGTACTCATGAAAGAAATTGAGGAAGACACAAAGAAATGGAAAAATGTTCCATGATCCTGGATTGGAAGAATAAATATTGTGAAAATGTCCATGCTACCTAAAGCAATCTGCACATTTAAGGCAATCCCTATCAAAATACCATCCATTTTTTCCAAAGAAATGGAACAAATAATCCTCAAATTTATATGGAACCAGAAAAGACCTCAAATAGCCAAAGGAATATTGAAAAAGAAAGCCAAAGTTGGTGGCATCACAATTCCGGACTTCAAGCTCTATTACAAAGCTGTCATCATCAAGACAGCATGGTACTGGCACAAAAACAGACATATAGATCAATGGAACAGAATAGAGAGCCCAGAAATCGACCCTCAACTCTAGGGTCAACTAATCTTCGACAAAGCAGGAAAGAATGTCCAATGGAAAAAAGACAGCCTCTTCAATAAATGGTGCTGGGAAAATTGGACAGCCACATGCAGAAAAATGAAATTGGACCATTTCCTTACACCACACACGAAAATAGACTCCAAATGGATGAAGGACCTCAATGTGAGAAAGGAATCCATCCAAATCCTTGAGGAGAATGCAGGCAGCAACCTCTTCGACCTCAGCCGCAGCAACATCTTCCTAGGAACAACGGCAAAGGCAAGGGAAGCAAGGGCAAAAATGAACTGTTGGGATTTCATCAAGATCAAAAGCTTTTGCACAGCAAAGGAAACAGTTAACAAAACCAAAGACAACTGACAGAATGGGAGAAGATATTTGCAAACGACATATCAGATAAAGGACTAGTATCCAAATTCTATAAGGAACTTAGTAAACTGAACACCCAAAGAACAAACAATCCAATCAAGAAATGGGCAGAGGACATGAACAGACATTTCTGCAAAGAAGACATCCAGATGGCCAATAGACACATGAAAAAGTGCTCCACATCACTCGGCATCAGGGAAATAGAAATCAAAACCACAATGAGATATCACCTCACACCAGTCAGAATGGCTAAAATGAACAAGTCAGGAAATGACAGATGCTGGCGAGGATGCGGAGAAAGGGGAACCCTCCTCCACTGTTGGTGGGAATGCAAGCTGGTGCAACCACTCTGGAAAACAGCATGGAGGTTCCTCAAAATATTGAAAATAGAACTACCCTATGACCCAGCAATTGCACTACTGGGTATTTACCCTAAAGATACAAACGTAGTGATCCGAAGGGGCACGTGCACCCGAATGTTTATAGCAGCAATGTCGATAATAGCTAAACTATGGAAAGAACCTAGATGTCCATCAACAGATGAATGGATAAAGAAGAGGTGGTATATATACACAATGGAATACTATGCAGTCATCAAAAGAAATGAAATTTTGCCATTTGCAATTACGTGGATGGAACTAGAGGGTATCATGCTTAGTGAAATAAGTCAATCAGAGAAAGACAACCATCATATGATCTCCCTGATATGAGGACATGGAGATGCAACATGGGGGGTTAGGGAGATAGGAGAAGAATAAATGGCACTCAATGGGATTGGGAGGGAGACAAATCATCAGTGACTCTTAATCTCACAAAACAAACTGAGGGTTTCTGGGGGGAGGGGGTGTTGGGATAGGGGGAGTGGGGTCATTGACATTGGGGAGGGTATGTTCTGTGGTGAGTGCTGTGAAGTGTGCAAACCTGGCGATCCACAGACCTGTACCCCTGGGGATAAAAATACATTATATGTTTATAAAAAATAAGAAATAAATAAAAAATTAAAAAAATTAATGACAATTGATATGTCTCATCATCTAGAAGAAAAGAATATTTTATGTGAATATCTTTTTCTTTAGTTTCATAGGCATGACTTGGTGAAAGAATTCTTCACAGTCTAAAACACACACTTCAAATGGTTGCTTAGTCTGCTGAGTCCTCTGAGGTCAAAAGAAATTATAGTGACTTCATGAGTTTAATTCAACTTACATTTAAAAAAGAAAACATGGGATTAGTCTCAAACATATTATTTAAGGAAATACATTTCATTTTGATGATTATGTAGATTGAATTCTCTTATGCTTCTGATTTGTGCATAACTCAGTTGGGACTATTTCAGAGATAGCTTTACAATTAATATATTTCTTTTTTTTTAAAGATTTTATTTATTTATTTGACAGATAGAGATCACAAGTAGGGAGAGAGGCAGGCAGAGAGAGAGAGAGAGGAGGAAGCAGGCTCCCTGCCAAGCAGAGAGCCCAATGCGGGGCTCAATCCCAGGACCCTGGGATCATGACCTGAGTGAAAGGCAGAGGCTTTAACCCACTGAGCCACCCAGGTGCCCCACAATTAACATATTTCTTAAATGATCTATAAAAAGAGCATGGGTGTAAGTATTTGAGATTTTTTTGGTCATATTAAATTTGAATCATCACAGGTTTACAAGGACAATGGGTGTGGAAGTCATCTTGCCATAGTGTTATAGGATCTGAGTTTGATAGCAATATATACCTCCTTCTTAAAAAAGCATAACCTTGGAATAACCTTGTGTTCTTAATTGGGCTAGTGAACATGTATATTATTTCTTATTTAAATCTTAATATTTTACATTATGGTTATCACTAATTTTTACCCCAAAATATTTTTGAAATGATAAATGTGTGTAATATAGGTAAAGGATTTCAGAAAATAAAAATACATGGTGAGAATTTTATGCAGTTCTATTACAATAAAGTATTAAGTAAGTTGTATGGTTTCAAACAAGTCCTGGTTTTTATTAATAATATCATTCTGATATTTACTTTATCACTGCCTAGTATTATGAAGTAGGGAGCAGAGTTTCTATATGCTTGGCTTTAATTCTTACTCATTTCTTTAGTTTCTATCTGCTGACATGATTTATCTGAGAATTTTAATTAAACAAATGGACATTAAATATTTTAATAAAGTAGAATTTAATATTCAGGGAACATTGGAGAACGGTATGGAAATACATGTCAGGAGAGATAAAGATCAGAAGTTATAATGATATTAACTACAAATATGCTTCTATGTTTGATAAAGATGTTTAGTTATGAACTTTTAATTTTCCGTTTATGGATCTCATATTTCGTTCTCAAATATTTTATGATGTATCTAATATTAATATTGAAACTTTACACTTTCTAAAGGTTCTGATTTGGATCAAACACACTTTGTTTATTTATTTATTATTCATTAATGTATTCATTCCCCAGTGCCTTTGTCCTGATAGCTCTGGGATGATTCAAAGTCAATGTAATGCCAAATAAATCTCAAATGTGTACATCTATATGATATTTCCAGAAATCCTTTACATAATATCTGCACGACTCAGGCAGGTCAGAACTATCTGAAGTAAAATACACGGGCATATAAGAAAAAATACATATAATTCAGTCTGCATAATCATTGATATAAAACACTTTCATTAAAATATAGTTTCTGAGACTACTGGAAGGTTTTACTTGTAAACATGAATACATGGATCAAGGCACTGCAATTATCTTCTAACTCATTTCAGTGGAATCAGTAGGCTAAACACTTATTTGATGGCTCAGAGTTTTTTACTGTGAATGATAGTTCTTTGCCATCACCATGCCATGTCTGAGAGTGGGAAGAAAAAAAAAAAAAACAGATCTAACCTTGAAAGCAATTTTCCCACTAGATCCACAGACACATAAATTGTATTTCACCAGGACCGGGGCAGCTCAGTAAGTTAAATGCCTGCTTTCGGGTCAGGCCATGATCCCAAGACCCTGGCATTGATCCCCAAGTCTGGCTCTCTGCTCAGTGGGGAGTCAGCTTCTCCCTCCCCCTCTGCTCTCCACACCCACCCCTCATGCTCGCTCTCACTCTCTCATAAATAAATGAATAAAATCTTAAATAAAATAGAACTGGGTTGCACTACGACAACTATTGAAGGGTTTGAGCAATGAAGGGCATGCCTCCGTTCCGAATCCACCTTCATTTATGCAGAAGGGTAATCAGGAAAAGAGAATAATAACAGTAAAAACAACACCAAAAGGAAGTATTTTTTAAATTTTTTTATTTGTTTATTTACAGCATAACAGTGTTCATTGTTTTGGCATAACACCCAGTGCTCCATGCAGTACGTGCCCTCGCTATTACCCACCACCTGGTTCCTCAACCTCCCACCCCTCCCCCCGCCCCTTCAAAACCCTCTGGTTGTTTTTCAGAGTCCATAGTCTCTCATGGTTCATCTCCCCTTCCAGTTTCCCTCAACTCCCTCTCCTCTCCATCTCCCCATGTCCTCCGTGTTATTTGTTATGCTCCACAAATAAGTGAAACCATATGATACTTGACTCTCTCTGCTTGACTTACTTCGCTCAGCATAATCTCCTCCAGTCCCGTCCATGTTGCTACAAAAGCTGGGTATTCATCCTTTCTGATGGAGGCATAATACTCCATCGTGTATATGTACCACATCTTCCTTATCCATTCATCCGTTGAAGGGCATCTTGGTTCTTTCCACAGTTTGGCGACCGTAGCCATTGCTGCAATAAACATCGGGGTACAGATGGCCCTTCTTTTCACTACATCTGTACCTTTGGGGTAAATACCCATCAGTGCAATTGCAGGGTCATAGGGAAGCTCTATTCTTAATTTCTTCAGGAGTCTCCACACTGTTCTCCAAAGTGGCTGCACTAACTTGCATTCCCACAAACAGTGGAAGAGGGTTCCCCTTTCTCCACATCCTCTCCAACACACGTTGTTTCCTGTCTTGCTAATTTTGGCCATTCTAACTGGTGTCAGGTGGTATCTCAATGTGGTTTTAATTTGAATCTCCCTGATGGCTAGTGATGATGAACATTTTTTCACGTGTCTGATAGTCATTTGTATGTCTTCATTGGAGAAGTGTCTGTTCATATCTTCTGCCCATTTTTCGATATGATTATCTGTTTTGTGTGTGTTGAGTTTGAGAAGTTCTTTATAGATCCTGGATATCAACCTTTTGTCTGTACTGTCATTTGCAAATATCAAAAAGAAGTATTTTTTGGGTGTTCTGTGCCAGGCAATATTGTGAATTGCTTGCCTACACTTATTAATTTAATTATCCAAAATCATCCTCAGCTCTATGTACCATCACCATTCACAATAGAAAAGTGGGAGCAAACCTCAGAAAAAAAGAAAACAAACAATTCTGATTATCCTATTTATGTTGGTAAGCCATTCTTCCTTAGTCCCATTCCATCAGCACATTCCACTTTGACTCTCTTGCTAAATGTTGGAAAACGGAGGACACACACCCATTTTTATAACACGGGAAGGTTTTGTTTTGTCTGTTTTGTTTTGTTTTCTTTTGAGCCAGACTCTGAGCTTTTCATAACAATCCTAAGTAGTTTACATTTGTTACTTATAATACATTTAAAATAGTTTTTGTGAACAATATCAAGTTCAAATAAAAAAAAACAAATACCATCATTACTAAAAGTATTTGATCTAAATTTAGATGTTGAATTATCTTTTTTATTGTGTTATGTTAGTCACCATACAATACATCATTAGTCTTTTTTTTTTTTAAGACTTTATTTATTTGTTTGACGGACAGAGAGAGAGAGAGAGAGATCACAAGTAGGCAGAGAGCAAGCAGAGGGGGAGGGGGAAGAAGCCTCCCTGCTTAGCAGAGAGCTCAATGCAGGGCTTAATCCCAGGACCCTGAGATCATCACTTGAGCCTAAGGCAGAGGTTTAACCCAGTGAGCACCAGGTGCCCCACATCATCAGTTTCCGATGTAGTGTTCAATGAGTCATTGTTTGTGTATAGCACCTATTGCTCCATGCAATATGTGCCCTCCTTTTTTTTTTTTTTTTTAGATTTATTTATTTGACAGACAGAGATTACAAGTAGGCAGAGAGGCAGGCAGAGAGAGAGAGAGGAGGAAGCAGGCTCCCAGCCAAGCAGAGAGCCCGATGCGGGGCTCGATCCCAGGACCCTGGGATCATGACCTGAGCTGAAGGCAGAGGCTTTAACCTGCTGAGCCACCCAGGCGCCCCCAATATGTGCCCTCCTTAATAGCCACCACTAGACTCACCCACCCTCCCACCCTCCTCCCTTCTAACACTCTGAGTTTGTCTTTTGGAGGGGGATAGGAACCATGAGAGACTGTGGACTCCAGGAATGATCTTAAAGGTAGTAAAGACATCAGCTTTAGGGACGTTGGCTTGTACAGACCCTTCCAAAGATCCTATCTTAACTGAACGTTGTATTTTTTTTTTCTTAAAGAAAGCACCAAAGACTGTCCATTTCAGGATTCTGAAATTATAGTTTTGTCCCATGATAGTCTTAAGTTATTTCCAGCAATGACTAACCTTGATGTAAGTGTTGATGACTTATGGGATTCAAACTTTATTTAAAAGCTGAGATCTGAATTACATAATTCCTTTTTGTCCCCTCTGAGGACAAGCAGGTGTGATTTATTGCTGACATTTTCTTTGGGGAGAAAGCCTTTTCACAACTAAGTCATTTTATAGGAAAGTAAGAGTCACTAAATTTTTTTTTCCATTTTATTTATTTTTTCAGCGTAACAGTATTCATTCTTTTTGCACAACACCCATTGCTCCATGCAAAACGTGCCCTCCCCATTACCCACCACCTGTTCCCCCAACCTCCCACCCCTGACCCTTCAAAACCCTCAGGTTGTTTTTCAGAGTCCATAGTCTCTTATGGTTCGCCTCCCCTTCCAAATTTTTTTTTTAATAAACATATAATGTATTTTTATCCCAGGGGTACAGGTCTGTGAATACAATAAAGTGTTTTATAAGTTCTATGTTTTCAGATGAGTCCTGGTTATTATTAATACTTTCATTTTGATATTTACCTTCTCACTGCCTAATAATATTTAAGGAGATGACATAGTTTCTATACGTTAGGCTTTCATTCCTACTCATTTCTTTATTTTCTATCTGTGGATATGATTATCTGACACTTTTGAATTAAAAAATGGATATTAAATATTTTAATAAAGTAGAATTTAAAATTCAGGGGAAGTTGGGGGATGATAATGTGGGAATATGTGTCAGCTGTGATAAAAATTAGAAGAGGTTTTATTATGATGAAAATAACTACAAATATAATTGCTTATTAGTTAAATTTGTTTTGGTGTAAGTGTTCAACTTTCAGTTTATGGATCTCCTATTTAATTTGTTCTTAAATCTTCCATGATGATTCTAAATTTTAATATTGGTACTTCTTTCTTACCAAAATTTCTGGTTTTGGATTACACATACTTAATATAGTATTGTTCTTAGAAGTGTTTAAGATAGTGCTATCCGTAATTACTTTGCTCATATTGGATTTCCAAGCCATTGCTTAATACACCAGTGGTATATTGTAATTATATTTATTTAGGATTGAGAATTGTAAGTTTTAAATTAGTGAACATAATATCATACAAGCTGTCATTCCTCAATGTTTACTTTTTATTAAAGGGAATTGAGCCACTCATTAGGAATTTTAACTGTATGTAGAAATTTATCCTGGAAGTTGTAGTAGGATTCTGGGAGTAATGTTTTTTTTTTTCTTTTGGGGAAAGAAGATGCATGATATATTTTATGTGCCTCTAATTGCAACTCCAACTTTGGCACACATTCCTCATCTATCAGGAGAAATATTTTCTTGATGTATAACACATTAAATGTTGCATAGCTTAAAATTAACTTCTTCATATTTATGGAAATGTTTTTACAGCATTCAATGTTTTTAGTATTTAGCATAGTATTATTTTTTGGAAACAGAACTGGCAAAAAACCTGATTAGAAAATATGTATATGTTTTACAAAGGCCTAAGTATTCTGTAATTATTGAAATGTTTTGTATTCATACTTTATTACTGCTGTTATAGACTAAAGTTGAGTGATTTAACATTGGGGAGAACTTCTTACAGCATTCAATGGTTCACGTGCATACCACAGTATTATCCTTGGATTCAGAGATGGAAGGAAGCTGGAATAAAGAACTCTTTTTATGCTTAACAAATGGCCTAAGCATTCTGTACTTTTCCAAAAGAAAGTAAGACGAGGAAACATGTATTTTTCAAACTGGACAGAAATTTAAATTACTTTTAGGATGCCCATAAAAACACTGGGAAATTGGCCACAAATTGGACAATCTGGAAGAAATGGATGCATTCCTAGAGACATATAAACTACCACAACTGAACCAGGAAGAAATAGAAAACCTGAACAGGCCCATAACCAGTAAGGAGATTGAAACAGTCATCAAAAATCTCCAAACAAACAAAAGCCCAGGGCCAGACGGCTTCCCAGGGGAATTCTACCAAACATTTAAAGAAGAACTCATTCCTATTCTCCTGAAACTGTTCCAAAAAATAGAAATGGAAGGAAAACTTCCAAACTCATTTTATGAGGCCAGCATCACCTTGATCCCAAAACCAGACAAGGATCCCACCAAAAAAGAGAACTACAGACCAATATCCTTGATGAACACAGACGCAAAAATTCTCGCCAAAATACTAGCCAATAGGATTCAACAGTACATTAAAAGGATTATTCACCACGATCAAGTGGGATTTATTCCAGGGCTGCAGGGTTGGTTCAACATCCGCAAATCAATCAATGTGATAGAACACATTAATAAAAGAAAGAACAAGAACCATATGATACTCTCAATAGATGCTGAAAAAGCATTTGACAAAGTACAGCATCCCTTCCTGATCAAAACTCTTCAAAGTGTAGGGATAGAGGGCACATACCTCAATATTATCAAAGCCATCTATGAAAAACCCACCGCAAATATCATTCTCAATGGAGAAAAACTGAAAGCTTTTCCGTTAAGGTCAGGAACACGGCAGGGATGTCCATTATCACCACTGCTATTCAACATAGTACTAGAAGTCCTAGCCTCAGCAATCAGACAACAAAAAGAAATTAAAGGCATCCAAATTGGTAAAGAAGAAGTCAAACTATCACTCTTCACAGATGATATGATACTATATGTGGAAAACCCAAAAGACTCCACTCCAAAACTGCTAGAACTTGTTCAGGAATTCAGTAAAGTGTCAGGATATAAAATCAATGCACAGAAATCAGTTGCATTTCTGTACACCAACAACAAGACTGAAGAAAGAGAAATTAAGGAGTCAATCCCATTTACAATTGTACCCAAAACTATAAGATACCTAGGAATAAACCTAACCAAAGAGACTAAGAATCTATACACAGAAAATTATAAAGTACTCATGAAAGAAATTGAGGAAGACACAAAAAAATGGAAAAATGTTCCATGCTCCTGGATTGGAAGAATAAATATTGTGAAAATGTCTATGCTACCTAAAGCAATCTACACATTTAATGCAATCCCTATCAAAATACCATCCATTTTTTTCAAAGAAATGGAACAAATAATCCTAAAATTTATATGGAACCAGAAAAGACCTCGAATAGCCAAAGGAATATTGAAGAACAAAGCCAAAGTTGGTGGCATTACAATTCCGGACTTCAAGCTCTATTACAAAGCTGTCATCATCAAGACAGCATGGTACTGGCACAAAAACAGACACATAGATCAGTGGAACAGAATAGAGAGCCCAGAAATCGACCCTCAGCTCTATGGTCAACTAATCTTCGACAAAGCAGGAAACAATGTCCAATGGAAAAAAGACAGCCTCTTCAATAAATGGTGCTGGGAAAATTGGACAGCCACATGCAGAAAAATGAAATTGGACCACTTCCTTACACCACACACAAAAATAGACTCCAAATGGATGAAGGACCTCAATGTGAGAAAGGAATCCATCAAAATCCTTGAGGAGAATGCAGGCAGCAACCTCTTCGACCTCAGCCGTAGCAACATCTTCCTAGGAACAACGGCAAAGGCAAGGGAAGCAAGGGCAAAAATGAACTGTTGGGATTTCATCAAGATCAAAAGCTTTTGCACAGCAAAGGAAACAGTTAACAAAACCAAAAGACAACTGACAGAATGGGAGAAGATATTTGCAAACGACATATCAGATAAAGGGCTAGTATCCAAAATCTATAAGGAACTTAGCAAACTCAACACCCAAAGAACAAACAATCCAATCAAGAAATGGGCAGAGGACATGAACAGACATTTCTGCAAAGAAGACATCCAGATGGCCAACAGACACATGAAAAAGTGCTCCACGTCACTCGGCATCAGGGAAATACAAATCAAAACCACAATGAGATATCACCTCACACCAGTCAGAATGGCTAAAATTAACAAGTCAGGAAATGACAGATGCTGGCGAGGATGTGGAGAAAGGGGAACCCTCCTCCACTGTTGGTGGGAATGCAAGCTGGTGCAACCACTCTGGAAAACAGCATGGAGGTTCCTCAAAATGTTGAAAATAGAACTACCCTATGACCCAGCAATTGCACTACTGGGTATTTACCCTAAAGATACAAACATAGTGATCCGAAGGGGCACGTGTACCCGAATGTTTATAGCAGCAATGTCTACAATAGCCAGACTATGGAAAGAACCTAGATGTCCATCAACAGATGAATGGATAAAGAAGATGTGGTATATATACACAATGGAATACTATGCAGCCATCAAAAGAAATGAAATCTTGCCATTTGTGACGACGTGGATGGAACTAGAGCGTATCATGCTTAGTGAAATAAGTCAATCGGAGAAAGACAACTATCATATGATCTCCCTGATATGAGGACATGGAGAAGCAACATGGGGGGGTAGGAGATAGGAGAAGAATAAATGAAACAAGATGGGATTGGGAGGGAGACAAACCATAAATGACTCTTAATCTCACAAAACAAACTGGGGGTTGCTGCGGGGAGGTGGGATTGGGGGAGGGGGAGCGGGCTATGGACATTGGGGAGGGGAAGCGAACCATAAGAGACTATGGACTCTGAAAAACAACCTGAGGGTTTTGAAGGGTCAGGGGTGGGAGGTTGGGGCAACCTGAGGTTTTTGAAGGGTCAGGGGTGGGAGGTTGGGGGAACAGGTGGTGGGTAATGGAGAGGGCACGTTTTGCATGGAGCACTGGGTGTTGTGCAAAAAGAATGAATACTGTTACGCTGAAAAAATAAATAAAATGAAACTCAAAAAAAATAAAAAATAAAAAAAAAATAAAAACAAAAACAAAAAAACAAAAAAAAAAAACCACTGGGAAATTGATTGGGATTAATTCATCTAGTGATCAAAAGAGAAAAAAAAAGTGAAGGCTAAGGGAAATTGAGCAACCTTACATTCTCTAAAATGTGCCCTGTGTGTAACGATTTTGACTAAACTCTGATTTTGACTAAACTCTGATCATACAGGACTTACTCTCTGAAAGTTACTGTAATAAGATAATTTGTTTTCCCCTCATCTAAGGAAGAAAATAGAAGTGGCGTACGGTCTTGAAATTTCATTTGGCTGAGAAAATGCTATGGAGGCAATAAAAGCATGTAGTAATAATCACTTTCTTTTTCCTTAAAGGATTTTCATGGAATCTCGGGATATGATCTGTTCTGATGTGTTTCAGTTTAAACTATGAAGACGGGAAACCAATGTGTAGAAACAGATTTTATACTTTCTGGTCTTTTCCAATATGGTCAAATGGACACTTTCCTCTTTGTTGCCATTGTAACCCTCTTTTCAGTGGCTCTGGTGGGGAATATCATACTGGTCCTTCTCATTCAGTTGGACATCATACTCCACACTCCAATGTCCTACTCAGTCAGCTCTCCTTTATTGACATGATGTACATCTCCACCACCGTGCCCAAGATGACCACTGACTTCCTGACAAAGAGTAAGATCATTACATTTTTAGGTTGTGAAATTCAAGCATTTGTATTCTTGACACTTGGTGGAACTGAAGCCCTTCTCCTTGGTTTCATGTCCTATGATTGATATGTAGCCATCTGTCACCCTTTACACTATCCTGTACTTATGAGCAAGAATATCTGTTGGTTCATGGTCACATGCACATGGGGCAGTAGCTCTATCAATGCTTTAGTGCATACGTTGTATGCTTTTCAACTTCCATTTTGTAGGTCTCGAATTGTTAACCACCTTTTCTGTGAAGTTCCATCTCTGGTACCACTGGTGTGTCAGGATACTTCCCAGTATGAGCATACAATCCTCCTAAGTGGGTTTATCATTCTGCTGCTACCATTCATGGCCATTCTAGCTTCCTATGTCCGTATACTTACTGTGGTGTTCCAGGTGAGCTCAGGTAAAGGACAGACAAAAGCTATCTCCACTTGTTCCTCTCACCTAATTGTGGCAAGCCTATTTTATATGACTACCCTCTCCACCTATGCAAGGCCACACTCCTTGCATTCTCCAGAACAGGATAAGGCAGTGGCAGTGTTTTACACCATCATCACACCTCTTCTGAATCCATTCATCTACAGCCTGAGAAATAAAGAGGTTACTGGTGCCCTGAAAAGACTGTTGGCATAATTGATATTTGTACAGGATATGTCACTTTAGGAACCCCTTATTGATTGAGATTGACCAATATAGATCACTTTACCTAGAATACTGTTTGGAATATGTTAATCTAAAGGATATTTATGCAATAAATTGATAAATATATTGATTCTTGCTCATTTCAGGATGGCTTAATCATAGTTATTGAAGCTACATGCTTTTCCAAATTGAAACCTCGAAAAAATGGTGTTATTGTCAACAGTATTTGGCTTCTGGGAATACATTTCAACTGTTAACTCAATGTTTGCATCTTGAATCATGTATTTTGTAATGTCCTCCTTAATGTCTGAATGTAGTGAGTAGGAAATATACTATACTCAAGCACGTGATATTAAAAGTATAATAAGGAAACTGTAATATATGTCACTGTAAGTAGTTCACTCATGTCTACATTCATTCAAAAGTGATGTACGGTTATGTCTGTTGTGCTAGTATAGACACTGGTGATGTGGCAGTAAACAATGATAAAAACTGACAGAATGCTCTGATCTCATTAAGATTTCATTCCATTGCAGGGGGACATAATAAAATAAAATAAAATAAAATAAAACAAAATAAAATAAAACAACATAAAGTAAGATAGGATAAAATAAGATAAAACAAAACAGACTTGAAAAATCTGGAGTACACCAACCAGTAGTAACTATTAGGGGCAAAAAAAAAAAAAGTTAAAAATTGGCTTAGAGAAAGTGAGAGAATTTTCTGGTTTTATATATAATAGTCCAATGTAGGGACAACCAAGAGAATGATAGTTGGTCAAAAATTGAATGGAAATGAGTTAATAATTCATACAGATTTCTCATTAGGAATGCTCTAGGCATAGGAGGAAGCCAATGAAAATGTCTTAAAGAGTAAACAAGCATGGCAAGTAAATGAAAATCAAAGTATAACATCAAAGCTAATGGAAAAAAGACAGAAATTGTAGAAATGAATGACGATAATGGAGGATTTAAAATGTTAGGTTGACCATGGTAAGCATTTGGGCTTTAATCCAAGAAAATTGGCAGGCATTGGTGTGGTTCTACAGAAAACTGAAAATCACAATTGTGTTTCCATTACAGGAGCACAGTTGTTAAAAGATACTGCCTTGGATAAAAGTGGTAATGGTAGAGTAGCAAGAACTGGCCAGTCTCTGGAAATAGTGGAAAGCAGACATTTGAGACTTATGGTGAGATTATGATGTGAAGTGTGAGGTAATTAGAAAAGCAGAGAATTGAGGGGAACCTGACTGGCTCAGTCAGTAGAGCATGAAACCTCTCATCTTGGGATTGTGAATTTTAGCCCCGGGTTGGGTTTAGAGATTACTTAAAAATAAAATGTTAAAAAAAAAGTATAGCAGATAATCGGGCTAAGAGACTGTAATAAACAACTGGAAGTAAGAAATCATTATTATCACCATTGAGGAAAAACACAGGAACAACATTTCCATCACCCACTTCCTTAGTGCTCCTTCACTACTAGCACCTCAACTATGCAGTGGTCATTATTCTGACTCCCATCAACATTAAATGGAAACCCTTACTAATATAATCAAACAACAACTTCTCTGGAGCTTCCAGGTTCTTTTTTTTTTTTTTCAATGTTAACAGAAGCTATATATATATATACCTTGGTAATACAAGGAATAATGCTATTGTTTTTATTGCTGAGTTGAACTCCATTGTACAAATATATTATGATTGCCTTCATAGGATCATTTGATATTTTCATCTATTATGAATAAAAATGTTATATCCCTCTCTACACAAAAATATTCTTTGGGAAACATTCACTCAATTATTTTATTGTATTCCTAGGCATAAAACTGTTTGGTCATAGGTAAGATATATGTTTAATAAAAAAATAAACAGTTGTATTAATATCAAATATTCTAATCAAAATATTGAAACTTCTTGGTGCTTAAGGGTTGGGAAAGTAATGGTTTGATGCTAAATTTAAATACATATTTTTGTGAAATACTTTAGAGACACATTGATATCAACTGTGTGTTTGCTATTAATAAATTCTATAAGAATTTAAATTTTGTTAGGACCACTCATTCTTGGTTCAAGATAAGTTACTGTATTTGGCCCATAAATATTTTTCTTAATGTAGCTTATTTGTTTAGAATATACTATGCATCTGTAAGTCAACCACCAATCCAATAATTAAAACATTGTTAAATGTTTTAGAAATTGTGGAGCATAATGAATAACATGGAGGACATTGGGAGAAGGAGAGGAGAAGGGAGTTGGGTGAAATCAGAGGGGGAGATGAACCATGAGAGACTGTGGACCCTGAGAAACAAACTGAGGGTTTTGGAGGTGAGGGGAGTGAGCCTGGTGGTGGGTTTTAAGGAGGGCATGCATTGCATGGAGCACTGGGTGTGATGCATAAACAATGAATCTTGGAACACTGAAAAAATAAAATAAAGTTAAAATGTCAAAAAAAAAAGAAATTGTTAGATCTCTTCAGAATGTCTACTCTGTCTTTTTGTTTCCTCCATTGCTCTGAGTTTCTAGACTACGATTGTCTTGTTATCTTATAGTATTACCAAATATATATTCATGGACAACTATGGAATGCTTATCATCCATGGGAGCTTTGAACTCTATAAAAACCATCTTATGTGTTACATCACATTTTTCAGAGCCTCTCTTCATTTGACATTATTTTACTATATATATTTTATATATTTTATTTTATTGTATATATAATATATATTATATATAAATATATATTTATATATATAAATATAATATATTATAATATATATTATATATTATATATTAATTATATTATATGTAATATATATAAATATATATTCCTACTCAGATAAAATTCTGTTTTATAATTTTATCACATATCTGTTTATATTTTGATTGACTTAAGATGGATAACTTTCAGTTTTGTGCTATTATGTATGGTGTATTTATGGATATTTATGTATATGACCCCTGCTTCCCATAGACAATAACTTATACAGGGCATATGTATATTACTGGAATTGCTGGTTTGTGGGATATGAAAAAGATCATGGGTTTAGAATTGGGCAACATTTTTTCCAAAGTGGCTGTAACAATTTTCATTTGTAAGATAAATATATAGACCAGAAAGTATAAAATCTGTTTCTACACATTGGTTTCCCGTCTTCATAGTTTAAACTGAAACACATCAGAACAGATCATATCCCGAGATTCCATGAAAATCCTTTAAGGAAAAAGAAAGTGATTATTACTACATGCTTTTATTGCCTCCATAGCATTTTCTCAGCCAAATGAAATTTCAAGACCGTACGCCACTTCTATTTTCTTCCTTAGATGAGGGGAAAACAAATTATCTTATTACAGTAACTTTCAGAGAGTAAGTCCTGTATGATCAGAGTTTAGTCAAAATCAGAGTTTAGTCAAAATCGTTACACACAGGGCACATTTTAGAGAATGTAAGGTTGCTCAATTTCCCTTAGCCTTCACTTTTTTTTTCTCTTTTGATCACTAGATGAATTAATCCCAATCAATTTCCCAGTGGTTTTTTTTTTTTGTTTTTTTGTTTTTGTTTTTATTTTTTTTTATTTTTTATTTTTTTTGAGTTTCATTTTATTTATTTTTTCAGCGTAACAGTATTCATTCTTTTTGCACAACACCCAGTGCTCCATGCAAAACGTGCCCTCTCCATTACCCACCACCTGTTCCCCCAACCTCCCACCCCTGACCCTTCAAAACCCTCAGGTTGCCCCAACCTCCCACCCCTGACCCTTCAAAACCCTCAGGTTGTTTTTCAGAGTCCATAGTCTCTTATGGTTCGCTTCCCCTCCCCAATGTCCATAGCCCGCTCCCCCTCCCCCAATCCCACCTCCCCGCAGCAACCCCCAGTTTGTTTTGTGAGATTAAGAGTCATTTATGGTTTGTCTCCCTCCCAATCCCATCTTGTTTCATTTATTCTTCTCCTATCTCCTACCCCCCCATGTTGCTTCTCCATGTCCTCATATCAGGGAGATCATATGATAGTTGTCTTTCTCCGATTGACTTATTTCACTAAGCATGATACGCTCTAGTTCCATCCACGTCGTCACAAATGGCAAGATTTCATTTCTTTTGATGGCTGCATAGTATTCCATTGTGTATATATACCACATCTTCTTTATCCATTCATCTGTTGATGGACATCTAGGTTCTTTCCATAGTCTGGCTATTGTAGACATTGCTGCTATAAACATTCGGGTACACGTGCCCCTTCGGATCACTATGTTTGTATCTTTAGGGTAAATACCCAGTAGTGCAATTGCTGGGTCATAGGGTAGTTCTATTTTCAACATTTTGAGGAACCTCCATGCTGTTTTCCAGAGTGGTTGCACCAGCTTGCATTCCCACCAACAGTGGAGGAGGGTTCCCCTTTCTCCACATCCTCGCCAGCATCTGTCATTTCCTGACTTGTTAATTTTAGCCATTCTGACTGGTGTGAGGTGATATCTCATTGTGGTTTTGATTTGTATTTCCCTGATGCCGAGTGACGTGGAGCACTTTTTCATGTGTCTGTTGGCCATCTGGATGTCTTCTTTGCAGAAATGTCTGTTCATGTCCTCTGCCCATTTCTTGATTGGATTGTTTGTTCTTTGGGTGTTGAGTTTGCTAAGTTCCTTATAGATTTTGGATACTAGCCCTTTATCTGATATGTCGTTTGCAAATATCTTCTCCCATTCTGTCAGTTGTCTTTTGGTTTTGTTAACTGTTTCCTTTGCTGTGCAAAAGCTTTTGATCTTGATGAAATCCCAACAGTTCATTTTTGCCCTTGCTTCCCTTGCCTTTGCCGTTGTTCCTAGGAAGATGTTGCTACGGCTGAGGTCGAAGAGGTTGCTGCCTGCATTCTCCTCAAGGATTTTGATGGATTCCTTTCTCACATTGAGGTCCTTCATCCATTTGGAGTCTATTTTTGTGTGTGGTGTAAGGAAGTGGTCCAATTTCATTTTTCTGCATGTGGCTGTCCAATTTTCCCAGCACCATTTATTGAAGAGGCTGTCTTTTTTCCATTGGACATTGTTTCCTGCTTTGTCGAAGATTAGTTGACCATAGAGCTGAGGGTCGATTTCTGGGCTCTCTATTCTGTTCCACTGATCTATGTGTCTGTTTTTGTGCCAGTACCATGCTGTCTTGATGATGACAGCTTTGTAATAGAGCTTGAAGTCCGGAATTGTAATGCCACCAACTTTGGCTTTGTTCTTCAATATTCCTTTGGCTATTCGAGGTCTTTTCTGGTTCCATATAAATTTTAGGATTATTTGTTCCATTTCTTTGAAAAAAATGGATGGTATTTTGATAGGGATTGCATTAAATGTGTAGATTGCTTTAGGTAGCATAGACATTTTCACAATATTTATTCTTCCAATCCAGGAGCATGGAACATTTTTCCATTTTTTTGTGTCTTCCTCAATTTCTTTCATGAGTACTTTATAATTTTCTGTGTATAGATTCTTAGTCTCTTTGGTTAGGTTTATTCCTAGGTATCTTATAGTTTTGGGTACAATTGTAAATGGGATTGACTCCTTAATTTCTCTTTCTTCAGTCTTGTTGTTGGTGTACAGAAATGCAACTGATTTCTGTGCATTGATTTTATATCCTGACACTTTACTGAATTCCTGAACAAGTTCTAGCAGTTTTGGAGTGGAGTCTTTTGGGTTTTCCACATATAGTATCATATCATCTGTGAAGAGTGATAGTTTGACTTCTTCTTTACCAATTTGGATGCCTTTAATTTCTTTTTGTTGTCTGATTGCTGAGGCTAGGACTTCTAGTACTATGTTGAATAGCAGTGGTGATAATGGACATCCCTGCCGTGTTCCTGACCTTAACGGAAAAGCTTTCAGTTTTTCTCCATTGAGAATGATATTTGCGGTGGGTTTTTCATAGATGGCTTTGATAATATTGAGGTATGTGCCCTCTATCCCTACACTTTGAAGAGTTTTGATCAGGAAGGGATGCTGTACTTTGTCAAATGCTTTTTCAGCATCTATTGAGAGTATCATATGGTTCTTGTTCTTTCTTTTATTAATGTGTTCTATCACATTGATTGATTTGCGGATGTTGAACCAACCCTGCAGCCCTGGAATAAATCCCACTTGATCGTGGTGAATAATCCTTTTAATGTACTGTTGAATCCTATTGGCTAGTATTTTGGCGAGAATTTTTGCGTCTGTGTTCATCAAGGATATTGGTCTGTAGTTCTCTTTTTTGGTGGGATCCTTGTCTGGTTTTGGGATCAAGGTGATGCTGGCCTCATAAAATGAGTTTGGAAGTTTTCCTTCCATTTCTATTTTTTGGAACAGTTTCAGGAGAATAGGAATGAGTTCTTCTTTAAATGTTTGGTAGAATTCCCCTGGGAAGCCGTCTGGCCCTGGGCTTTTGTTTGTTTGGAGATTTTTGATGACTGTTTCAATCTCCTTACTGGTTATGGGCCTGTTCAGGTTTTCTATTTCTTCCTGGTTCAGTTGTGGTAGTTTATATGTCTCTAGGAATGCATCCATTTCTTCCAGATTGTCCAATTTGTGGCCAATTTCCCAGTGTTTTTATGGGCATCCTAAAAGTAATTTAAATTTCTGTCCAGTTTGAAAAATACATGTTTCCTCGTCTTACTTTCTTTTGGAAAAGTACAGAATGCTTAGGCCATTTGTTAAGCATAAAAAGAGTTCTTTATTCCAGCTTCCTTCCATCTCTGAATCCAAGGATAATACTGTGGTATGCACGTGAACCATTGAATGCTGTAAGAAGTTCTCCCCAATGTTAAATCACTCAACTTTAGTCTATAACAGCAGTAATAAAGTATGAATACAAAACATTTCAATAATTACAGAATACTTAGGCCTTTGTAAAACATATACATATTTTCTAATCAGGTTTTTTGCCAGTTCTGTTTCCAAAAAATAATACTATGCTAAATACTAAAAACATTGAATGCTGTAAAAACATTTCCATAAATATGAAGAAGTTAATTTTAAGCTATGCAACATTTAATGTGTTATACATCAAGAAAATATTTCTCCTGATAGATGAGGAATGTGTGCCAAAGTTGGAGTTGCAATTAGAGGCACATAAAATATATCATGCATCTTCTTTCCCCAAAAGAAAAAAAAAAACATTACTCCCAGAATCCTACTACAACTTCCAGGATAAATTTCTACATACAGTTAAAATTCCTAATGAGTGGCTCAATTCCCTTTAATAAAAAGTAAACATTGAGGAATGACAGCTTGTATGATATTATGTTCACTAATTTAAAACTTACAATTCTCAATCCTAAATAAATATAATTACAATATACCACTGGTGTATTAAGCAATGGCTTGGAAATCCAATATGAGCAAAGTAATTACGGATAGCACTATCTTAAACACTTCTAAGAACAATACTATATTAAGTATGTGTAATCCAAAACCAGAAATTTTGGTAAGAAAGAAGTACCAATATTAAAATTTAGAATCATCATGGAAGATTTAAGAACAAATTAAATAGGAGATCCATAAACTGAAAGTTGAACACTTACACCAAAACAAATTTAACTAATAAGCAATTATATTTGTAGTTATTTTCATCATAATAAAACCTCTTCTAATTTTTATCACAGCTGACACATATTCCCACATTATCATCCCCCAACTTCCCCTGAATTTTAAATTCTACTTTATTAAAATATTTAATATCCATTTTTTAATTCAAAAGTGTCAGATAATCATATCCACAGATAGAAAATAAAGAAATGAGTAGGAATGAAAGCCTAACGTATAGAAACTATGTCATCTCCTTAAATATTATTAGGCAGTGAGAAGGTAAATATCAAAATGAAAGTATTAATAATAACCAGGACTCATCTGAAAACATAGAACTTATAAAACACTTTATTGTATTCACAGACCTGTACCCCTGGGATAAAAATACATTATATGTTTATTAAAAAAAAAATTTGGAAGGGGAGGCGAACCATAAGAGACTATGGACTCTGAAAAACAACCTGAGGGTTTTGAAGGGTCAGGGGTGGGAGGTTGGGGGAACAGGTGGTGGGTAATGGGGAGGGCACGTTTTGCATGGAGCAATGGGTGTTGTGCAAAAAGAATGAATACTGTTACGCTGAAAAAATAAATAAAATGGAAAAAAAAATTTAGTGACTCTTACTTTCCTATAAAATGACTTAGTTGTGAAAAGGCTTTCTCCCCAAAGAAAATGTCAGCAATAAATCACACCTGCTTGTCCTCAGAGGGGACAAAAAGGAATTATGTAATTCAGATCTCAGCTTTTAAATAAAGTTTGAATCCCATAAGTCATCAACACTTACATCAAGGTTAGTCATTGCTGGAAATAACTTAAGACTATCATGGGACAAAACTATAATTTCAGAATCCTGAAATGGACAGTCTTTGGTGCTTTCTTTAAGAAAAAAAAAATACAACGTTCAGTTAAGATAGGATCTTTGGAAGGGTCTGTACAAGCCAACGTCCCTAAAGCTGATGTCTTTACTACCTTTAAGATCATTCCTGGAGTCCACAGTCTCTCATGGTTCCTATCCCCCTCCAAAAGACAAACTCAGAGTGTTAGAAGGGAGGAGGGTGGGAGGGTGGGTGAGTCTAGTGGTGGCTATTAAGGAGGGCACATATTGGGGGCGCCTGGGTGGCTCAGCAGGTTAAAGCCTCTGCCTTCAGCTCAGGTCATGATCCCAGGGTCCTGGGATCGAGCCCCGCATCGGGCTCTCTGCTTGGCTGGGAGCCTGCTTCCTCCTCTCTCTCTCTCTGCCTGCCTCTCTGCCTACTTGTAATCTCTGTCTGTCAAATAAATAAATCTAAAAAAAAAAAAAAAAAGGAGGGCACATATTGCATGGAGCAATAGGTGCTATACACAAACAATGACTCATTGAACACTACATCGGAAACTGATGATGTGGGGCACCTGGTGCTCACTGGGTTAAACCTCTGCCTTAGGCTCAAGTGATGATCTCAGGGTCCTGGGATTAAGCCCTGCATTGAGCTCTCTGCTAAGCAGGGAGGCTTCTTCCCCCTCCCCCTCTGCTTGCTCTCTGCCTACTTGTGATCTCTCTCTCTCTCTCTCTGTCCGTCAAACAAATAAATAAAGTCTTAAAAAAAAAAAAGACTAATGATGTATTGTATGGTGACTAACATAACACAATAAAAAAGATAATTCAACATCTAAATTTAGATCAAATACTTTTAGTAATGATGGTATTTGTTTTTTTTTATTTGAACTTGATATTGTTCACAAAAACTATTTTAAATGTATTATAAGTAACAAATGTAAACTACTTAGGATTGTTATGAAAAGCTCAGAGTCTGGCTCAAAAGAAAACAAAACAAAACAGACAAAACAAAACCTTCCCGTGTTATAAAAATGGGTGTGTGTCCTCCGTTTTCCAACATTTAGCAAGAGAGTCAAAGTGGAATGTGCTGATGGAATGGGACTAAGGAAGAATGGCTTACCAACATAAATAGGATAATCAGAATTGTTTGTTTTCTTTTTTTCTGAGGTTTGCTCCCACTTTTCTATTGTGAATGGTGATGGTACATAGAGCTGAGGATGATTTTGGATAATTAAATTAATAAGTGTAGGCAAGCAATTCACAATATTGCCTGGCACAGAACACCCAAAAAATACTTCTTTTTGATATTTGCAAATGACAGTACAGACAAAAGGTTGATATCCAGGATCTATAAAGAACTTCTCAAACTCAACACACACAAAACAGATAATCATATCGAAAAATGGGCAGAAGATATGAACAGACACTTCTCCAATGAAGACATACAAATGACTATCAGACACGTGAAAAAATGTTCATCATCACTAGCCATCAGGGAGATTCAAATTAAAACCACATTGAGATACCACCTGACACCAGTTAGAATGGCCAAAATTAGCAAGACAGGAAACAACGTGTGTTGGAGAGGATGTGGAGAAAGGGGAACCCTCTTCCACTGTTTGTGGGAATGCAAGTTAGTGCAGCCACTTTGGAGAACAGTGTGGAGACTCCTGAAGAAATTAAGAATAGAGCTTCCCTATGACCCTGCAATTGCACTGATGGGTATTTACCCCAAAGGTACAGATGTAGTGAAAAGAAGGGCCATCTGTACCCCGATGTTTATTGCAGCAATGGCTACGGTCGCCAAACTGTGGAAAGAACCAAGATGCCCTTCAACGGATGAATGGATAAGGAAGATGTGGTACATATACACGATGGAGTATTATGCCTCCATCAGAAAGGATGAATACCCAGCTTTTGTAGCAACATGGACGGGACTGGAGGAGATTATGCTGAGCGAAGTAAGTCAAGCAGAGAGAGTCAAGTATCATATGGTTTCACTTATTTGTGGAGCATAACAAATAACACGGAGGACATGGGGAGATGGAGAGGAGAGGGAGTTGAGGGAAACTGGAAGGGGAGATGAACCATGAGAGACTATGGACTCTGAAAAACAACCAGAGGGTTTTGAAGGGGCGGGGGGAGGGGTGGGAGGTTGAGGAACCAGGTGGTGGGTAATAGCGAGGGCACGTACTGCATGGAGCACTGGGTGTTATGCCAAAACAATGAACACTGTTATGCTGTAAATAAACAAATAAAAAAATTTAAAAAATACTTCCTTTTGGTGTTGTTTTTACTGTTATTATTCTCTTTTCCTGATTACCCTTCTGCATAAATGAAGGTGGATTCGGAACGGAGGCATGCCCTTCATTGCTCAAACCCTTCAATAGTTGTCGTAGTGCAACCCAGTTCTATTTTATTTAAGATTTTATTCATTTATTTATGAGAGAGTGAGAGCGAGCATGAGGGGTGGGTGTGGAGAGCAGAGGGGGAGGGAGAAGCTGACTCCCCACTGAGCAGAGAGCCAGACTTGGGGATCAATGCCAGGGTCTTGGGATCATGGCCTGACCCGAAAGCAGGCATTTAACTTACTGAGCTGCCCCGGTCCTGGTGAAATACAATTTATGTGTCTGTGGATCTAGTGGGAAAATTGCTTTCAAGGTTAGATCTGTTTTTTTTTTTTTTCTTCCCACTCTCAGACATGGCATGGTGATGGCAAAGAACTATCATTCACAGTAAAAAACTCTGAGCCATCAAATAAGTGTTTAGCCTACTGATTCCACTGAAATGAGTTAGAAGATAATTGCAGTGCCTTGATCCATGTATTCATGTTTACAAGTAAAACCTTCCAGTAGTCTCAGAAACTATATTTTAATGAAAGTGTTTTATATCAATGATTATGCAGACTGAATTATATGTATTTTTTCTTATATGCCCGTGTATTTTACTTCAGATAGTTCTGACCTGCCTGAGTCGTGCAGATATTATGTAAAGGATTTCTGGAAATATCATATAGATGTACACATTTGAGATTTATTTGGCATTACATTGACTTTGAATCATCCCAGAGCTATCAGGACAAAGGCACTGGGGAATGAATACATTAATGAATAATAAATAAATAAACAAAGTGTGTTTGATCCAAATCAGAACCTTTAGAAAGTGTAAAGTTTCAATATTAATATTAGATACATCATAAAATATTTGAGAACGAAATATGAGATCCATAAACGGAAAATTAAAAGTTCATAACTAAACATCTTTATCAAACATAGAAGCATATTTGTAGTTAATATCATTATAACTTCTGATCTTTATCTCTCCTGACATGTATTTCCATACCGTTCTCCAATGTTCCCTGAATATTAAATTCTACTTTATTAAAATATTTAATGTCCATTTGTTTAATTAAAATTCTCAGATAAATCATGTCAGCAGATAGAAACTAAAGAAATGAGTAAGAATTAAAGCCAAGCATATAGAAACTCTGCTCCCTACTTCATAATACTAGGCAGTGATAAAGTAAATATCAGAATGATATTATTAATAAAAACCAGGACTTGTTTGAAACCATACAACTTACTTAATACTTTATTGTAATAGAACTGCATAAAATTCTCACCATGTATTTTTATTTTCTGAAATCCTTTACCTATATTACACACATTTATCATTTCAAAAATATTTTGGGGTAAAAATTAGTGATAACCATAATGTAAAATATTAAGATTTAAATAAGAAATAATATACATGTTCACTAGCCCAATTAAGAACACAAGGTTATTCCAAGGTTATGCTTTTTTAAGAAGGAGGTATATATTGCTATCAAACTCAGATCCTATAACACTATGGCAAGATGACTTCCACACCCATTGTCCTTGTAAACCTGTGATGATTCAAATTTAATATGACCAAAAAAATCTCAAATACTTACACCCATGCTCTTTTTATAGATCATTTAAGAAATATGTTAATTGTGGGGCACCTGGGTGGCTCAGTGGGTTAAAGCCTCTGCCTTTCACTCAGGTCATGATCCCAGGGTCCTGGGATTGAGCCCCGCATTGGGCTCTCTGCTTGGCAGGGAGCCTGCTTCCTCCTCTCTCTCTCTCTCTGCCTGCCTCTCTCCCTACTTGTGATCTCTATCTGTCAAATAAATAAATAAAATCTTTAAAAAAAAAGAAATATATTAATTGTAAAGCTATCTCTGAAATAGTCCCAACTGAGTTATGCACAAATCAGAAGCATAAGAGAATTCAATCTACATAATCATCAAAATGAAATGTATTTCCTTAAATAATATGTTTGAGACTAATCCCATGTTTTCTTTTTTAAATGTAAGTTGAATTAAACTCATGAAGTCACTATAATTTCTTTTGACCTCAGAGGACTCAGCAGACTAAGCAACCATTTGAAGTGTGTGTTTTAGACTGTGAAGAATTCTTTCACCAAGTCATGCCTATGAAACTAAAGAAAAAGATATTCACATAAAATATTCTTTTCTTCTAGATGATGAGACATATCAATTGTCATTAATTTTTTTAATTTTTTATTTATTTCTTATTTTTTATAAACATATAATGTATTTTTATCCCCAGGGGTACAGGTCTGTGGATCGCCAGGTTTGCACACTTCACAGCACTCACCACAGAACATACCCTCCCCAATGTCAATGACCCCACTCCCCCTATCCCAACACCCCCTCCCCCCAGAAACCCTCAGTTTGTTTTGTGAGATTAAGAGTCACTGATGATTTGTCTCCCTCCCAATCCCATTGAGTGCCATTTATTCTTCTCCTATCTCCCTAACCCCCCATGTTGCATCTCCATGTCCTCATATCAGGGAGATCATATGATGGTTGTCTTTCTCTGATTGACTTATTTCACTAAGCATGATACCCTCTAGTTCCATCCACGTAATTGCAAATGGCAAAATTTCATTTCTTTTGATGACTGCATAGTATTCCATTGTGTATATATACCACCTCTTCTTTATCCATTCATCTGTTGATGGACATCTAGGTTCTTTCCATAGTTTAGCTATTATCGACATTGCTGCTATAAACATTCGGGTGCACGTGCCCCTTCGGATCACTACGTTTGTATCTTTAGGGTAAATACCCAGTAGTGCAATTGCTGGGTCATAGGGTAGTTCTATTTTCAATATTTTGAGGAACCTCCATGCTGTTTTCCAGAGTGGTTGCACCAGCTTGCATTCCCACCAACAGTGGAGGAGGGTTCCCCTTTCTCCGCATCCTCGCCAGCATCTGTCATTTCCTGACTTGTTCATTTTAGCCATTCTGACTGGTGTGAGGTGATATCTCATTGTGGTTTTGATTTCTATTTCCCTGATGCCGAGTGATGTGGAGCACTTTTTCATGTGTCTATTGGCCATCTGGATGTCTTCTTTGCAGAAATGTCTGTTCATGTCCTCTGCCCATTTCTTGATTGGATTGTTTGTTCTTTGGGTGTTCAGTTTACTAAGTTCCTTATAGAATTTGGATACTAGTCCTTTATCTGATATGTCGTTTGCAAATATCTTCTCCCATTCTGTCAGTTGTCTTTGGTTTTGTTAACTGTTTCCTTTGCTGTGCAAAAGCTTTTGATCTTGATGAAATCCCAACAGTTCATTTTTGCCCTTGCTTCCCTTGCCTTTGCCGTTGTTCCTAGGAAGATGTTGCTGCGGCTGAGGTCGAAGAGGTTGCTGCCTGCATTCTCCTCAAGGATTTGGATGGATTCCTTTCTCACATTGAGGTCCTTCATCCATTTGGAGTCTATTTTCGTGTGTGGTGTAAGGAAATGGTCCAATTTCATTTTTCTGCATGTGGCTGTCCAATTTTCCCAGCACCATTTATTGAAGAGGCTGTCTTTTTTCCATTGGACATTCTTTCCTGCTTTGTCGAAGATTAGTTGACCCTAGAGTTGAGGGTCGATTTCTGGGCTCTCTATTCTGTTCCATTGATCTATATGTCTGTTTTTGTGCCAGTACCATGCTGTCTTGATGATGACAGCTTTGTAATAGAGCTTGAAGTCCGGAATTGTGATGCCACCAACTTTGGCTTTCTTTTTCAATATTCCTTTGGCTATTTGAGGTCTTTTCTGGTTCCATATAAATTTGAGGATTATTTGTTCCATTTCTTTGGAAAAAATGGATGGTATTTTGATAGGGATTGCCTTAAATGTGCAGATTGCTTTAGGTAGCATGGACATTTTCACAATATTTATTCTTCCAATCCAGGATCATGGAACATTTTTCCATTTCTTTGTGTCTTCCTCAATTTCTTTCATGAGTACTTTATAGTTTTCTGCATATAGATTCTTAGCCTCTTTGGTTAGGTTTATTCCTAGGTATCTTATAGCTGTTAGAACTTGTACAGGAATTCAGTAAAGTGTCAGGATATTAAATCAATGCACAGAAACCAGTTGCATTTCTGTACACCAACAAAAAGACAGAAGAAAGAGAAATTAAGGAGTCAATCCCATTTACAATTGCACCCAGAACTAAAAGTTCATTTCTTAAATTTCAAAATACTTTAAGTAGATTTTGTAGGGTTTCTTTTATGTGTCATGTTAAGAAAAGATGACTCCCCTTTTCAGAAAATAATAAAACAAAAATATCTATATTTTTCTAGTACTTTTATGATTTCAGAGTGAAAATTTTGAAGTTTAACCTATTTGAAGTTAATTTGGGAATTTGGTGTTAATTGTAGAATCTGAATTTTTTTTTATTCCAGATTGACTCACCAATTTTCCTGGTTATGCTTTTCAATAACACACTGTTATCATCATTTTTTTGTGTAGCCTTCCCTTCTTTTGTGTTAAATTCATTTGTGTTATCTTCAGGGCTTTGAATTCTGATCCTCTGTACTGTTTGTTTATTTATTACATGAGAACTATACTCTTCACTTATAACAGCATTTTACAATATATTCTGCTAACTAACAGTAAGTTCATGTTGCTGATTTCTCTCTTATATTACTTGGAATAATCCACAAGCAATAAACAAAGTTCTTGCTCCTTAACAATATGGATATTAAACCAGAAAAATCTAGGGTGAATGTTATTCTATAGAATAAATAACTCAGCTTCTTTAACAGATAATACTATTTTTAAGTGAGGAGGATAATGTATATACTAAAAGAGACTTAAAATGTATTAAATTAACTAGATGCATTTCTTCTGGATTATGATTTGTACATATATGTACACGAATCATTGAACTTTTAGCATTGAGTATTTTATTAAATTAAGAAATTGTCGTTAAATGTTTAAGACTATATTATGGAATAATACACATATTGAAAGAGGCCTACATTTTAAAGAAAGAAGAAAAGAAAGAAAGAGAGAAAGCAAGCAAGCAAACTCATATTGTTAGAGACAGGTATTCAAGGATGTGATGTAGCAGATTTTAAAAATGTGCACTGGGTAGTGGGTTAAGGGTGCATATTAGAACATGATAATTATTCATGGAAACGTGTTATTTGTGTATGTAGCTTCATCATGATATCCCTGCACTTCAAATTCAAATGAATACCCCCAAAAGGACCCTAGAAAAATTATAATTTGAATTAGAATTCCACAACTTTTATGGAGTCCATTGGAATGGAGTTACAATTGTATGTTCTATCCTATACTCTATAATCGTCCTTAACTTGTAGAAACATAATACATTTACTTACCTCCTCCTTCACAAAGTTCCAGGGAAAAATTGACCATATATAAATACTACAAATTTCTTGACGAATTTATGTTCAAGACGTGTAAGTTTTGGTACATTTGTAACCATAAAGTAGAATTTCTAACTCTCTAGGGTCTGTCATTTTTCTATATTAATTGGGTGTCTCCTACACTTTCTAATCATTCTTACGGTTTCCCAGTAAAATCCAACTATATTCTAGATAATTTATATCATACACAATGATTGATTTTGCTTGTTTTGGAAAAGCTAATATTTTTGTTCATTTGTTTTCAGAGATAATTACTACCCCTATGCATGGTCGCTGCTTCTAGGATAATGTTGAGATAAATGCATGTTACCTTTTGGGCTTCTGGGTGGCTTATTCAGTTAGGCGGCTGCCTTTGGCTCACGTCATGATCCCAGGATCCTGGAATTGAGCCTGCACTGGACTCCCTGCTCAGTGGAGGACCTGCTTCTCCCTCTCCTTCTGCCTGTCACTCTGTTTACTTATGCTCTCTATCTCTCTGTCTAATCAATAAATAAAATCTTTTTAAAAATGCATGTTATCTGGTATTTAATGCCCTGATACTATTAAGTGTTTTATTTTTTCGTACAATATAACTATGGCTTTTACTATACTATAGACTCTTTTTGGACTGCAATACAAAAAATGTGTGTGTGTGTGTGTGTGTGTGTGTGTGTGTTGTTTTTAGTTTTCTTTTTTTTAAGATTTTATTTATTTATTTGACAGAGAGAGGTCACAAGTAGACAGAGAGGCAGGCAGAGAGAGAGACAGGGAAGCAGGCTCCCTGCTGAGCAGAGAGCCTGATGCTGGACTCGATCCCAGGACCCTGAGATCATGACCTGAGCCGAAGGCAGCGGCTTAACCCACTGAGCCACCCAGGCGCCCTGCTTTTAGTTTTCTATGGGAATTTGTATTCCTGTTTAACAAAAATTTTATCCCCATTTGTGTGATGTCATAGTTTTTCTCTAATTTAAAAACATTATTGACTCTTCTCTTTCTCTAACATATTTTTTTTAATTTAAATTCAATTAGCCAACATACACTACATTATTAGGTTTTGATATAATATTCAATGATTCATTAGTTGCAAATGACATCCAGGGCTTATCACACCATGTGCCTGCATTAATGCCCATCACAATATTACCCAATCCCCTACCTTCCCCTCTATCTCCAAATCTCGATTTGTTTCCCAGAGTCAAGAGTTTTTCATGGTTTGTCCATTCAGTTTTCCCTCCTTTCCTGTATTGTCTTCAGAACTATACCTTATATTCCACATATGAGTGAAAGTGTATAATAATTTTCTTTCTCTGGTTAACTTATTTCACTTAGTATAATACTCTCATTTCATCCACGTCAATGTCAATGGTAGGAATTCATTCTTTCTGATGACTGAGTAATATATATACACTGTATATATATATACACTGTATATATGACCCACATCTTACCTTATATCTAATTTGCCAGCATAGCTGTTCACTGTATCTTTAGAAAAGGTTCCATACATTCACTTCTTAGCATCTCCCCTGCAGATTCTTAGACTCAGACACCATTGTCCCTTGCCTTGGTACCGAGGCATATATTACTGAGTAATATATATACACTGTATATATATATACACTGTATATATGACCCACATCTTACCTTATATCTAATTTGCCAGCATAGCTGTTCACTGCATCTTTAGAACAGGTTCCATACATTCACTTCTTAGCATCTCCCCTGCAGATTCTTAGACTCAGACACCATTGTCCCTTGCCTTGGTACCGTGAAGAACTTTTAACCATTCTTCTGATTTTCATCTTTTTTTTTTTTCTTCTAAGATATCTCCATGACACATCCAGAAGTATTCTCTAGAAAAATTAGCCAGGTGACACATTTCTCTACTGAAATTTATCCAATAGATTTTAAATAAAACCAAATCGTATAAACTTCCATAAATTGCTTATCTCAGAACTTACCCATAGTATGCCCCTCCCTCACTGGATTTGTACTGCTGTCCTGTTTGTTTTTCCTCATGGTCTCAAGGTCTTTGCACTGCTGTTCCCTCTCTTAAAACTTCTTTTCTGCATAAATGGCCTTCAGTTAGCTCCCTCAGCACATTCAGATATTTTTCAAATATTACTGATAAAAGAACTTCGGTTGACCAAACAACTTAAGAGTGCCATAGCATTCCTTTTTTTTTTTTTTTTAGAAAAAGAGGGAGAGAGCAGCACGAGTGAGCACAGGCAGACAGAGTGTGTCATAACATTCTATCCATTGTCTTGCTGTTTTTAAGTACATAACTGTTGCCATTGTTTGAATTGTATTATCTGTACATTTATATATGCATTCGTGGCACAGTCCCTCATTAGAATGCAGGCTTCTGAACATTAAAATAAGATGTCGTTTACTCTTCTAATGGTAAAACCTAAATTAGGAGCTGACAACATGAATGACATAATTTTCAATGAAAAAAAAATTGAATTAATCCTAAAACTGGTACATCTTTGGAATCTGCAATTATTAAAGTATGTTTAAATATAGCATTCACTTGTCTACTGATAGATTCAATTTTCTGGTATTTTATTTATCATAATGAATTATATTTATGAGTAACATTTGTCCAAATGTATACACTTGTATTCTTTTTATTTTTGTAAACTTTATTTTTAGAGTAGTTTCAGATTCACAACAAAATTGCAAGGAAGATACAAAGATTTTCATATACCTCTTCCCCACACATCCCTGGTCTCACTCATTATAAACATCCCTCACCATGGTGTTACATTTGTTACATTTGATAAGCCCACACTGATTCATCTCAGTTACCAAAAAGCATGGTTAACCTAAGAGTTATGCCTGGTATTATACATTCTATAGGTTTGAACAAATGTATAATGACTTGGATTCATTACTATAGTATAATAGAGGATAGATTCATCATCCCAAAAAACTTCTGTTTTCCACTTTTTAACCCCTATCCCTCCCCAATCCCTGTCTCCATGGTTTTGTCCTTTTGACAAGAAATATTATATAGCTGGAATCATACATTATGTGGCCTTTTCAGTTTGGGTTCTTTCATTTCTTAGTATGTGTTTAAGGTTCTTCCATGTCTTTTTATGTCTTGATAAGTGCTGTTTACTTTTAGTGTAGAACAATATTTCATTTTCTGGATACACAATGGTTTACTTAACCATTCACTTACTGGAGGACTTGAGGGTTGCTACTGAGTTTTATCAATTATGAATAATATCCACATGAGGTTTTTGTGTGAACAATGAATTTTCAATTATTTTGGATAATTGCTAGATTGTGTGGTGAGAGTTTGTTGAGTTTAATGAGAAACTGACAAGCTATTTTTGAAAATGGCTGTAGAATTTTGCTTTCCTACCAGCAGTGAATGAGAGTCACTGTTGCTTCACATCCTGGTCCACATTTGTTGTTGTTAGTGTTCTGGATTTTGGATACTCTGATAGATGTGCAATGTATGTTAATGTATTTTCATGCAACATAATATGTGAAGCATCTTATCACATGCTTATTTTCCATCTATATTTATTTATTTATTTTTATTTAATTTGGGGGGTATAGTGTCTCTTATGGTATTTGGTCCATTTTTTTTTTTAAATCAAGGTGTTTCCTTATTGTTGACTTTAAGAATTCTTTGAGTAGGGGATCCTGGGTGGTTCAGTGGGTTAAAGTCCCTGCCTTTGGCTCAGGTCATGATCCCAGGGTCCTGGGATTGAGCACCACTTCAGATTCTCTGCTCAGCAGGGAGTCTGCTTCCCTTCCTCTTTCATTCTGCCTGCCTTCCTGCCTACTTGTGATCTCTGTCAGTCAAATAAATAAATAAAATCTTAAAAAAAATTATTTGAATATTTTGGATAACAGATGTGGTTTTGTTAGTAAGATCTCAAAATGTGCTTCTTACATCCTTACGCTCTAGACATAGTCTTTCACATGGCAAAAGTTTTCAATTCTAATGAAATTCACCTACCTCATTATGGAGAAATGAAGAATTAATTCTTATGTACAAGCAGTTCTTCCAGCAGCTTTATTGAAAAGACTACATTTCTCCATTTGTTTTGTTTTTGCTTATTTGTCGAAGATCAAGTTATTATATTAGTGTGTGTCTATCTCTGGGTTCTATTCTTTTCTGATGATCTACATGTCTACTATTTTGCCAACATCACACTGCCTTGATTACTGCAGCTTTATCACAATTCTTGCTATTCTGTTTTATCGGACCAACTTTGTTCTTCCCTTTAATATATTGTTGGTTATTCTGGGTCTTTTACTTACCCATGCAAATTCTAGAATAAATATACATTTTATTATATTCCATAATATTTTCCTAATTTTCATTTTTTGGACATTCTTACAAGGTTCCTGCTTTAGGAAATTAGTTCAATTCCTTTGAACACTTTATTATCAGGCATATGCATATTCACTTTTAATTTCCTTAGTTCTGTACTGAGAGGTCTCTATAAAAGACAATCTCTCCCTGTTCCTCCAATTTAAATACACCAACATTTTTCTACATGTTGTACTTTTGGGTTATTAGAGTTTTTGTGTTTTTTTGTTGTTGTTGTTGTTGTTTAATTTTTGATTTTGCTTTACTTTTTCCTCTCATAGAGTGGCATTATCTGTGTTTGTGTCTGTTTCTGCCTCTCTGTACTCAAATGAATATACATTAAAAACTGACTTCTATATCTGACAAATAGCTGATCCCATATAATATGTATTGAAAAACTGAACAGAATTTGCATAGATTAAATTATTAGTTAAGAAATATTAACTCACTCTCAAACACACACCTCTTCCAAATATATGGGATAAGTATGTTTTCTTGATTACTCACACAAGCAATAGCTGTGTGACTTAGCTGATAAAATGTGGATACTTATATCATACTTAAAGGGTCTGTCTAACAAAAAGATCTAACAATTTTAAATAACTATGCCCTAACATGGGAGCAGGCAACTATATAAATCAATTAATAACAAAACCAAAGAAACACATGCAGAATAAAACAATAATGGTAGGGGACTTGGACATATCCCTCACTGAAATGGACAGATCATCTAAGCAAAAGATCAACAAGGAAAGAAAGGGTTTAAATGACACATTGGACCAGATGGACAGAACAGATATATTCAGAACATTCCATCCCAAAACAATAGAATGCACAGCATTCGCTAGTGCACATGGAACATTCCCCAGAATATATCAAATCCTAGGTCATAAATCAGGTTTCAAATGGTACCAAAATATAGGGATCATTCCCTGCAATTTTTCAGACAACAATGCTTTGAAACTAGAGCTCAAGCACAAGAGGAAAGTTGGAAAGAACTCAAATACATAGAAGCTAAAGAACAGTCTACTAAGGAATGAGTGTGTCAACCAGGAAATTAATGAAGAAATAAGGAAAATCCATTGAAACAAGTGAAAATGAAAACACAACTATCCCAAACCTTTGGGACACAGCCAAGGCCATCCTAAGAGGAAAGTATATGGCACTACAAGATTTTCTCAAGAAACAGGAAAGTTCTCAAATACACAATCTAAACCTACACCTGGAGGAGTAGGAAAAAGAACAACAAATGTAGCCTGAGCCCAGTGGGAGAAGAGAAATAATAAAGATCAGAGCAGAAATCAATGAAATAAAAACCAAAAGAACAGATCAGGGCAACTAGGAGCTTGTTCTTTGGAAGAATTAATAAGATTGATAAACACCTGGCCAGACTTATCAAAAAGAAAAGAGAAATGACCTAAAATAATAAAATCATGAATGAAAGAGGAGAGATCACATCAAACATCCAAAGAAATGCAAATAATTAGAAGGACATATTATGAGTAAATTACGCCAGCAAATTTGACATTCTGGAAGAAATGGATACATTCATAGTGAATGTATATAAATATATATGTATATAAATGTATAGTGAATGTATATAGTGAATGTACATAAATATATATATTTATATGTATATATATAATATATAAAAATATATTAAATTTATAAAAATATATAAAAATAAATGTATATATAAATGTATATAGTGAATGTATATAAATATAAGCTATCACAACTGAACCAGGAAGAAATAGAAAACCTGAACAGACCCATAACTACTAAGGAGATTGAAACAGTCACCAAAATATCCCAACAAACAAGAGCCCAGATCCAGACAGTTTCAGAGGGGAATTCTACCAAACATTGAAAGAATAAGGGGGAGTCAAGATGGCGGGGATGTAGGAGGAGGCGCCGTTTCAACCTGTACCCTAAAGTGAGCTGATTACCTACCAAAGAACTCCGACCACCCATGAAATCAGCCTGAGATCAGAATTATACACGTCTGGATCTCTACAGGAGAAGAAGACGCCAGTGGCAGGTAAAGCAGAGTGGGGACATCAGACTGATATCGGAAGATAAACAAAAGGGGGAGGGAGCCACCAGAGGTGACCGATTGGAAAGTAATACCCCAATACGTGAGTGCCCTGCATCTGGGGACCGTCATTAACTTGGAGTCTGGTTGAAAGCACTCAAAAAACAAGAAGAGCAAAGGATCCCAGGGGGAAATAGTGGGAATCGGGGGCGGTTAGGGACAGGGACCTAAGTCCCCCCGACCCAGGACAGCCTCCCCTGGCACTGAGCCAGAGAGAGTGCGGCGGAGAAATTGGGTCACGGTCCCTGAGCTGCCACCGCACCTGAGCTGCCAGCACGCCTGAGAACAAGTGGGTTCCAGCTCCTGTGAGGGGCTGGGAGCCTGGCCAGATGGTAATCCTGAAAGGCTCGCCTCCCACACACTCCCCTGGGAGAGGTGCTCATAGGTGCTAGTCTGGAGCTCTGACATCCGGAAATACCAGACATTCCCAGCCCGGGACAGTGGGAAAATCTCAGTGTGCGATCTCTGCTTGGAATCTCTCTGGCGGTCTGAAGCTGCCCAGACAGCCGCCACTGCCCTGGTATTGGGTACAACGAGGAGCTCCTGCATCCCCAGGGAACATGACTCAGAACCGACTCTGCAAGCAGCTCTGCAGAGCATTCTGAGGCTTCTCTCTTAGAGGAAGGTCGGGGTGCAGTTTGTTCCACGTGGCAGGCCCTCCCCCAGAAAACCAAGCAGGAAAGAAGAAAAAAAAAAAAAAGAAAGAAAGAAAACTACAAGAGAACAACCACCACTACTTCATAAATACAACTTTTATTTTTATCTCTTTACCAATATTCTGGTTCTTTTTTTTAATACATACAGATAATTTTTAACTTATTTGCCATCACACTGAGATGTCCAGTACATCAAATTCCTTAATAACCTTCTAACCTGAACTTTTTGATACATACACCCGTGTTTTTCTTTTTCTTTTCTATTTATTAATTTTTTTAAAATTTTAACTTAGCTTAGTCTAGTTTATTCTTTTTAAATTTTTATTTTCTAATATACATATAGAGTTAAACTTCAAGGTAATCCCCTTTCCCCAATCAATGCTACACCTATAGGCAAACCAGTTTCTAATCCCCCTGTAACTTAGGAAAGTTGAGTCCCTTAAAAAAAAATCAACATACATCCAGGAAGAATCAAAAAAACTTCCTCGCCCACACTGAGAATTTATAACCACTCTCCCAATTTTTCCTTCTGCCAGTGTTTCTGTGAATTTGTGTTTGTCCTGATAATATATAAATCTTATACTTGGGGTTCTTTCTGATGAGGTTCTTCCCTTTTTTTGCATATATATCTTGTCATATACTTTTATCAGGCTCTTTGTTTGTCTGTTTTTGTTTAGATATTTCATGAATCTTACCTTGGGGCCCATTTGGGCTGAGCCTTCTCTTTTATCTTCTATTTTTTCCCTGTCTCCCTCTCTCTCTCTCTCTTTTTTTTTTCCTTTTTTCATTTCCTTTTTTTTTTTCTTTCTTCTACTCTATTTCTTTTTCTTTTCTGTTTTTCTCTCATTTGGATGGGGAATCCTGATTGCACAGAAGCATTCCAGGGTGCATCTTGACTGCACCACAATCGATAAATCCAGCTGCATCTGTTCAGTAAACTCTTAGCAAAATGAATAGGAGGAGGAATACCCAACAGAAGAAAAATACAGAGGATGGACCTTCTCCAACAGAGCTAATGGCTACCAACATAGACAATAAGTCAGAAAGGGAATTCAGACTAACAATTCTCCAGGCAAAAGCTAGGTTGGAGAAAGCCATGGATGACCAAACAGAATTGATTAGGGCAGAACTGAAAGTCACCAGGGATGATGTTCAAAATACTCTCAATGAGTTCCAATCTAATCTAAATTCTCTAAAAGCTAGGGTAACTGAGACAGAAGATAGAATTAGTGATCTGGAGGACAAACAGAGAGAAAGGGTCAGGAGGAAGCCTGGAACAAACAGCTCAGAAGCCACGAAAACAGAATCAGGGAAATAAATGATGCCATGAAACGTTCCAACATCAGAATTATTGGAGTCCCTGAAGGGGAGGTTAAAGAAAGAATTCTAGAAGATATAGTGGAAGAAGATGTCTATGAAAATTCCCAGTCTCACGAATGGAAACAACGTTCATGAACTATTGGCAGAGAGATTTCCCCCCAAGATTTTAGATTCTTAAAGGTTCTCACAACACCTTATATTTAAAATGAGGAATTATGTTTCAAGACAGACCCTCTTAAAAGCAGCTAGGACAAAGAAGCTCCTTACATACATAGGAAAGCCCATTAGAATAATATCAGACCTCTCCACAGAGACCTGGCAAGCCAAGAAGGACTGGCAAAATATATTCAGAGTACTAAATGAGAAGAACATGCAGCCAATAATACTCTATCCAGCAAGACTGACATTTAAAATGAATGGAGAGATAAAGAGTTTCCAAGAAAGCCAAGGCTTAAAAAATTATGCAACCACCAAGCTGACACTGCAGGAAATATTAAGGGAGGTTATTTTAAAGAGAAAAAATCCTAAGTATATCATTGAACAGAAAAATAGAAACAATCTACAGACAGAAAGACTTCAAAGGTAACACGATGTCAATAAAAACCTATATCTCAATAATCACTCTCAATGTGAATGGCCTAAATGCGCCCATAAAATGACACAGGGTTGCAGATTAGATAAAACGACAGGACTCATCCATATGTTGTCAACAAGAGACCCATTTTGAACATAAGGATACACCCAGACTGAAAGTGAAGGGATGGAGAAGCACCTTTCATGCCAATGGGCCTCAAAAGAAGGCTGGGTTAGCGATTCTCAAATCAGATAAATTAGATTTTAAACTAAAGACTGTACTCAGAGATACAGAAGGACACTACATCATTCTTAAAGGGACCAAGATGATCTAACAATTATAAATATCTACGCCCCCAATATGGGAGCACCCAATTACATAAGAAAACTATTAATCAAGATAGTCATATTGATATGAATACATTGATAGCAGGAGATCGTAATACGCCTCTATCAGAAATAGACAGATCATTGAAGCAGAAAATCAATAAAGAAATAAGAGCATTGAATGAATCTTTGGACCAGATGGACCTCATAGACATATACAGAACATTCCACCCTAAAACAACAGAATACTCATTCTTCCCAAGTGCACATGGAACCTTCTCCAGAATAGACCACATACTGGGTCACAAAGCAGGACTCAACCAATACCAAAAGACTGACATTATTCCCTGCATATTCTCAGATAACAATGCTTTGAAACTGGAACTCAATCACAAGGGAAAGTTCAGAAGGAACTCAAACACATGGAAGCTAAAGACCACCTTGCTTAAGAATGCTTGGATCAACCAGGAGATCAAAGAAGAACTTAAAAAATTCATGGAAATCAATGAGAATTAAGACACTTCATTGACAACCTGAATATACCAATGGCTAGTAACAAGATTGAAGCAATGATCAAAAAACTCCCCAAAAAACAAGAGCCCAGGCCATGACAGATTCCCTGGTGAATTCTACCAAACTTTCAAAGAAGAAATAACACCAATTCTCCTGAAGCTGTTCCAAAAAATTGAAGCAGAAGGGAAACTTCCAGACTCTTTTTATGAAGCCAGCATTACCCTGATCCCCAAACCAGGCAAAGACCCTACCAAAAAGGAGAATTTCAGACCTATATCACTGATGAATGTGGATGCTAAGATTCTCAACAAGATCCAAGCAAACAGGATCCAGCAGCACATTAAAAAGATTATCCACCATGACCAGGTGGGATTCATCCCTGTGTTACAAGGTTGGTTCAACATTCGCAAATCAATCAGTGTGATAGAACAAATCAATAAGAGAGGAGAGAAGAACCACATGGTCCTCTCAATTGATGCAGAAATAGCATTTGACAAAATCCAGCATCCGATCCTGATTAAAACGCTTCAAAGTATAGGGATAGAGGGAACATTCATGAACTTCATATAATCTATCTATGAAAGACCCACAGCAAATATCATCCTCAATGGGAAAAAGCTTGCAGCCTTCCCGTGGAGATCAGGAACACGACAAGGGTGCCCACTCTCACCACTCTTGTTCAACATAGTATTAGAATTCCTAGCAATGGCAATCAGACAACAAAGAGAAATAAAAGGTATGCAAATTGGCAAGGAAGAATCAAACTCTCTCTTTTCACTGATGACATCATTCTTTATATGGAAAACCCCAAAGACTCCACCCCCAAACTACTAGAACTCATACAGCAATTCAGTAACGTGGCAGGATACAATGTCAATGTACAGAAATCAGTGGCTTTCTTATACACTAACAATGAAAATACAGAAAGGGAAATTAGAGAATCAATTCCATTTACTATAGCACCAAGAATCATAAGATACCTGGGAATAAACCTAACCAAAGAGGTAAAGGATCTGTACTTGAGGAACTAGAGAACACTCATGAAAGAAATTAAAGAGGACACAAAAAATGGAAGACCATTCCATGCTCTTGGATTGGAAGAATAAACATTGTTAAAAAGTCTATAGTGCCTAGAGCAATCTTTACTTTTAATGCCATTCTGATCAAAATTCCACCGGTATTTTTCAAAGAGCTGGAGCAAAGAATCCTAAAATTTGTACAGAATCAGAAAAGACCCCAGGGGCGCCTGGGTGGCTCAATGGGTTAAAGCCTCTGCCTTCGGCTCAGGTCATGATCCCAGGGTCCTGGGATCGAGCCCCGCATCGGGCTCTCTGCTTGGCAGGGAGCCTGCTTCCTCCTCTCTCTCTCTCTCTGCCTGCCTCTCTCCCTACTTGTGATCTCTATCTGTCAAAGAAATAAATAAAATCTTTAAAAAAAAAAAAAGAAAAGACCCCAAATTTCTAAGGAAATGTTGAAAAACAAAACAAAACTGGCGGCATCACGTTACCCGATTTCAAGCTTTCCTACAGAGCTGTGATCACCAAGACAGCATGGTACTGGCATAAAAACAGACACACTGAGCAGTGGAACAGAGTGGAGAGCCCAGATATGGACTCTCAACTCTATGGTGAAATAATCTTCGACAAAACAGGAAAAAATATTCAATGGAAAAAAGACAGTCTCTTCAATAAATTGTGCTGGGAAAACTGGACAGCAATATGGAGAAGAATGAAACTTGACCATTCTCTTACACTGTACACAAGATAAACTTGAAATGGATAAAAGACCTCATTGTGAGACAGGAATCCATCAGAATCCTAGAGGAGAACATAGGAAGTAACCTCTTCGGTATCAGCCACAGCAAATTCTTTCAAGATATGTCTCCAAAGGCCAAGGAAACAAAAGCAAAAATGAACTTCTGGGAATTCATCAAAATCAAAATCTTCAGCACAGCAAAGGAAACAGTCAACAAAACAAAAAGGCAACCCACGGAATGGGAGAAGATATTTGCAAATGACAGTACAGACAAAAGTTGATATCCAGGATCTATAAAGAACTCCTCAAACTCAACACACACACAACAGATAATCATATCAAAAAATGGGCAGAAGATATGAACAGACACTCCAAAGAAGACATACAAATGGCTATCAGACACATGAAAAAATGTTCATCATCACTAGCCATCAGGGAGATTCAAATTAAAACTACATTGAGATACCACCTGACACCAGTTAGAATGCCCAAAATTAGCAAGACAAGAAACCACGTGTTATGGACAGGATGTGGAGAAAGGGGAACCCTCTTACACTGTTGGTGGGAATGCAATTTGGTGCAGCCACTTTGGAGAACAGTGTGGAGATTCCTCAAGAAATTAAGAATAGAGCTTCCCTATGACCCTGCAATTGCACTGCTGGGTATTTACCCCAAGGATACAGATGTAGTGAAAAGAACAGTCATCTGTACCCCAATGTTTATAGCAGCAATGGCCACGGTCGCCCAACTGTGGAAAGAACCAAGATGCCCTTCAACGGATGAATGGATAAGGAAGATGTGGTACATACCCATAATGGAATATTATGCCTCCATCAGAAAGGATGAATACCCAACTTTTGTAGAACATGGACGGGAATGGAAGAGATTATGCTGAGCGAAATAAGTCAAGCAGAGAGAGTCAAATATCATTTGGTCTCACTTATTTGTGGAGCATAACAAAGATCACGGAGGACATGGGGAGTTGGAGAGAAGAGGGAGTTGAGGGAAACTGGAAGGGGAGATGAACCATGAGAGACTATGGACTCTGAAAAACAACCAGAGGGTTTTGAAGGGGCGGGGGGGGTGGGAGGTTGAGGAACCAGGTGGTGGGTAATAGGGAGGGCACGTACTTCATGGAGCACTGGGTGTGGTGCAAAAACAATGAACACTGTTATGCTGAAAATAAACAAATAAAAAAATGCTCTAAAAACAAAACAGAAAAAAGAATAATTAATACTCATTCTCTTGAAACTAATCCAAAAAACAGAAATGGAAGGAAAACTTTCAAATTCACTTCATGAGGTCAGCATTACCTTAATCTTAAAACCAAGCAAAGACCCATCTAAAAGGAGAATTACAGACCAATGTCCCTGATGAACATGGACATAAAAATTCTCACCAAAATACTAACCAATAGGATCCAACAGTACACTAAAATTATTATTTACCATGACCAAGTGCGATTTATTTCTGGGCTGCAAGGTTGGTTCAACATCAGCAAATCAATAAATGTGATACAACACAGTAATAAAAGAAAGATTAAGAACCATATGAAACTCTCAATAGATGCTGAAAGAGCATTTCACAAAAAAAAAACCAGAATCCTTTCTTGATAAAAACTCTTCAAAGCATAGGGATAGAGGGTTCATACCTCAATATATTCAAGGCCATGTATGAAAAACCCACAACAAATATCATTCTCAATTTGGAAAAACTGAGAGCTTTTCCCCTAAGGACAGAACCATAGAAGAGCTGTCCACTGTCGCCATTGCCATTCAACATAGTACTGATGTCCTATCCTCAACAATCAGATCACCAAAACAAATACAAGGCATCTTAATTAGCAAATAAGAAGTAAAACTCTCACTCGTTGTAGACGATATGACACTTTATGTGGAAAACCCAAAGGACTCCACTCCAAAACTGCTAGACCTCGTATAGAAATTCAGTGAAATATCAAGATATAAAGCCAATGCATGGAAATCAGTTGTATTTCTATACAACAAGACAGAAGAAATAGAAATTAAAGAGTTGAACCCATTTACAATTATTCCCCAAACCATAAGATACAGAGGAATAAATCTAACCAAAGAGGCAAAGAATTTGCACTCAGAAAACTATAGAGCATTCATGAAAGAAATTGAGGAAGACACAAAGAAATGAGAAAAAAAAAATGTTCCATGCTCACGGATTGGAAGAACAAATATTGTGAAAATGTCTATGCTATTTAGAGAAATCAGCAGTTTAATGAAATCCATATCAGAATACCACTACTTTTTTTCAAAGAAGTGGATCAAATAATCTTAAAATTTATATGGAACAAGAAAAGACCCTGAATAGCAAGAGGAATGTTGAAAAAGAAAGCCAAAGTTGATGGCATCACAATTCCGACTTCAAGCTCTATTACAAAGCTGTAACCATCAAGACAGTATGGTACTGCCTTCCTTCACCTCCACAACCACTGGGTCAGAGCACTTTTGCGTGGGCCTGGACTCTACACAGCAGTCCCGGCAGGGCAGTTACCAGAAGCAGCCTCCCTGGACCAAAATCGCTCCCAATTTTAGTGTCATGGGGGGTGCAGAGACAAGTGGAGGGCTCAGCTGACCACTGGGAGGGTGGCTGGCAATGCACACCGCCTGTGGGAAGTTGCACTGTTCAGCAGAGTTTTGCAGAGGGGGAGTCTGTGTTCTGGTCTACCCAGAGGGGAAAAGCCTGAGACTTCTCTCTCAGGCGAAGTTCTGGGTGCAGACAGATATTTTCTTTGCTCTGACCCTCTAAAAGCCACAAAAAGCCTCCAAAGAACAAAAACCTACAGAGAATAAAACCCTGAAAAACCAGTTTCTACAGAGCCCAGAGCCTTCATAACCTGCAGGACAACTCAACCCAAGCAAGATTGAAGGTAGAATAACTCAATAGGCCCCTCCTCCAAAAGGCAAGCCGAAAGAACAAGAGGACAACCACAGGGTCCCCATCAAACTGCAAAACCCTAGCATCAGTGGAATACAAAATATTAAGCTCATGGTATTACCCAACAACCCATATATTTCATAGATACAACTTTGTTTTGTTTTTAATTCATTTTCATAATTGTTCTGTTAATTTTTTTTAAAGATTTTTATTTATTTATTTGACAGAGAGAGATCACAGGTAGATAGAGAGGCAGGCAGAGAGAGAGAGGGAAGCAGGCTCCCCGCTGAGCAGAGAGCCAGATGCGGGGCTCGATCCCAGGACCCTGGGATCATGACCAGAGCCGAAGGCAGCGGCTTAACCCACTGAGCCACCCAGGCGCCCCTGTTCTGTTAATTTTTTAACCTACTTATTTTTGCAACTAAAGTTTGAATACAACATAATTCATAATAAGTGTTTAACTTGAACTTTTTTCATATATATATACCTGTGTTTCTTTTTCTTTCGTTTTCTTTTTTTTTTCATATTTTAATAGACATATAGATATTAGCCTTAAGGTAATCCTTTTTCCCTATTTGATACTACCCCTATATATAAAACAGTTTTAATTTCCCTTTATCTTTGGAAAGTTGAGTCCCTTAACAAAGATATAAAGATGCACCCAGGAAGAACTGAAATAAGCTTTCTCTCCCACATCGAGGATTTGTAACCACTCTCCCATCTTATTTTCCTGTCAGTGTTTCTAGGTATTTGATTTTGTTCAGGTGTTATATAAATCTTGGTCTTGGGGTTCATTTAGGCTGGCTTCTTTTTTATTCTAGTCATTTACTTTGTTGATCTTTTTGTTTGTTTGTTTCTTGTTTATATACCTCATAAATCTTACTTTGGGGGCTCATTTTTGCTGGGTTTTCTTCTCTCTCTTTCTCTCTCGCAATCTCTCTCTTTTTCTTTCTCGTTCTTTCTTTTTGGTGGTGACTTCTGATTGCCCCCAAACTTTCCAGGGTGCAGTTGGCTTGGATCGTGGTTGATATATTCAGCTATACATCCCCTCAACCACCTCTCACCAAAATGAGTAGGAGGAGGGACATCCAACAGAGGAAAAATCCAGAGATAGTGCCTCTCCCACAGAACTATTGCACATAGACATAAACAGTATGTCAGGAAGGGAATTCAGGGTAACAATTATCCATCAATCGCTAGGTTGGAGAAAACAATTAGTGACAACATAGAATCTCTAAAGGCAGAAGTGAAAACCAACCTAGCAGAATTTTAAAAGGGTATCAAAGAGATCTAGTATAATCTAAATAGTCTAATAGCTAGGCTAATCAATTCAGAAGTTGGAATTTGTGATTGAGAGGACAAATTGATAGAGAAGAAGGACTAGGAGGAAGCCTGGAACAAACAGCTTAAAAGCCATGAAAGCAGAATTAGTTTGGGGGGAAATGACGTCATGAAACGTCCCAATGTTAGAATTACTGTGATGCCTGAGGGAGGTGGAGGAAGAGAGAAGACTAGAATATATACTTGAACAAATTCTGGATGAAAATTTTCCCAATCAGGGGAATGGAACTAGTGTTCAGGTCCTCGAGGCAGAAAGGTCACCTCCCAAGATCAACAAATCTAGAAAAACCACCAGACACTTGATTGTGAAATTCATGAATCAAAATTGTAGACATGAGTTCCTAAGGACAGCTAGTTGAAAGAGATTCCTTACATACAGAGGAAGGCCCATCAGAATAACGTCAGACCTGTCCACAGAAACCTGGCAAGCCAGAAAGGGCTGGCAAGACATATTCAAGGCAATATATAAGAAGAACATGCAGGCAAGAATACTTTATCCAGCAAGGCTGACATTCAGAATGGATAGAGAAATAAAGATCTTCCAAGACTGATAAGGCTTAAAAGAGTATATGATCACCAAGCCAACACTACAAGAAATATTAAGGGTTCTATAAAAGAAGAAAGAACCCAAGTGACATAGAAAGACATTTGCAATCTATAGAAACAAGGACTTCACAGTCAACATGAGGTCAATAAAAACTTATCTTTCCATAATTACTCTCAATGTGAAGAGCCTAAATGCTCCTATAAAACAGAAAAGGGTTGCAGACTGGATGAGAAGACAGGAGCCATCCATATACTGTCTACAAGAGACACATTTGGAACCTAAAGATACAGCCAAACTGACATGAAGGGATGGAGAAGCATCATTCATGCCAGCAGGCCTCAAAGGAAAGCTGGGGTAATGATTCTCATATCAGATAAATTAGACTTTAACCTGAAGACTGTATACAGAGAGACAGAAAGATACTACATCATTCTTAAAGGATCCATCCACCAATAAGATCAAATAATCATAAATATTTATGTTCCCACTATGAGAGCAGCCAATTATATAAGCCAACTGTCAATTAAAATAAAGTCATGTTGATGTGAACACATTAATTCCAGGGGATCTTAACACGCCATTCTCAGTAAGAGACAGATCAAACAATTAAAAAATCAAAAAAAGAAACAGGAGCTTTGGGCACCTGCATGGCTCAGTGGGTTAAAGCCTCTGCCTCCGGCTCAAGTCGTGATCCCAGGTCCTGGGATCTGGCCCCGCATCGGACTCTCTGCTCAGCTGGAAGCCTTCTTCCTCCTCTCTCTGTCTGCCTCTCTGCCTACTTGTGATCTCTGTCAAATAAATAAATAAAATATTAAAATAAAAAGGAAACAGGAGCTTTGAATGACACCTTTGACCAGATGGGCCGCAAAATTATATACAGAGCATTCCACCCTAAAACAGCAGACTACTCATTCTTCTCAAGTGCAAATGGAAATTTTTTGAGAGTAAACCACATACTGGATCACAAATCAGGGCTCAATGGATAACAAAAGATTGAGATTATTTCCTGCATATCCTCAAACCACAATTCTTTGAAACTGGAACTCAAATATAAGAATAAACTTGGAAGGAATTCAAACACTTGGAAACTAAAGACCATCCTGTTCAAGAATGTTTGGATCAACCAGGAAATCAAAGCAGAACTTAAAAAATTCATGGAAACCAATGAGAATGAAGACACATTGGTCCAAAACCTATAGGATACATCAAAGGTGGTTCTAAGGGGGAAATACATAGCCATCCAAGCCTCACTCAAAAAAATTGAAAAATCCCAAATACATCAGCTCTGTTATGCCTTAAGGAACTGAAAATCAACAACAAATTAAGCCAACTCCATGCACAAGAAGGGAAATAATCAAGATTTGAACAGAGATCAATGAGTTAGAAACTAGAGATACAGTAGAACACATCACGGAAACTAGAAGCTGATTCTTTAAAAGAATTAATAAGATCAATAAATCACTGGCCAAGTCAATCCAAAAGAAAAGAGAGAATACTCAGATTAATTAAATTATGAATGAAATGGGAGAGGTCATGACTAACAACAAGGAAATAGATACAATCATCAGAAATTATTATCAACAGCTATACACCTATAAATCTAGCAACCTAGAAGAAATGAATGCATTATTGGAAACCTATAACCTTCAAAGACTAAAATAGGAAGAAATTGACAACCTGAATTGACCAATATCTAGTAAGGAGATTAAAGCAGTGACCTAAAACCTCCCACAAAGCAAGAGCCAAGGACCTGATGGATTCCCTAGGGAATTCAACCAAACATTCAAGGAAGGAAAAAATACCCATTCTCCTGAAGCTTTTCCCAAAAATAGAAATAGAAGGAAACTTCCAGACTCTTTCTATGAAGTCAGCATTACCCTGATCCCCAAATAAGGCAAAGACCCCATCAAAAGGGAGAGTTTTAGACCAATATCCATGATCAGTGTACATGTCAAGATTCTCAATGAGATCCTAGGTAACAGGATCCAACTGTGCATTAAAAATATTATCTACTGTGACAAGGTGGGATTTATCCCTGGGATGGAGGTGTGGTTCAACATTCCCAAATTAACCAATGTGATCGAACAAATCAATAAGAGAAGAACAAAGAACCACGTGGTCCTCTAAATTGAAGCAGAAAAAGCATTTGACAAAATACAACATCCTTTCCTGAAACAGCAAAAACAAAAACAACAAAAAACTCTTCAAAGGATAGGATTAAAAGGAACATTCCAAAACTTCATAAAATCTTTCTATGAAAAACCCACAGAGAATATCATTCTCAAAGGGGAAATGCTAACATCCTTAATTTTGAGGTCAAAAACACAAGAATGATGACTCCTGCCTCTGTTGTTCACCATAGTCTAGGAGTCATAGCAACAGCAATCAGACACCTAAAAGAAAATAAAAGTCATTCAGATTGGCAAAGAAGAAGTCAAACTCTCTCTTTGCAGATGACATGATACATTACACAGAAAACTCAAAAGACTCCATTTCCAAACTACTAGAACTCATACAGCAATTGCATAATGTGGCAGGATACAAAATCAATGCACAGAAATCAGTTTCTTTCTTTTACACTAATAATCAAAATACAGAAAGGGAAATTAAAGAATTGATTCCACTTACTACAGCACTGTGAAACATAAGATACCTGGGAATAAACCTAACCAAAGAGGTAAAGTATCTGTACTCAACGAACTACAGAACACTTATGAAAGAAATTAAAGAAGAAACAAAAAGATGGAAAAGCATTCCATGATCTTTGATTGGAAGAATAAATGTTGTTAAAATGTCTCTACTGGCCAGAGCAATCTATACTTTCAATGCCATCCCAGCCAAATTTCCACTAGTATTTTCCATAATGCTGAACCAAACAATCCTAAAATTTGTATGGACCTGAAAATGACCCCTAATTGCTAAGTAAATGTTGAAAAAGAAAAGCAAACATGGGCGCATCATGTTGTCTGATTTCAAGCATTATTATAAAGCTATGGTCACCAAGACAGCATAGTACTGGCACAAAAACAGAAGGATAGACCAATGGAACAGAGTAGAGAGTCTGCATATGGACCCACAACTCTATGATCAACTAATCTTTGACAAGGTGGCAAAAATACCAAGTGGAAAAAAGATAGTGTCTTCAATAAATGGTGTTGGCAAAATTGGGCAGCTATATATAGAAGGAAACACGACAATCTCTTATACCATACACAAAGATAAACTCAAAATGGACAAAAACAAAAACAAAAACAAAACAAAAACCTCAATGTAGGCAGGAATCTATCAAAATCCCTTTGGAGAACAAAGGCAGTAAACTCTTCCACATCGGCCACAGCAACTTCTCTCAATACAAGTTTCCAAACATAAAGGAAACAGAAGCAAAAATGAACTTTTGGGACTTCACCAAGATCTAAAGCTTCTGACCTTCAAAGAAAACAGTCAACAAAACAAAGAGGCAATCCAAGGAATGGGAGAAGATATTCGCAAATGACAGTACAGACAAAGGGCTGATATCCAAGATCTATAAAGAACTCTTCAAACTCAACACTCAAAAAACAGATAATCATGCAAAAAAAAAAAAATGGGCAGAAGACATGAACAGATACTTTTCCAAAGAAGACGTACAAGTGGCTAACAGTAACATGAAAAATGTGCATCAGTATTAGCCATTAGGAAGATTGAAATCAGAACCACATTGCGATTCCACCTTGCATCAGTTAGAATGACCAAAATTAACAAGACAGTAAACAACAAGTGTTGGAGAGGATGTGGAGAAATGGCAACCCTCTTACACTGTTGATGGGAATGAAAGTTGGTGCAGCTACTTTGGAAAACAGTGTTGAGATTCCTTAAGGAATTAAAAATAGAGCTACGGGGTGCCTGGGTGGCTCAGTGGATTAAACCGCTGCCTTTGGCTCAGGTCATGATCTCAGGGTCCTGGGATTGAGCCCCGCATTGGGCTCTCTGCTCCGCGGGGAGCCTGCTTCCTCCTCTCTCTCTGCCTGCCTCTCTGCCTGCTTGTGATCTCTGTCAAATAAATAAATAAAATCTTAAAAAAAATTTAAAAATAGAGCTACACCATGACTCTGCAATTGCACTACTGGGTATTTGCTCAAAAGATTCAGATGTAGTGAAAAGAAGCTCTGTATATACCCCAGTGCTCATAGAATCAATGGCCACATTTGATGAACTGTGAAAAGAGCCAAGATGCCCTTCAAGAGATGAATGGATAAAGAAGATATGGTCCATATATACAGTGGAATATTATGCATTAATACCCAACTTTGATATCAACATGAATGGGACTGGAGGAGCTTATGCTGAGTGAAATAAGTCAAGTAGAGAGAGTCAATTGTCATATTGTTTCACTTACTTGGGGAGCATAAGGAATAACATGGAGGACATGGGGAGATGGAGAGGAGAGGGGAGTTGGGGAAATTGGAGGTGGAGATAAAGCATGAGAGACTGTGTACTCTGAGAAACAAAGTTACAGTTTTGGGGGGAGGAATTGTGGTGTTAGGTGAGCCTGGTGGTGTGTATTAAGGAAGGCACGTATTGCATGGACCACTGGCGTGGTGCATAAACAACGAATCTTGGAACACTGAAAAAATTAAGTAAATTTAAAATAAATTCTCTATAGACAAGGGGTAAAAGACATCTGAGTGAAATAAAAGGGGGAGGGAACAGAGCCCCCCTATGACCCACCAACTTCCCTACTGGATATTTACCGTAAGGAAACAAATGTGGTGATCTGAAGGGGCATATGCACATGAATGTTTATAAAAGCCATGTCCACAATAGCCAAACTATGGACGGAGCCTATATGTCCAGCTTCAGAGGAATGGATAAAGAATATATGCTATATATATATATATACAACAGAATACTATGCGGCCAACAAAAATGAATTTTTTTCCTTTTGCAATGATGTGGATGGAACTAGAGGGTATTATGATATGCAAATAAGTTAATCAGAGAAAGACAATTATATAATCTCACCAATATGATGAATTTGAGAATCAAGACAGAGGATCATAGTAGAAAGGTGAGAAAAATGAAAAAAGATGAAACCAGAAAGGGAGACAAACCATAACAGACTCTTAATCTCAGAAAACAAGCTGAGGGTTGCTGGAAGGGAAGGGGGTAGGTGGGATGCGGTGGCTGGGTGATAAACATTGAGAAGGGTATGTGTACTATGGTGAGTTCTGTGAATCATATAAGACTGATGAATCACAGGCTTCTATCCCTGAAATAAATAATACATTATATGTTAATAAAAATGTGGATAAAAGTTGGAGTCTGCTTATTTTATAAGCAGCTTTCCCTTGAAAACTTGAACTTCCACCACAAGGGAAGTATGCCCTGAGTAGCTGCTGTCCATTGAGCTGGTTTGGGAGGATTAAGAGACACATGGAACCATTCTGAACTCAAAAACCAGCCATCAAATCTGTAAGGTTGTGTGAAATAAATGCTTATTTTATTTTTTATCTCACTGAGATTTTGTAGTTGTCCTTTGTGCATTATAATAGGTTTCAAAGGAAAATCTTGACTACTGATGGGAACATAATAAGTCAAATGGAAAGCTAAGCATATCAAAGTATACCATTAAAGCAATACAAGCACTACCCCCTGGGAACAAGTTTGGGGATTTGTTTGGGGATTAGCACATCCAGAGAAATGGAATATTCCCTCTCAATTTAATGTAAGTTTCACTGTGTGACTTGTTCTGACAAATAAAATATGAATAAAAGTGAAACATTTGAGATCCAAAGAGAAGGTTTAAGATCTGTTACATAGCCTCACCATTGCTCTTATTTTGTTGCTGTAATAGTTGTGGCATAATAGGAATGAGTGAGAATTCAACACAGAAAACAGGAATAAAGACATGGACCTGAGCTGCATTTGATTCACAGACAAAAAGTCATATCAATAAAAATTGGTGTCCTGCATTGAGAACCATTGACAGTCGAAAGTTATAAACTAATATAGGCTTCAAAGTCAGTCCTAGGGATGTGTACCAACCATCAAATGAATAATAGCAAGCCCATTCTTCATGATTATTTCAGGAACATGGATGCTACAAAATATCAATTTTGTCAGGAGTTAATTGAGGGATGCTTTTGATAAAGGATTTTCCTTACTATTCTGACAGCTATATGAGTAGCATATTGTAGACACATGTGAATTATATATATGAATCCTGATGATGCTGTTTTCCTATTTTTCCAGCCATAAGAACTATATGTACAATGAAACTGATGTTAATAAAAGCAGAGAGAAAAAAAGAAATTTAATTAATTATATTTATTAATCCACTGCATATATTCTATGTCTTGTACATCTGAAATTAGACTCTAATCATTATATAAATCTGAATTGTTTTTTAATTATTTATAAAAGAAGGAAATTTTAATTGAGTTTATAATAGTGAGATTATATGCTACGCTGCTAGTGGTGGTAATTATATACACCCATTCCAACACATTTGTATTCAATAGAATTCTTATTTAAGAATACTTAAAGTGTTGATTTATTTTATAGGGTATGACAGTAGATCAAACAGATATCATAGATGTGTCCTATGAATAACAGGCTTTTACTTTTGAAAAACTCTCCAAATATATATTACTTGTTTTTATACTCATAAGTTTAAATATACCTCTATAATATTATATATATCCAATATTTATTCTCTTTAAGTAAACAAATTATGGAATATCAGGGACAATTATTTGTCTTACTGATAATAAACAAGGAAAAGTGGATAGATTTTAAATTATCCCTTCAATTATTATTTATTACATTTTAATTAAACACCCTAATATTATGGGTGAATCATAGTTGGCACATAGTTTGCTGACTTTTAATCAGTGTCGTTGAAATGATCCAACTAAATGATTTTTTGGTAACATTTTTACAGAGTTTCCATTCACCTAATTGTACTGTAAAGCAAAGCACTATTTGAACTTTACTTAAGGTTATTTATTCCAACTTCATTTCTTAAAAAAAAAAAAAAAAGCTCCAGTTGGTATCTAAAAGCATTTGCAAATAACTGTCTTGATATTTGTAAATATATTCCATTGTCTCATGTTTTAACCAAATCATATTAAACTTCTTTCATTTGTCTTCTTCCCCTTGGGAACATAAGAATTTTGAAGGACTTAAAAATATTTCACAGTTCTATCCAATTACGCAGTCCCACTGCCTGACTCATTTCTCCATAATGAAAATCCCACTGGAGATGATTAAGAAGGATGCAATGATTGGAAAAGAATAAAATTCTCATGTTTACACAGGATCAGGTTTAAATTAATTTCTTTAGGGTTTATTTTCTGGTGCCATATGAAAACAAATGTACACAGAAGATATTCTTTATTTAAAGGTCTTTCTAGGGGTGCCTGGGTGACTCAGTGGGTTAAGCCTTTGCCTTCAACTCAGACCATGAACTCAGGTTCATGGGGTCAAGCCATGTATCTTGCTGTCTGAACAGTGGGGAGACTGCTTCCCCTCTCTTTCTGCCTGCCTCTCTGCCTACCTGTGATCTCTATCTCTGTGTCAAATAAATAAATAAAATCTTCAAAGGTCTTTCTATAACTATTTTCACTTTGCCTGTCTTTAAATCCTCATTCGTATTAATAAGCATTTGTATGTTGGAAAAATAAATATAAAAAATAAAGGCCTTTCTATTTATTCAGCTTAAACATTCATGTTGTGACCCGGTTCAGGGAATGATGAGTACATGTGTTTGGTTTCCTAGGATTTGTGAACAGACCATTAATTATCTGGAAAGTAAGTAGGTATAAGAATTGATATTTCTGGGGCACCTGGGTGTTGCAGTGGGTTGGTTGTCCTAATCTTAGGTTTTGGCTTAGGTCCTGGTTTTGCAGTTGTATGATGAGCCCAGCAGCAGACTCTATACTGCTTAGATGTCTCTTTCCCAATGCCCCTCTCCACCCTACTGTTTCTCTCAAATAAATAAATCAGTCTTTAAAAAGATGCAAATTTCTGCACATATGATTTCAAACTGCAAAATCCCACTTAAAATTTAGATATAGAGAGGTCAAGATGGCCGGGAAGTAGGAGGAGGCGCCGTTTCAACCTGTACCCTAAAGTGAGCTGACTCGCTACCAAAGAACTCCGATCACCCATGAAATCAGCCTGAGATCAGAATTATACACGTCTGGATCTCTACAAGAGCAGAAGACTCCAGTGGACAGGTAAAGCGGAGTGGGAAATTTGGACTGATATCGGAAGATAAACAAAAGGGGGAGGGAACCACCAGAGGTGACCAATTGGAAAGCAATACCCCAATACGAGAATGCCCTGCATCTGGGGACCAGCATTAACTTGGAGTCTGGTTGAAAGCACTCAAAAAAGAGCAAAGGATCATGGGGGAAATTGTGGGAATTGGGGCGGTTAGGGACAGGGGCTTAAGTCACCAGACCCAGGACAGCCTCCCCTGGTGCTGAGCCAGAGAGAGTGCGGCAGAGAAACCAGGTCTTGGTCCCTGAGCCGCCAGTATGCCTGAGCTACCAGCACACCCGATAACACGTGGGGTCTGGCTCCCGTGAGGGGCTGGGAGCCTGACCAGATGGCATTCCTGAGACACGCATGCCCCACACCCTCCCTTGGGAGAGGTGCTCAGAGGCGTTAGCCAGGAGCACTTGGACCCGGAAAAACCAGGCACTCCCAGCCCGGGCCAGTGGGAAAATCCAAGTGTGCAATCGCTGCTTGGAACATCTCTGGATGTCTGGATGTCTGGAGCTTCCCAGACATCCACCGCGGCTGTGGTTTGGGGTACAAGGAGGAGATCCTGCATGCCCAAGGACTGTGACTCAGAACCTACTCTGCCAGGAGCTCTGCAGAGCTTTCTGAGGCTTCTTTCTGAGAGGGAGGTTGTGGTGCAGTTTGCTCTCCTCTAAACCTCTAAAAACCATCAAAAGCTGTCAAGGAGAGAGAAAACAGATGAACAAACATAAAAACCTCCAGAGAACAAAAGCCTGAAAAAAAAAAACAGTTTCTTCAGAGCCCACCCCCTTGAAGGTGGTGGTGAGGTGAAAGGGTGAGGACTTAACTCAGGGAACATCATTGACTGAAAACCCACGTGGCAGGTCCCTCCCCCAGAAAACCAAACAGAAAAGAAAAAAAAAAGAGAGAGAGAGAAAAAAACCACTACTACTTCATAAATACAACTTTTATTTTTAGCTCATTACCATTATTCTTGTTCTTTTTTTATACATATAGATAATTTTTAACATATTTCCCATCACAGTGAGATGTCCAGTACATCAAATTCCTTAATAACCATCTAACCTGAACTTTTTGATATATACACCCGTGTTTTTCTTTTGCTTTTCTATTTTTTTATTTTTTAATTTTAGCTTAGTTTAGTCTAGTTTATTCTTTTTTAATCTTTATTTTCTAATATACATATGGCGCTAACTTCAAGGTAATCCCCTTTCCCCAACGAATGCTACCCCATAGGTAAAACAATTTTTAATCCCTCTTTATCTTAGGAAAGTTGAGTCCTTTCACAAAGACATCAAGATACATCCAGGAAGAATCAAAATAATGTTCCTTGCCTACACTGAGAATTTATAACCACTCTCCCAACTTTTCTTTCCGCCAGTGTTTCTGTGTATTTGTGTTTATCCTGATAGTATATAAATCTTATACTTGAGGTTCTTTTTGACGAGGTTCTTCCTTTTTTTGCTTTCATATATTTTTTTTCTGTTGTCATATATTTTTTTCTTTTTTTTTAATTTATTTATTTTTCAGCATAACAGTATTCATTGTTTTTGCACAACACCCAGTGCTTCATGCAATACGTGCCCTCCCTATTACCCACCACCTGGTTTCCCCAACCTCCCACCCCGCCCCTTCAAAACCCTCAGGTTGTTTTTCAGAGTCCATAGTCTCTTATGGTTCACATCCCCTTCCAATTTCCCTCAACTTCCTTCTCCTCTCCATCTCCCAATGTCCTTCATGTCATGTGTTATGCTCCACAAATAAGTGAAACCTTGTGATACTTGACTCTCTCTGCTTGACTTGTTTCACTCAGCATAATCACATCCAGTCCCGTCCATGTTGCAACAAAAGTTGGGTATTCATCCATTCTTTTCTTTTCTTTTATAAACATATAACATATTTTTATCCCCAGGGGTACAGGTCGGTGTATCACCAGGTTTACACACTTCACAGCACTCACCATAGCACATACCCTCCAAAATGTCCATAACCCCCTCCCACTCTCCCAACCCCACCTCCCTCCAGCAACACCCAGTTTGTTTTGTGAGATTAAGAGTCATTTAGGTTTGTCTCGCTCCCAATCCCATCTTGTTTCATTTATTCTTCTCCTATCCTCCTAAACCCCATGTTGCATCTCCATGTCCTCATATCAGGGAGATCATATGATGGTTGTCTTTCTCAGATTGACTTATTTCACTAAGCATGATACCCTCTAGTTCCATCCACGTAATTGCAAATGGCAAAATTTCATTTCTTTTGATGACTGCATAATATTCCATTGTATATATATACCACATCTTCTTTATCCATTCATCTGTTGATGGACATCTAGGTTCTTTCCATAGTTTGGCTATTGTAGATATTGCTGCTATAAACATTCAGGTACATGTGCCCCTTCGGATCACTATGTTTGTATCTTTAGGGTAAATACCCAGTAGTGCAATTGCTGGGTCATAGGGTAGTTCTATTTTCAACATTCTGAGGAAACTCCATGCTGTTTTCCAGAGTGGTTGCACCAGCTTGCATTCCCACCAACAGTGGAGGAGGGTTCCCCTTTCTCCACATCCTCGCCAGGATCTGTCATTTCCTGACTTGTTCATTTTAGCCATTCTGACTGGTGTGAGGTGATATCTCATTGTGGTTGTGATTTGTATTTCCCTGATGCCGAGTGATGTGGAGCACTTTTTCATGTGTCTGTTGGCCATCTGGGTGTCTTCTTTGCAGAAATATCTGTTCATGTCCTCTGCCCATTTCTTGATTGGATTATTTGTTCTTTGGGTGTTGAGTTTGCTAAGTTCCTTATAGATTTTGGATACTAGCCCTTTATCTGATATGTCGTTTGCAAATATCTTCTCCCATTTTGTCAGTTGACTTTTGGTTTTGTTAACTGTTTCCTTTGCTGTGCAAAAGCTTTTGATCTTGATGAAATCCCAATAGTTCATTTTGCCCTTGCTTCCCTTGCCTTTGCCGATGTTCCTAGGAAGATGTTGCTGCGGCTGAGGTTGAAGAGGTTGCTGCCTGCATTCTCCTCAAGGATTTTGATGGATTCCTTTCTCACATTGAGGTCCTTCATCCATTTTGAGTCTATTTTCGTGTGTGGTGTAAGGAAATGGTCCAATTTCATTTTTCTGCATGTGGCTGTCCAATTTTCCCAGCACCATTTATTGAAGAGGCTGTCTTTAAATGTTTGGTAGAATTCCCCTGAGAAGCCATCTGGCCCTGGGCTTTTTTTCTGGAGATTTTTGAAGACTGTTTCAAACTCCTTACTGGTTATGGGCCTGTTCAGGTTTTCTATTTCTTCATGGGTCAGTTGTGGTAGTTTATATGTCTCTAGGAATGCCTCCATTTCTTCCAGATTGCCAAATTTGTTGGCGTAGAATTGCTCATAGTATATTCTTATAATTGTCTGTATTTCTTTGGTGTTAGTTGTGATCTCTCCTCTTTCATTCATGGTTTTATTTATTTGGGTCCTTTCTCTTTTCTTTTTGATGAGTCTGGCCAGGGGTTTATCAATCTTATTGATTCTTTCCAAAAACCAGCTCCTAGTTTCATTGATTTTTTCTATTTTTTTTTTTTTTTTGGTTTCTATTTCATTGATTTCTTCTCTGATCTTTATGATTTCTCTTCTGCTGGGTTTACAGTTTCTTTCTTGTTCTTTCTCCAGCTTCTTTAAGTGTAGGGTTAGGTTATGTAATTGAGACCTTTCTTTTTTCTTGAGAAAGGCTTGTACCGCTATATATTTTCCTCTCAGGACTGCCTTTGCTGTGTCCCACAGATTTTGAACCGTTGTGTTTTCATTATCATTTGTTTCCATGAATTTTTTCAATTCATCTTTAATTTCCTGGTTGACCCATTCATTCTTTAGAAGGATGCTGTTTAGTCTCCATGTATTTGGGTTCTTTCCAGCTTTCGTCTTGTGATTGAGTTCTAGCTTCAGAGCATTGTGGTCTGAAAATATGCAGGGAATGATCCTAATATTTTGATACCGGTTGAGACCTGATTTGTGACCCAGGATGTGATCTATTCTAGAGAAGGTTCCATGTGCACTAGAGAAGAATGTGTATTCTGTTGCTTTGGGATGAAATGTTCTGAATATATTTGTGATGTCCATCTGGTCCAGTGTGTCATTTAAGGCCTTTATTTCCTTGTTGAACTTTTGCTTGGATGATCTGTCCATTTCAGTGAGGGGAGTGTTCAAGTCCCCTACTATTATTGTATTTATTATTGATGTGTTTCTTTGATTTTGTTATTAATTGATTGATATAGTTGGCTGCTCCCACGTTAGGGGCATAGATATTTAAAATTGTTAGATCTTCTTGTTGGACAGACCCTTTGAGTATGATATAGTGTCCTTCCTCTTCTCTTATTATAGTCTTTGGCTTAAAATCTAATTGATTTGATATAAGGATTGCCACCCCAGCTTTCTTCTGATGCCCATTAGCATGGTAAATTGTTTTCCACCCCCTCACTTTAAATCTGGAGGTGTCTTCGCATCTAAAATGAGTTTCTTGTAGGCAACATATTGATGTTTTTTTTTTTTTTTAATCCATTCTGATACCCTGTGTCTTTTGATTGGGGCATTTAGCCCATTAACATTCAGGGTAACTATTGAGAGATATGAATTTAGTGCCATTATTAGCCTGTAAGGTGACTGTTACTGTATATTGTCTCTGTATCTTTCTGATCTACTATTTTTAGGCTCTCTCTTTGCTTAGAGGACCCCTTTCAATATTTCCTGCAGAGCTGGTTTGGTGTTTGCAAATTCTTTCAGTTTTTGTTTACCCTGGAATCTTTTTATCCCTCCTTCTATTTTCAATGATAGCCTAGCTGGACAGGGTATTCTTGGCTGCATGTTTTTCTCGTTTAGTGCTCTGAATATATCATGCCAGCTCTTTCTGGCCTGCCAGGTCTCTGTGGATAAGTCTGCTGCCAATCTAGTATTTTTACCATTTTATGTTACAGACTTCTTTTCCCGGGCTGCTTTCAGGTTTTTCTCTTTGTCACTAAGACTTTTAAATTTTACTATTAGGTGACGGGGTGTGGACCTATTCTTGCTGACTTTGAGAGGGGTTCTCTGCCCCTCCTGGATTTTGATGCTTGTTCCCTTTGCCATATAAGGAAAATTCTCTACAATAATTATCTCCAATAGACTTTCTGCTCCCCTCTCTCTTTCTTCTTCTTCTGGAATCCCAATTATTTAATGTTTTTTTGTCTTATGGTGTCACTTATCTCTCAAATTCTCCCCTCATGGTCCAGTAGCTATTTGTCCCTCTTTTGCTCGGCTTCTTTATTCTCTGTCATTTGGTCTTCTAGATCACTAATTCTTTCTTCTGCCTCATTTATCCTAGCAGTGAGAGCCTCCATTTTTTATTGCACCTCATTAATAGCTTTTTTGATTTCAAGTTGGTTAGATTTTAGTTCTTTAATTTCTCCAGAAAGGGCTTTTATCTCTCCAGAGATGGTTTCTCTAATAACTTCCATGCCTTTTTCGAGCCTGGCTAGACCTTCAGAATCATCATTCTGAACTCTTGATCTAACATATTACCAATGTCTGTGTTGATTAGATCCCTAGCCTTCGGTACTGTCTCTTGTTCTTTCATTTGTGGTGATTTTTTCCGCCTTGTCATTTTGTCCAGATAAGAGGATATGAAGGATCAAATAAAATACTAAAAGGGTGGCAACGACCCCAGAAAAATGCACTTAACCAAATCAGAAGAGACCCCAAATTGTGGGGAGGGGGAATAAAAAGAGGTTCAGAAAAAAAAGAAAAAAATTAAAAAAATAAAACAAATCAAGAAAAAATATAAAAAAGGAAAGAAAAAATATATTTTTTAGATAAACTAGTCAAAAAATGTTAAAAAAGAAAAGGGTAAAAGTTTTAAAAAATTTAGCAGAAGAAGAAAAAAGAAAGAAAAAAATTGAAAAAAAAAATTGAATTAACCACAAGACTAAAGAATCATGGGGAGAAAGCCATGAGTTCCCTGCTTTGCTTTCTCCTCCTCTGGAATTCCACTGCTGTCTTAGGTATTGAACCTGCTTTCCTTGATAGATGAACTTCGACCTGGCTGGATATTTTGTTGATCATCTGGGGGAGGGGCCTGTTGTAGTGACTCTCAAGTGTCTTTGCCCAAGGCGGAATTGTACCACCCTTACCGGGGCCGGACTAAGTAATCGGCTCGGGTTCGCTTTTTGGAGCTTCTGTTCCCTGAATGTTTTCCGTCGAGTTCCAGAGGATGGGAATAAAAATGGTGTCCTCCTAGTCTCTGGCCCGGAGGAGCCAAGAGCCCGGGGCCCCACTCCTCGGTGAGCCCCCAGAGGACAGCGCCCAATCACTCCCGTATCCCCAGCCTCCAGCCGCGCTCCGAGCTCACCCAGCCCGTGACCAGTTCAAGGTAACCCCGAGCTGAGAGTTCAGTCCTAGGCTCTGTCTCTGTAGCCGGCTTCTCTGTTCTAACACCTGCAAGCTCTGCGACACTCCGACACCCCCGATCCTTCTGTGACCCTGCAGGATCTGGGGCCATGCTGACCCCACGTGGGCTTCACCCCGGTTTAGCCTCTGGAGCAAAGTCCCTCAGTGCAACAGACTTTTAAAAGTCCTGATTTTGTGCTCCATTGCTCTGCTGCTTGTCGGGAGCCGGCCCCTCCCCCCGTGGTCTATCTTCCCGTCATTTTAGATTCACTTCTCCGCCAGTCCTACCTTTCCAAAAGTGGTTGATTTTCTGTTTCTAGAATTGCTGTTCTTCTTCTCTTTGATCTCCCATTGGATTTGTAGGTGTTTGCAATGTTTAGATAAGCTATCGAGCTGATCTCCTGCTACCTGATGTAGTCTCAGCCTGCTACTTGTCCGCCATATTGACTACTCCCCTCTCTTGTACTATACTTTTTTCAGTCTTTTTGTTTTTCTACTTTTGTTTGTATACATCATAAATTTTACCTTGGGGCCCATTTGGGCTGAGTCTTCTCTTTTATCTTCCTTTTTTTGCTGTCTCTCTCTCTCACTCTCTCTCTACCTTCATTTTTTTTCTCCTTTCTTTTTTATATCGATTGGGTGGGGAATCCTGATTGCTCAGAAGCATTTCAGGGTGAACCTTGACTGCACCACATTTGATACATCCAGCGACATATGTTCAGTCATCTCTCACCAAAATGACTAGGAGGAGGAATGCCCAACAGAAGAAAAATACAGAGGATGGATCTTCTGCAACAGAGCTAATGGCTATCGACATAGACAATATGTCAGAAAAGGAATTCAGACTAACAATTCTCCAGGCAATAGCTCAGTTGGAGAAATACATGGATGACCAAACGGAATTGATTAGGGCAGAACTCCAAGCCACCAGGGATGATGTTCACAAAGTTAGGGCAGAACTGAAAGCCACCAAGGATGATGTTCAAAATGCTCTCAATGAGTTCCAATCCAATCTAAATTCTCTGAAAGCTAGGGTAACCAAGACAGAAGATAAAAATAGTGATCTGGAGGACAAACAAATAGAGAGAAAGGATCAGGAGGAAGCCTGGAACAAACAGCTCAGAAGCCACAAAAACAGAATCAGGGGAATAAATGATGCCATGAAATGTTCTAATGTCAGAATTATTGGAATCCCTGAAGGGGAGGAGAAAGAAAGAAGTCTAGAAGATGTAGTGGAAGAATTTGTCTATGAAATTTTTCCCAATCTCATGAATGGAAAGAGCATTCATGTACTAGAGGCAGAACGGTTTCCCCCCAAGATTTTAGATTCTGGAAAGTCCTCACGACCCTTTAGAATGAAGAATTATAACTCTAGGCAGACCCTCTTGAAAGCAGCTAGGACAAAGAAGCTCCTTACATACAGAGGAAAGCCCATCAGATTAATGTCAGACCTGTCCACAGAGACCTGGCAAGCCAGGAAGGGCTGGCAAAATATATTCAGAGCACTAAATGAGAATAACATGCAGCCAAGAACACTTTATCCAGCAAAACTGTCATTCAAAATGGATGAAGAGATAAAGAGTTTCCAAGACCTGCAAGGCTTAAAGACTATGTAACCACCAAGGCGACACTGCAGGAAATACTAAGGGGGGGTCCTATAAAAGAGAAAAAAATCCTAAGAATATCATTGAACAGAAATATAGAGACAATCTACAGACAGAAAGATTTCAAAGGTAACACAATGTCAATAGAAACTTATCTATCAATAATCACTCTCAATGTGAATGGCCTAAATGCACCCCATAAAATGACACAAGTTTGCAGATTGGATAAAACGCAGGACCCATCCATATGTTGTCTACAAGAAACCCATTTTGAACCTAAAGATACACCCAGACTGAAAGTGAAGAGAAGGAGAAGCATCTTTCATGCCAATGGGCCTCAAAAGAAGGCTATGGTAGCGATTCTCATATCAGATAAATTAGATTTTAAACTAAAGACTGTAGTCAGAGATACAGAAGGACACTACATCATTCTTAAAGGGAATATCCACCAAGTTGATCTAACAATTGTAAATACCTATACCTACAATATGGGAGCATCCAATTAGATAAGAAAACTATTAATCAAGAAAAAGAGTCATATTGATATGAATACATTAATAGTAGGAGATCTTAACATGCCTCTCTCAGTAGTAGACAGATCATTGAAGCAGAAAATCAATAAAGAAATAAGAGAATTGAATGAAACTTTGCTTAAGAATGCTTGGATCAACCAGGAGATCGGGGAGGGGCACGGGGCTGTGGTGTCTCTGGATCAACCAGGAGATCAAAGATGAACTTAAACATTCATGGCAACCAATGAGAATGAAGACACCTCGGTCCAAAACCTATGGGATACAGCAAAGGCAGTTCTAAGGGGGAAATACATAGCCATTTTAGCCTCCCTCAAAAAATTGAAAAATCCAGAATACACCAGCTGTCTCTACAACTTAAAGTACTGGAGAATCAACAACAAATCAAACCAACTCCAAACACATGAAGGGAAGTAATCAAGAATAAATGAAACAAGATGGGATTGGGAGGGAGACAAACCATAAATGACTCTTAATCTCACAAAACAAACTGGGGGTTGCTGGGGGGAGGTGGGATTGGGAGAGGGGGAGCGGGCTATGGACATTGGGGACGGGAGGCGAACCATAAGAGACTATGGACTCTGAAAAACAACCTGAGGGTTTTGAAGGGTCAGGGGTGGGAGGTTGGGGGAACAGGTGGTGGGTAATGGGGAGGGCACGTTTTGCATGGAGCACTGGGTGTTGTGCAAAAAGAATGAATACTGTTACGCTGAAAAAATAAATAAAATGGAAAAAAAAAAGAAACGAAAGAAAAAAAAAAAGATTAGAGCAGAGATCAATGAGGTAGGAACTAGAGATGTAATAGACCATATCTATGAAACTAGAAGCTGGTTTTCGGAAAGAATCAATAAGATTGATAAACAATTGGCCACACTAATCCAAAAGAGAGAAAGCACAAATTAATAAAATTACGAATGAAAAGGGACAGATCACAACTAACACCAAGGAAGTAGAAACAATCATCAGAAGTTATTATCAACAGTTATATGCCAATAAGCTAAGCAACCTAGATGAAATGGATGCATTCCTGGAAAACTATAAACTCCCAAAATCGAACCAGGATGAAACTGACAACCTGAGTAGACCGATATCTAGTAACAAGATTGAAGCAGCGATCAAAAATCTCCCAAAACAGAATAGCCCAGTACTTGATGGATTCCCTGGGGTATTCTATCAAACTTGCAAAGAAGAAATAACACCAATTCTCCTGAAGCTGTTCCAAAAAAATTGAAGCAGAAGGAAAACTTCCAGACTCTTTTTATTAAGCCAGCATTACCCAGATCCCCAAACCAGGCAAAGACCCTACCAAAAAGGAGAATTTCAGACCCATATCACTGATGAATATGGATGCTAAGATTCTCAACAAGATCCTAGCAAACAGGATCCAGCAGCACGTTAAAAAGATTATCCACCATGACCAGGTGGGATTCATCCCTGGGTTACAAGGATGGTTCAACATTCGCATATCAATCAATGTGATAGAACAAATCAATAAGAGAAGAAAGAGGAACCACATGGTCTTCTCAATTGATGCAGATAAAGCACTTGACAAAATCCAGCGTCCATTCCTGATAAAAACTTCTCAAAGTATAGGGATAGAGGGAACATTCCTGAACTTCATAAAACCTATCTATGAAAGACCCACAGCAAATATCATCCTCATTGGGAAAAGGATCACAGCCTTCCCGTTGAGATCACGACTATGATAAGGATGCCCACACTCAACACCCTTGTTCAACATAGTATTAAAAGTCCTAGCAACTGCAATCAGACAACAAAGAGAAATAAAAGTATCCAAATTGGCAATGAAGAAGTCAAACTCTCTCTCTTCACAGATGAAATCATTCTTTATATGGAACACACAAAAAACTCGACCCCAAAACTACTAGAACTAATTCAGTAACATGGCAGGATACAAAGTCAATGTACATAAATCAGTGTCTTTCTTATACACTAACAATGAAAATACAGAAAGGGACATTAGAGAATCGATTCCATTTACTCTATCACCAAGAACCATAAGATACATGGGAATAAACCTAACGAACGAGGTAAAGGATCTGTACTCGAGGAACTACAGAACACTCATGAAAAGAATTGAAGAAGACACAAAAAGATGGAAGACTGTTCCATGCTCTTGGATCAGAAGAGTAAACATTGTTAAAATGTCTATACTGCTTAGAACAATCTACACTTTTAATGCCATTCCAATCAAAATTACTCTGGTCTTTTTCAAAGAGCTGGAGCAATTAATCCTAAAATTTGTATGGAATCAGAAGAGACCCTGAATCAACTAAGGGAATGTTGAAAAACAAAAATAAAACTGGCGGCATCATGCTACCTGATTTTAAGCTTTACTACAAAGTTGTGATCACCAAGACAGCATGGTACTGGCATAAAAACAGACACATAAACCAGTGGGACTCAGTAGAGAGCCCAGATATGGACCCTCAACTCTATGGTCAAATAATCTTCGACAAAACAGGAAAAAATATACAGTGGAAAAAAGACAGTATCTTCAATCAGTGGTGCTGGGAAAACTGGACAGCTACATGTAGAAGAATGATACTCGACCATTCTCTTCCACCATACAGAGAGATAAACTCGAAATGGATAAAAGACCTCCACGTGAGACAGGAATCCATCAGAATCTTAGAGGAGAACATAGGAAGTAACCTTTTTGATATCAGCCACAGCAACTTCTTTCAAGATATGTCTCCAAAGGCAAAGGAAACAAAAGTGAAAATGAACTTTTGGGACTTCCTCAAGATCAAAAGCTTCTGCTCATCAAAGGAAACAGTGAAGAAAACAAAGATGCAGCCCACGGAATGGGAGAAGATATTTGAAAATGACAGTACAGAGAAAAGATTCATATCCAGGATCTATAAAGAGCTCCTCAATCTCAGCACGCATGAAACAGATAATCGTATCAGATAATGGGAAGATGATATGAACAGATACTTCTCCAATGAAGACATACAGATGGCTATCAGACACATGAAAAAATGTTCATCATCATTAGCCCTCAGGGAGATTCAAATTAAAATCACTTTGAGACACCACCTTATACCAGTTAGAATGGCCCAAATTAGCAAGACAGGAAATAACATGTGTTGGAGAGGATGTGGAGAAAGGGGAACCCTCTTCCACTGTGGGTGGGAATGCAAGTTGGTGCAGCCACTTTGGAGAACAGTGTGGAGATTCCTCAAGAAATTAAAAATGGAGCTTCCCTATGACCCTGCCATTGCACTGCTGGGTATTTACCCAAAGATACAGATGTAGTGAAAAGAAGGGCCATTTGTACCCCAATATTTATAGCAGCAATGGTCACAATCGCCAAACTGTTGAAAGAACATAGATGCCCATCAATGGACGAATGGATAAGGAAGATGTGGTCCATATACACGATGGAGTATTATGCCTCCATCAGAAAGGATGAATACCCAACTTTTGTAGCAACATGGGTGGGACTGGAAGAGATTATGCTGAGTGAAATAAGTCAAGCAGAGAGAGTCAAGTATCATATGGTTTCACTTATTTGTGGAGCATAACAAATAACATGGAGGCCATGGGGAGATGGAGAGGAGAAGGGAGCTGAGGGAAATTGGAAGGGGAGATGATCCATGAGAGACTATGGACTCTGAAAAACAACCTGAGGGTCTTGAAGGGGGCGGGAGGTTGGGTGAACAAAGAGGTGGGTATTAAGGAGAGCACGTATTGCATGGAGCACTGGGTGTGGTACTAAAACAATGAATACTGTTACGCTGAAACAAAATAAAAGAAAATAAATAAAATAAATAAAAACAAAAACAAAAACAACATTATCCACCATGACCCCTTGGGATTTAACCCTGGGACACAAGGGCAGTTCCACATTTTCAAATAAATCAATATTATAGACAAATCATTAAGAGAAGAGCAAAGAATCACAAGGTCCTGTCAACTGATGCAGTAAGTTCATCTCACAAGATCTATTGGCATTCTTTAGTGCTTTTTTTATATTTAAACTTTTTAATATTTTTCATGTTTATTTTTACCAATAAGTTATGTACATGTATATTTTTTCTACCCCTTTTCATTAAATTGTTTTATATTTGTAAGATTTTTTTTTCTTCCTTCTTTTTTTTTTCTTTTCTCTTTATTTTGGCATCTTGGTTCTTTTAATGAACAGTTCCAAACACATACTGAGTCTTGTTTTTTGTATTCTTTTGTTGTTTGTTTTTGTTTCCATTTTTTTTTATTCTTGATTTTTCTGCTCCCTTCCATCTTTAAGGCTGCTTTTGCTTTCATAATTACTTTCTGGGCAAAATGAGGAGATGGAGAATTCACCTCAAAATAATGAACTCACTCACAGGGATTGAAACAATATGAATATATATAAAGTCTCTGCACTAGAATTGAAAACAATGATTATAAAGATAGTAACTGGGCTGGATACAAGCATACTAGGCCCTAGAGCATCCCTTACTATAGACATAAAAGAACGAATACTCAGGTCCATTTTGAAAGTGCTATTACTGAGATATAATTCAAGTGGAGGCTATCCAAAGGCGATGAATGAGGGAGAAGTATGTATCAGTGACATAGAAGATTAAAGGATGGAAAAATTAAAATGCTGAAAAAATGAGAGAAACAAAGCTATTGGATCATGAAGGGAGACTTTGAGTGCTTGGGAATTCCATGAAAGGAAATGATATCCGTATTAGAGGGATCCCAGAAGCTGAGGGCCAGGAGAAAGGGGTAGAAGGTTTAATTCAACAAATTATAGATATCTGAGAAATTCCCTAATCTGGGGAAGGATACTGGCATTCAAGTCGAGGAGGCACAGAGAATACCCCTCAAAATCAGTAAAAATTAGTCAACACATAGAAATATAATCCTGAAGTTTGAAAATCAAAGACAAATAGAAAATCCTCAAAGAAGCTTGGAACAAGACGTCCTTCACCTCCAAGGGTAGGTACATGAGGCTGGCAGCAGACCGGTCCACAGAGACTTATCAGGGCAGGAAGGACAGGTAGGATATACTCAATGTGCTATATGAGGATAAAGAATATGCAGTCACAAATAGTGTATACCCCAAGGCTATCATTCGGAGTGAAGGGAGAGGTAGAGAGTGTCTAGGACAAACAAAAAAAGAAAGGAATTTCTGAACAATAAACTCTCCCTGCAAGAAATATTAAAGGGGATCCTTTGAGTAGAGAGAGAGGGAGCCCAAATTCAAAAAAAAAAAAAAAGGAAAGAAAGAAAAGTAAAAAGAGTACACAGATGAGGTAAAGAAACAGTGACATTTCACGTTCTAAATGGCACTAACATAATAGCTTTCAATAATTATTCAGAAGGTAAAAAGACAAAATGCTTCTACCAGAAGCATAGGGTATCAGAATGGAATGAAACAAACCAAAAGGAAACAAGAAGACCCTTCAATGTGGTCTGTACAAGAGACTAATTTTAGAAAAAATACTCTTCCATATTCAAGATGAGGGTTGGAGAACCATTTATTCTTTTTATTTATTTATTTTTATTTGTTTATTTACAGCATAACAGTGTTCATTGTTTTGGCATCACACCCAGTGCTCCATGCAGTACGTGCCGTCCCTATTACCCACCACCTGGTTCCTCAACCTCCCACCCCACCCCACCCCCCTGCTGCCCCTTCATAACCCTCTGGTTGTTTTTCAGAGTCCATAGTCTCTCACGGTTCATCTCCCCTTCCAGTTTCCCTCAACTCCCTCTACTCTCCATCTCCCCATGTCCTCCATGTTATTTGTTATGCTCCACAAATAAGTGAGACCATATGATACTTGACTCTCTCTGCTTGACTTATTTCACTCAGCATAATTTCTTCCAGTCCCGTCCATATTGCTACAAAAGTTGGGTATTCGTCCTTTCTGATGGAGGCATAATACTCCATCGTGTATATGGACCACATCTTCCTTATCCATTCATCCATTGAAGGGCATCTTGGTTCTTTCCACAGTTTGGCGACCGTAGCCATTGCTGCAATAAATATTGGGGTACAAATGGCCCTTTTTTCACTACATCTGTATCTTTGGGGTAAATACCCAGCAGTGCAATTGCAGGGTCATAGGGAAGCTCCATTTTTAATTTCTTGAGGAATCTCCACACTGTTCTCCAAAGTGGCTGCACTAACTTCCATTCCCACCAACAGTGTAAGAGGGTTCCCCTTTCTCCACATCCTGTCCAACACACGTGGTTTCCTGTCTTGCTAATTTTGGCCATTCTAACTGGTGTCAGGAAGTATCTCAATGTGGTTTTAATTTGAATCTCCCTGATGGCTAGTGATGATGAACATTTTTTCATGTGTCTGATAGCCATTTGTATGTTTTCATTGGAGAAGTGTCTGTTCATATCTTCTGCCCATTTTTTGATATGATTATCTGTTGTGTGTGTGTTGAGTTTGAGAAGTTCTTTATAGATCCTGGATATCAACCTTTTGTCTGTACTGTCATTTGCAAATATCTTCTCCCATTCCGTGGGTTGCCTCTTTGTTTTGTTGACTGTTTCCTTTGCTGTGCAGAAGCTTTTGATCTTGATGAGGTCCCAAAAGTTCATTTTTGCTTTTGTTTCCTTGGCCTTTGGAGACATATCTTGAAAGAAGTTGCTGTGGCTGATATCGAAGAGGTTCCTGCCTATGTTCTCCTCTAGGATTCTGATAGATTCCTGTCTCACGTTGAGGTCTTTTATCCATTTCGAGTTTATCTTTGTGTACGGTGTAAGAGAATGGTCGAGTTTCATTCTTCTACATATCGCTGTCCAGTTTTCCCAGCACCATTTATTGAAGAGACTGTCTTTTTTCCATTGAATATTTTTTCCTGTTTTGTCGAAGATTATTTGACCATAGAGTTGAGGGTCCATATCTGGGCTCTCCACTCTGTTCCACTGGTCTATGTGTCTGTTTTTATGCCAGTACCACGCTGTCTTGGTGATCACAGCTTTGTAGTAAAGCTTGAAATCGGGTAACGTGATGCCGCCAGGTTTGTTTTCGTTTTTCAACATTTCCTTAGCAATTCGGGGTCTCTTCTGACTCCATACAAATTTTAGGATTCTTTGCTCTAGCTCTTTGAAAAATATCGGTGGAATTTTGCTCGGAATGGCATTAAAAGTATAGATTGCTCTAGGCAGTATAGACATTTTAACAATGTTTATTCTTCCAATCCAAGAGCATGGAACAGTCTTCCATCTTTTTGTGTCTTCTTCAATTTCTTTCATGAGTGTTCTGTAGTTCCTCGAGTACAGGTCCTTTACTTCTTTGGTTAGGTTTATGCCCAGGTATCTTATGGTTCTTGGTGCTATAGAAAATGGAATCGATTCTCTTATTTCCCTTTCTGTATTTTCATTGTTAGTGTATAAGAAAGCCACTGATTTCTGTACATTGACTTTGTATCCTGCCACGTTACTGAATTGCTGTATGAGTTCTAGTAGTTTTGGGGTGGAGTCTTTGGGTTTTCCATATAAAGAATCATGTCATCTGCGAAGAGAGAGAGTTTGACATCTTCCTTGCCAATTTGGATACTTTTATTTCTCTTTGTTGTCTGATTGCCATTGCTAGAACTTCTAATACTATGTTGAACAAGTGTGGTGAGAGTGGGCATCCTTGTCGTGCTCCTGATCTCAACGGGAAGCCTGCAAGCTTTTTCCCATTGAGGATGATATTTGCTGTGGGTCTTTCATAGATAGATTTTATGAAGTTCAGGAATGTTCCCCCTATCCCTATACTTTGAAGCGTTTTCATCAGGAACGGATGCTGGATTTTGTCAAATGCTTTTTCTGCATCAATTGAGAGGACCATGTGGTTCTTCTCTCTTCTCTTATTGATGTGTTCTATCACACTGATTGATTTGCGAATGTTGAACCAACCTTGCAACCCAGGGATGAATCCCACCTGGTCATGGTGGATAATGTTTTTAATGTGCTGCTGGATCCTGTTTGCTAGGATCTTGTTGAGAATCTTTGCATCCATAGTCATCAGTGATATGGGTCTGAAATTCTCCTTTTTGGTAGGGTCTTTGCCTGGTTTGGGGATCAGGGTAATGCTGGCTTCATAAAAAGAGTCTGGAAGTTTTCCTTCTGCTTCCATTTTTTGGAACAGCTTCAGGAGAATTGGTGTGATTTCTTCTTTGAAAGTTTGGTAGAATTCCCCAGGGAATCCGTCAGGTCCTGGGCTCTTGTTTTTTGGGAGGTTTTTGATCACTGCTTCAATCTCATTACTAGATATCGGTCTATTCAGGTTGTCAATTTCTTCCTGGTTCAATTTTGGGAGTTTGTAGCTTTCCAGGAATGCATCCATTTCATCTAGGTTGCTTAGCTTATTGGCATATAACTGTTGGTAATAATTTCTGATGATTGTTTCTATTTCCTTGGTGCTCGTTGTGATCTCTCCCTTTTCATTCATAATTTTATTAATTTGGGCTTTCTCTCTTTTCTTTTGGATTAGTGTGGCCAATGGTTTATCGATCTTATTGATTCTTTCAAAAAATCAGCTTCTAGTTTCATTGATACGTTCTACTGTATCTCTCATTTCTACCTCATTGATCTCTGCTCTAATCTTGATTATTTCTCTTCTTGCATGTGGAGTTGGTTTCATTTGTTGTTGATTCTCCAGTTCTTTAAAGTGTAGAGACAGCTGGTGTATTCTGGATTTTTCAATGTTTTTGAGGGAGGCTTGGATGGCTATGTATTTCCCCCTTAGAACCGCCTTTGCTGTATCCCATAGGTTTTGGACCGAGGTGTCTTCATTCTCATTGGTTTCCATGAATTGTTTAAGTTCCTCTTTGATCACCTGGTTGATCCAAGCATTCTTAAGCAAGGTGGTCTTTAGCTTCCAGGTGTTTGAGTTCCTTCTGAACTTTACCTTGTGATTGAGCTCCAGTTTCAAAGCATTGTGATCGGAGAATATGCAGGGAATAATGTCAGTCTTTTGGTATCGGTTGAGTCCTGCTTTGTGACCCAGTATGTGGTCTATTCTGGAGAAGGTTCCATGTGCACTTGAGAAGAATGAGTACTCTGTTGTTTTAGGGTGGAATGTTCTGTATGTCTATGAGGTCCATCTGGTCCAATGTTTCATTCAATGCTCTTATTTCTTTATTAATCTTCTGCTTCATGATCTGTGTATTACTGAGAGAGGAGTATTAAGGTCTCCTACTATAACTGTATTCATATCAATATGACTCTTTATCTTGATTAATAGTTTTCTTATGTAATTCGGTGCTCCCATATTGGGGGCATAGATATTCACAATTGTTAGATCGTCTTGTCGGATAGTCCCTTTAAGAATTATGTAGTGTCCTTCTGTATCTCTGACTACAGTCTTTAGTTTAAAATCTAATTTATCTGATATGAGAATCGCTACCCTGCCCTTCTTTTGAGGCCCATTGGCATGAAAGATGCTTCTCCATCCCTTCACTTTCAGTCTGGGTGTATCCTTAGGTTCAAAATGGGTCTCTTGTAGACAACATATGGATGGGTCCTGTCGTTTTATCCAATCTGCAACCCTGTGTCATTTTATGGGCGCATTTAGGCCATTCACATTGAGAGTGATTATTGAGAGGTAGGTTTTTATTGACATCGTGTTGCCCTTGAAGTCTTTCTGTCTGTAGATTGTTTCTATATTTCCGTTCAATTATATTCTTAGGATTTTTTCTCTTTTATAGGACCCCCCTTAATATTTCCTGCAGTGTCGGCTTGGTGGTTGCATAGTCTTTTTTTTTTCCCCTTTTTATTTATTTTTTCAGCGTAACAGTATTCATTCTTTTTGCACAACACCCAGTGCTCCATGCAAAACGTGCCCTCCCCATCACCCACCACCTGTTCCCCCAACCTCCCACCCCTGACCCTTCAAAACCCTCAGGTTGTTTTTCAGAGTCCATAGTCTCTTATGGTTCGCCTCCCCTCCCCAATGTCCATAGCCCGCTCCCCCTCTCCCAATCCCACCTCCCCCCAGCAACCCCCAGTTTGTTTTGTGAGATTAAGAGTCATTTATGGTTTGTCTCCCTCCCAATCCCATCTTGTTTCATTTATTCTTCTCCTATCCCCCTACCCCCCCATGTTGCTTCTCCATGTCCTCATATCAGGGAGATCATATGACAGTTGTCTTTCTCCGATTGACTTATTTCACTAAGCATGATACGCTCTAGTTCCATCCACGTCGTCGCAAATGGCAAGATTTCATTTCTTTTGATGGCTGCATAGTATTCCATTGTGTATATATACCACATCTTCTTGATCCATTCATCTGTTGATGGACATCTAGGTTCTTTCCATAGTCTGGCTATTGGTTGCATAGTCTTTTAAGCCTTGCCGGTCTTGGAAACTCTTTATCTCTCCATCCATTTTAAATGTCAGTCTTGCTGAATAGAGTATTCTTGGCTGCATGTTCTTCTCATTTAGTACTCAATATATTCTGCCAGCCTTTCCTGGCTTGCCAGGTCTCTTTGGAAAGGTCTGACGTTATTCTAATGGGCTTTCCTCTGTATGTAAGTAGCTTCTTTGTCCTAGCTGCTTTTAAGAGGGTCTCTCTTGAAACATAATTCCCCATTCTAACTATAAGGTGCCGTGAGGACTTTCGAGAATCTAAAATCTTGGGAGGAAATCTTTCTGCCTCTAGTACATGAACGTTGTTTCCATTCGTGAGATTGGGAAAATTTTCATAGACAACTTCTTCCACTATATCTTCTAGACTTCTTTCTTTTTCTTCCCCTTCAGGGATTCCGATAATTCTGACGTTGGAACGTTACATGGCATCGTTTATTTCCCTGATTCTGTTTTCGTGGCTTCTGAGCTGTTTGTTCCAGGCTTCCTCCTGATCCTTTCTCTCTATCTGTTTGTCCTCCAGATCACTAATTCTATCTTCTGTCTCAGTTACCCTAGCTATTAGAGAATTTAGATTGGATTGGAACTCATTGAGAGCATTTTGAACATCATCCCTGGTGGCTTTCAGTTCTGCCCTAACATTGTGAACATCATCCCTGGTGGCTTTCAGTTCTGCCCTAATCAATTCTGTTTGGTCATCCATGGCTTTCTCCAAACTAGCTATTGCCTGGATAATTGTTATTCTGAATTCCTTTTCTGACATATTGTCTATGTCGATAGCCATTAGCTCTGTTGCAGAAGGCCCATCCTCTGTATTTTTCTTCTGTTGGGTATTCCTCCTCCTAGTCATTTTGGTAAGAGATGACTAAACAGATGCAGCTGGACTTATCGATTGTGGTGCAGTCAATGTGCACCCTGGAACGCTTCTGTGCAATCAGGATTCCCCACCCAAATGAGAAAAAAAAAGAAAAGAAAAAGAAATAGAGAAGAAGAAAGAAAAAAAAGGGGAAAGAAAAAAGGAAAAAAAAGAGAGAGAGAGATAGGAAAAAAAGGGAAGATAAAAGAGAAGGCTCAGCCCAAATGGGCCACAAGGTAAGATTTGTGGAGTATACAAACAAAAACAGACAAACAAAAAGACTGATAAAAGTATATGACAAGAGAAAAAAATATGTATATATAAGCAAGAAAAAGGGAAGAACCTCATCAGAAAGAACCCCAAGTATAAGATTTATATATTATCATCACAAACCCAAATTCACAGAAACACTGACAGAAGGAAAAATTGGGAGAGTGGTTATAGATTCTCAGTGTGGGTGAGGAAGGTTATTTTGATTCTTCCTGAAGGTATCTTGATGTTTTTGTTAAGGGACTCAACTTTCCTAAGTTACAGGGGGATTAGAAACTGGTTTGCCTATAGGGGTAGCATTGATTGGGGAAAGGGGATTATCTTGAAGTTTAACTCTATATGTATAGTAGAAAATAAAAATTAAAAAAGAATAAACTAGACTAAACTAAGTTAAAATTAAAAAAGAACTAAAAAAATAGAAAAGCAAAAGAAAAACACGGGTGTATGTATCAAAAAGTTCAGGTTAGAAGGTTATTAAAGAATTTGATGTGCTGGACATCTCAGTGTGATGGTAAATAGGTTAAAAAATTATCTGTATGTATGTAAAAAAAGAACCAGAATATTGGTAAAGAGTTAATAATAAAAGTTGTATTTATGAAGTAGTGGTGGTTGTTCTCTTGTAGTCTTTTTTTTTTTCCTTCCTGGTTGGTTTTCTGGGGGAGGGGCCTGCCACGTGGGTTTTCAGACAGTGATGTTCCCTGAGTTAGGTCCTCCCGCTCCCCTCAAGGGGGTGAGCTCTTTTTTTTCAGGAAACTGTTTTTTTCAGCCTTTTGTTCTCTGGGGGTTTTTATGTTCTTTCATCTGCTTTCTCTCGCCTTGATAGCTTTTGATGGTTTTTGGAGGTTTAGAGGAGAGCAAAGAGCACCCCAACCTCCCTCTCAGAGAGAAGCCTCAGACTGTTTTGCAAAAGCTGCTGCCAGATTCGGTTCTGAGTCACTGTCCCTGGGGATGCAGGAGCTCCTCATTGTACCCAAAACCAGGGCAGCGGTGGCTGTCTAGGCAGCTCCAGACCGCCAGAGAGGTTCGGAGCAGAGATCGCACACTGAGATTTTCCCGCTGTCCCGGGCTGGGAATGTCTGTTTTTTCCAGATGCCAGAGCTCCAGGCTAGCGCCTATGAGCACCTATCCCAAGGGAGGGTGTGGGACGCTCGCGTTTCAGGATTGCCGTCTGGCCAGGCTCCTAGCCCCTCACGGGAGCCAGACCCCACTCGTTCTTGGGCGCGCTGGCATTCAGGCGCACTGGAGGCTCAAGGACGGAGACCTGATTTCTCTGCCGCCCTCTCTCTGGCTCCGTGCCAGGGGAGGCTGTCCTGGGTCCGGGGACTTAGGTCCCTGACCCTAACCGCCCAGGTTCCCACTATTACCCCCCGTGATCCTTTGCTCTTTGTTTTTTGAGTGCTTTCAACCAGACTCCAAGTTAATGCTGGTCCCCAGACGCAGAGCACTCTCGTGTTGGGGTGTTACTTTCCCATCGGTCACCTCTGGTGGCTCCCTCCCCCTTTTGTTTATCTTCCGATATCAGTCCAACGCTCCCAGTCTGCTTTACCCGCCACTGGCGTCTTTTGCTCCAGTAGAGATCCAGACGTGTATAATTCTGATCTCAGGCTGATTTCATGGGTGGTCGGAGTTCTTTGGTAGGTAATCAGCTCACTTTAGGGTACAGGTTGAAATGGTGCCCCCTCCTACTTCCCCGCCATCTTGACTCCTGGAGAACCATTTATAATGGTAGTTTACATTAAAAGAGCATTGGAGTACCCACCCATATGTCAGATATAGAAATTGAAAACAGAAAAATGAAATAAGAGGTAAAGGAAGATTCTATATTAATAAAGGTGCCTATGAAATAAGCAGATCTATCAACTGCAATTGTTGATGCCTGTATCTTGAGAACAGACCAAAATATAAACTCAGTAATATCTAAATTAAATACACACTTTGTAAAAATACAAGAAGAGTGTGGTACTTTAACGCCCCAGTCACAGCAAGGGACATGTTGTCTAAGCAGATCCCAAAGGAAAAAAGGACTTTAAATAACACTAAGGGCCAGATGAACTTCACAGCGATCTTCAGAGCGTTTCACCCTGAAGCAACGGAGTATACCTCCATCTCAAGTGCACAGGGAACATTCTCCAGAATAGATCACGTACCAAGTAAAAAATCAGTTCTCCTCTGGTTCACAAAGTTTGAGATCATACCCATGTATTTCTCAGACCACATGGCATAGATACCTGAAGTCAAAAAAAAGGAAACACATAGAAGGGCCACAAATACTTGGAAGCCAAAGAACATCATATGAAAGAATGAAAGGGACAACCAGGAAATTAAGAAAACTATTTGAAATACTTGGAAGGGAATGAAAAGTAAAACCACGACAGTGCTAAAGCTTCAGGGTGCAGCAAAGTCTGTCCTAAGAGGGAAGTGTACAGCCAGCAGTACAGGCCTTCTTTTAGAAACAAAACAAGTCTGAAATCCACAATGTAACATCAAGGAGCTGGAAAATGACAGCAAAGAAAGCCAAAATCCAACAGATAGAGAGAAATGATAGAGATTAAAGCACTACACAATATATAGATGTTAAAATTATATATATCGTTGAAACAAAGAGCTGGTTCTTTGAAAGAATTAACAAATTGAGAAACCCCTAGTCAGACTTATCAAAAAGAGAGAAAGCACACAAAATAAGGAATGGAAGAGGAGAGATCAAAACTAACCCCATAGAAATAGAAACAATTGTAAGAGAATATGATGACCAATTTTGTACCAACAAACCTTCCAAAGTCATTCTAAGAGGCCAGCATAACCTGGATCCCCAAAGCAGATGAATACTCCACCAGAAAGGAGCATTATAGGCCAATATCCCTGATGAATATGGGTGTAGAACAGCTCACAAACATACTAGCCAAGAAGATCCAAGAGTACATTAGAAGGATTATTCAACACGACCAAGATGGATTCAGTCCTGGTCTGCAGGAATGCTTCAATATCTGCTAACCCATCCGTGTGATACACATTAATATAAGAATGAACAATATCAGGGAGATCATATGATAGTTGTCTTTCTCCGATTGACTTATTTCACTAAGCATGATACGCTCTAGTTCCATCCACGTCGTCGCAAATGGCAAGATTTCATTTCTTTTGATGGCTGCATAGTATTCCATTGTGTATATATACCACATCTTCTTGATCCATTCATCTGTTGATGGACATCTAGGTTCTTTCCATAGTCTGGCTATTGTAGACATTGCTGCTATAAACATTCGGGTACAAGTGCCCCTTCGGATCACTATGTTAGTATCTTTAGGGTAAATACCCAGTAGTGCAATTGCTGGGTCATAGGGTAGTTCTATTTTCAACATTTTGAGGAACCTCCATGCTGTTTTCCAGAGTGGTTGCACCAGCTTGCATTCCCACCAACAGTGGAGGAGGGTTCCCCTTTCTCCACATCCTCTCCAGCATCTGTCATTTCCTGACTTGTTAATTTTAGCCATTCTGACTGGTGTGAGGTGATATCTCATTGTGGTTTTGATTTGTATTTCCCTGATGCCGAGTGACGTGGAGCACTTTTTCATGTGTCTGTTGGCCATCTGGATGTCTTCTTTGCAGAAATGTCTGTTCATGTCCTCTGCCCATTTCTTGATTGGATTGTTTGTTCTTTGGATGTTGAGTTTGCTAAGTTCCTTATAGATTTTGGATACTAGCCCTTTATCTGATATGTCGTTTGCAAATATCTTCTCCCATTCTGTCAGCTGTCTTTTGGTTTTGTTAACTGTTTCCTTTGCTGTGCAAAAGCTTTTGATCTTGATGAAATCCCAATAGTTCATTTTTGCCCTTGCTTCCCTTGCCTTTGCCGTTGTTCCTAGGAAGATGTTGCTGCGGCTGAGGTCGAAGAGGTTGCTGCCTGCGTTCTCCTCAAGGATTTTGATGGATTCCTTTCTCACATTGAGGTCCTTCATCCATTTGGAGTCTATTTTCGTGTGTGGTGTAAGGAAGTGGTCCAATTTCATTTTTCTGCATGTGGCTGTCCAATTTTCCCAGCACCATTTATTGAAGAGGCTGTCTTTTTTCCATTGGACATTCTTTCCTGCTTTGTCGAAGATTAGTTGACCATAGAGTTGAGGGTCGATTTCTGGGCTCTCTATTCTGTTCCACTGGTCTATGTGGGGGGGGAGGGGGATAGGAGAAGAATAAATGAAACAAGATGGGATTGGGAGGGAGACAAACCATAAATGACTCTTAATCTCACAAAACAAACTGGGGGTTGCTGGGGGGAGGTGGGATTGGGAGAGGGGGAGCGGGCTATGGACATTGGGGAGGGGAGGCGAACCATAAGAGACTATGGACTCTGAAAAACAACCTGAGGGTTTTGAAGGGTCAGGGGTGGGAGGTTGGGGGAACAGGTGGTGGGTGATGGGGAGGGCACGTTTTGCATGGAGCACTGGGTGTTGTGCAAAAAGAATGAATACTGTTACGCTGAAAAAATTAATAAAAGGGGGAAAAAAAAAAAAAAAAAAAAAAAAAAAAGAATGAACAATAACCATGTGATCCTCTCCATAGATGGTGAAATGGCACATGAAAAAACACAGCATCTTTCTTGAAAAGTTCCCACTGTGAGTTGGAATAGAGGGAAAACACCTCAATATCCTAAGTCACAGAGGAAAGGATGAGAGGTAATACCATTTTCCATGAGAAAACACTAAGAGATTTTCCCTGAAGGTCAGAAACATAATGGGAATGTCCTCTATCACCACTGTTGTTCCACGTTGTACTGGAAGTCCTAGCGTCAACAATCAGACAACAAAAGGAAATAAAAGGCGACCAAATCAGCAATGAAGGAATTGACATTTTCACTCTACTGTGCTCATGAGAAGACATGATGCTGGGTGTAGAACATCAAAAAGGTTCAACCAAATATGACAAGAAATGACAGAGGAATCCAGCAAAGCCACGGAATATGACATCAATGTACATTGTACTGTACTTGTAATTATACTGTAGTATATTTCTATACACTAACAATGAAGCAGCAGAAAGAGATATCAAGAAATTGATCCAACTGACAATTACATAAAAACCTCAAAGATACTGAGGCATAAACCTAACAAAGCAGTCATGAGATGGACTCTGAAAACTATAGGACACTTTTGAAAGAAATGGAAGAAGACGCATACATGGGGGAAAACATTCCATGCTCATGGATTGGAAGATAAATTTTGTTAAAATATCTATATTCCCCAAACATTCTAGACATTTAGTGTAATCTCTTTCAAAATACTGTCAGCATTTTTCACAGATCTGGAGAAATAATCCTCAAATTTTATGGAATTAGAAAAGACCCTGAAGGACTAGAGGGACACTTTCAAAATACTGTCAGAATTTTTCACAGAGCTGGAGAAATAATCCTCAAATTTTATGCAATTAGAAAAGACCATGAAGGGCTAGAGGGACATGAAACCAAACCTGGGGCGTCACAATGCCTGACTTCAAGGTGCATTACAAAGCTGTAGCCAGCATGACAATATGTTATGTGCACAAAAATAGATGCAAAGATCCATGGAACTGAATGGAAAGCCCAGAAATGGACCCTCAACTTGATGGTCAACCAATCGTCAACTAAGGAGGAATTGCCAATGGAAAAAAGAAAGACATACTCTTCAACAGGTGGTGTTGGAAAAATTGGACAGAACCATTCAGAGGAATGAAACTGCAACATTTTTCTAGGATATACACAAGTTAAACACTAAATGGATGATATACCTAAATTTGAGACACGACTACATCAAAATCCAAGAGCAGTACATAGGCAGCAACTACTTTGGGCTCACCTGCAGAAACTCCTTCATAGATAAATATTTGGAGCAAGGGAAAGACAACCAATAATGAACTATTGACACTTCCTCAAAATTAAAAGATTTTGCACAGCCAAGGGAACAGTCAACAAGACTAAAAGAAAAGCTATGACAAGGGAGAAGATAATTGCAAATAACTTCTCAGATAAAGGGCTAGTATCCAAAACCTATAAAGAACTTCTCAAGCTCAACAACAACAACAACAGCAACAGCAACAACTATAATAATCATAATCAACTCATGAAATGGTCAGAAGACAAGAAGAGACATTTCCCCAGGGAAGAGGTACAAATGGCCTACAGACAGATGAAAAAATGCTCAACATCGTGTATTATGAGGGAAATCCCAATAAAAACCAGAGTGAGATATCAACTCACACATGTCAGAGTGGCTAAAATTAACAAGTAAGGAAACAACAGATGTTGGCAATGGTTCAGAGAAAGGGAAGTCCTCTCACCGAATGGTGGGAATGCAAACGGGTGCAGCCACAGTGGAAAATAGAGTAGAGGATCCACAAAATTTAAAAACAGAACCACCTTACAACTGAGGGGTTTCCCAATTGCCTATCCAATGGATACAGTCTACTTATTCCAGTAGGCACCTACACCCCAAAGTTTATAGCAGAAATGTCCACAGTTGCCAAAATATGGACAAGTCCCAGTTGTCCGTTGACAGATGTTTGGATCATATGTAACCGATGAATCATTAAAGTCTACTCCTGAAACTATAATACACAATATGCAAACTAATTTCAATTTAAATTAAAAAATGATAAAGTCCCAAAAGTATGTTTTCACACTGGTTTCTTTTGCCTTTGGAGACATGTCTTGAAAGAAGTTGCCCCGGCTGTTGTCGAAGAGGTTAATGCCCATGTTCTCCTCTAGGATTTTGATAGATTCCTATCTTACATGGAGGTATTTCATCCATTTCAAGTTTATCTTTGTGTATCGTGTGAGAGAATGGTCTAGAGTCATTCTTCTATACGTAGCTATCCAATTGTCCCAGCACCATTTATTGAAGAGACTCTTTTCTCCACTGGATATTTTTTCCTGCTTTGTCAATGATGATTTGACCATAGAGTTGTGGGTCCATATCTGGGCTCTCTACTCTGTTCCACTGGTCTATGAGTCTGTTTTTCTCCAGTACAATGCTGTCTTGGTGATCACAGCTTTATAGTAAAGCTTGAAATCAGGCAATGTGATGCATCCAGCTTTAGTTTTCTAATTGAATATTTCCTTAGTAATTTGGCATCTTTCCTGGTTCCAAACAAATATTAGGATTGTTTTTTCCAGCACTTTGAAGAATGCAACTGGATTTTTGATTGGGATGGCATTGAAAGTCTAGATTGCTCCGGATAGTATAGACATTTTAACAATGTTTATTCTTCTGATCCATGAGCATGGAAGGTTTTATCAATTTTTGTGTCTTTTCCAATTTCTTTCATGAATGTTCTGTAGTTCCTTGAGTACAGACCCTTTCATTAGGGATATTCCAAGGTATCTGATGATTCTTGGCAAAGAAAACAAAAGCAAAAATGAACTTTGGGTACTTAGTCAATATCAAAAGCTTCTGCACAGCAAAAGAAAGGGACAAAAACAAAAACAAACAAACAAACAAACAAACAAAAACAAAAAACAAAGAGGCAAGACACAGAATGATAGAAAATATTTGCAAATGACTCTTCAGAAAAAGGGTGACTTCCTAGACCTATAAGGAACTCCAAAACTCAACACCCAATAAACAGATAATCATATAAAAATGGAAACACATCACAAACAGGCACTTCCCCAAAGAAGACCTTCACATGGCTAAGAAACATATGAAAAAAAAATGTTCATTGTCACTAGCCATTGGGAAAGTTCAAATCAAAAACACATTGAGTGGCACCTGAGTGGCTCAGTGGGTTGAGCCTCTGCCTTCAGCTCAGGTGCTGATCACTGGACCCTGAGATGGACCCTGCATTGCCTCTCTGCTTGGCATGGAGCTTGCATCTCCCTCTCTCTCTGCCTTTCTCCATGCCTAATTGAGATCTCTCTCTATGTGTCTCTGTCTCTGTCTCTCTATCTTTCTCTGTGTGTGTGTGTGTGTGTGTGTGCACGTGTCAAATAAATTAATAAATAAAATATTTTAAAAAATGAGATACTACCTTAAAACAGGAAGAATGGTCAATAGCAATAGGACAGGAAACAAGGGATGGAGGGGATGTGGAGAATGAGGAACACTCCTTGATCCTTCCTTGGCAGGACGCATGTGGGCAGCTCCGGTTCCTGCTCGGAGCCCGGGGGACCCGCGGCCCCCACGGGAGATCGTTTCTTGTGCAGCGGGAGGCCTTGTGCTCTCGGGCTCCGGGCTCCCGGGAGCACAGCTGAGGATGAGCCCATCCTCGGAGCCGCCATCCGCCGTGGGTGCAGGGGTCCTCACACGCCGTCCCGTCCACATCTTCGTCCTTGTTGTCGGCATAGTCGATGCAGGGAGGGCGGCAGAGGGGGCCGTGGGTGAAGAGCCCGGCCTGGGAAGTGGGGCCCACACTCACGGTGCTGGGGGTTCCTCCTTCCGAGGAAGCCGGGGCAGGACTCCAGGCAGAAGCACAGGGGGAGCTGGGGCATGGTGGCCGCCTGGTCCCTCACCGGCTGAGCGAGGTCGTGGATACCCCCAGGCCCCTCTGGTCCTTGTTTTGGACCTCAGTCCACAGAGGGTAGCCGCTCGGTCAAGGCAGGATGGCAAGTCCGGTGCAAAGACAGCAAGCGGCCGAGACCCGGCACAGTGGGATTGTCGGTGGAGACAAGAGGGTGCGGGGGCCAATGCTGGAGAGGGTCTCGGCCTTGGCCTCGGGGCACCGGGGCTGGCGCGGCTCTGCCTTCCGGCGGAGGCCTGCGCACGCCGCCCGCCCTCGGGCACCTGCCGCCGCGGGAGCACCTGCCCCCTCCTCTCTGCCGAGGGCTCTCTCCTGCGCCAGCCGTGCCTCCTCCCACGCCAGCCAGCGGCTGCCGGCCGTGCAGCCCGGGAGCCTGGACATCCCGACGACCACCTTCCCCCGCCAGGGGACCGAGCCCTGTGGGGGGGATGTGGTCTCCCAGTGGGCCCGAGGTCAAGGCACCCCCCCCCCGGAGCTCTCTGCCCAGCTTGGGCTCATTGTGCCCTGTCCCCACTCAGCTCCCTGGGCCCAGGTCCTCCTCCATTGGGGGAGCAGCCTCGGCCCGGGCTCCCCACACTGGGCCCGGGAGCGGCTCGTCCGGACCTTCTGGCCTGGCGCCTCCCTGCCTGGCCTAGGGGCCCCCCGGCTGGCCTCCCGGGCTGGTCTGAGGCGACCCAGCGCCGGCAGGCTCAGGGCACTGCACCGGAGATGTCCAGGGACCCCCGAGCGAGCGCCCAGGCCTGGCCCAGCGCACCGGGCTTGTGAGGGGCCCAGCGTTGGAGGCGGGCGTCCGCCACGGGGCACAGGGTGTGTCCTGGTCATGGCAGCCCCACGTGGTGGGTGTGGCCGTGAGGGATCCCAGAAGAGGCAGGAGACAGACACGGGGGTCGACAGGACATTGCTTCCCAAGGAGGACGACGTCAGGCTCAGAGGACCTGCGAGGTCCTTAGGAAAACTCGGAGGCCCTGGGGATGTTGGCTGCGATGCTGTTCCTGGGGCCCAAGAGCGGTGCCCCAAAGCCCCAGTCAACACGGCCCGACGCAGTCTTTGGGGCTTCGGGGGATTGGGGCCGGTGGGCCACGAGGACGCCCAGGGCGTCACGTGGAGGACTCGATGTTTCTGGAGGCAGTGCTAAGCCTCGTTCTCTTCCGCCCTCTGTGCAGCCGGCCCCCGTGTTCCGCAGCGGATTCCAAGTGGCCATCCCGCTGCTCAACCTGAGGACCGGGCCCCGTCAGCGCCCACAGTGACCGTGAGTGCCCCGGGGACAGGGACCATGTGGTTGGGGCTGCTCCCGGATGAAGCCCCAGGGCTCAGTTCCCTGCTGGGACCCCAGAGCCTCTGCTGGGTGAGGGAGGAATGGAGGGAGTCAAGCTGGGGGAGAGGGAGGAAAGGAGGGAGGGAAAGAAGAGGAAGGCCTAGAGGGGGAGGGAGGGCAGGAGGGAGGGAAGGAAGGACTGAGGGACTGAAGGCATGAGGGAGGGAGGCCGTGAAAGCCCAGGAGTGCGGCCCATGCCTCTGGAGTCCTTGGGTGGAGGGAGGTGCGAGGGCATCCCCGGCCAGACCCTGGATGGTGGCTCAGGGCAGGTGCATCTGTCCTCGCCGTCCTGCCCTTCCTCCTCCTGGGCCATCCTGGATGGCCTTCTGCCATCCTGGACCCTGTCCACCTCCTCGTCCACCAATTGTGACTGTTCCCAGGAGCAGGGGGGGCAGGAGGGCTCTCAGGAGGGGCTTCCCGGATCCGGTGCCCCGGAAGAGACTGGGACGGTTAGCTCCAGGACGTTGTCACCTGAGCACTGGGACCGAGGACGGCGTCCACGTCCCTGGGCATGAGCGCTCCCCGACTGCCTCACCCTGCTCTCTCCCTTCTGGCGTGAAACACCGTGCCAGAGGTGGCGGGCTGAGTGCCCGGACGAGCACTGCTAGGTGATGGGTGCCCCTGCGGGCTGGGATGGGTGCTGCCCGCTGTGGTCCCAGACAGGGGTGCCCGTCCCCCTTCTCTCCGGGGGACGTGCCCTGGACCTCCGTGTCGGCACGTTCTCCCCAGGGCTGCTGGTCCTCAGGCCAGACACCGGCCGGTCTGAGGGGGACGCGCACTGCCTCCGTAGGGTTTCCTTGGCCAGAGGCCTTCCCGGGGAGCTCCCGCATCGCTGACACGGGCTCCCCGCGTGGCCTGTCCGCCGCCGGCCCCCCGCACCCCCCTCCCCATCCACCTGGCATGCTTTCGGTCTGTGTCGTTGTGGGACCCGGTGCCTTGGAGCCTGGGGGGCACCAGAGGCCGAGGAGAGCTTTCTCTGGCCTTGGGTTGTGAGCGATGGGTATGCCGTGTGGGGTGTGTCTTCCAGCTGTGTGCCTCGCCCTGGTGTGTGTGCAGGCCCCGGGAGGAAGCTGCCGGGTCGCATCTGGGGTCAGGCTCTGGTGTCCCGGCGGGAACAGGGGTCACGGCCCCGACCTTGGACCCCTCTGCACTCAAGGGGCCTCCGTGATCCCATCTCCTCTAGAACCCTTCGGGGTTTTCGGTATGGCAGGGGGCAAGTTCCATGTCCAAGAGGCCCAGGACAAAACCCAGTCCCCTTTGAAAAGAGGTGGGCAGACACCCGGGCACCTCCAGAGTGATCCCCCTCCCAGAAACGTCCAGAACAGGGGAAGGAAGGGAGAGAGAAATCAGCTGAGGCGTGGCGAGGGGCCGGACTGGGGGAGCAATGGGCAGGGAGGGCTTGGGCTCAGGGTCCCCTTCGGGGAAGGAGTTGTTCCACAGCGATGTTCTGGGCTGTTGGGGGCGGTGGGGGGGGGCGGGTGGGGCGGCGCCGCCGGGGACGGACTTAGGGTTGAGCACGGGTTCCACGGAAAAACGATGCATTTTATTTAAAAGAGATAGGCGAGAGCGTCGAGGGCATGCAAAGCTAGGATGATGGTGAGACCGAAGCAGAGAGAAAGAACCCAGGCGGAGGGGATGAACCGTGGCGGCGGGCCATCGGGGTCGGGGCATGGAACAGAGGGTACCCGTCCAGGGAGCTCTCCCCGCAGGGCGGGGGCCTCTGGATGGGGCTCTGGGAGCCCCGCAGGAGCAGGTGTAGGGGCAGGTGTTGGGACAGGGGCCGGCACAGGAGCTGGGCCTGGTGCAAGAGCTGGGACCGGGGCAGGAGCAGGAGCAAGGGGACGGAAAGGGTCAGCAGGAGCGGCCGCTGCAGCATGCAGGGCTGGAGCTGGGTCAGGGCCAGGAAGAGGAGTGCAGGCAGGGCCAGGGGAAAGGGCAGGAGCAAGGGGCAGGAGCTGGGTGTGGGGCTGGAACAGGTGTCCGGTGGGAACAGGGAGAGGCAGGGGAAGAGACAGTGGCCCTGTGAGGGGCAAAGGGAGGGGCAGCGGTCCTGGCCGAGGCCGGGGAAGCGGCAGGGCCTGGGTGTGGAGCAGCAAGAGGGACCCAGGCAGGAGCAGGAGAAGGGGCAGGAGCAGGGGCAGGACCTGGGTCTCGGGCAGGAGCAGGGGCCCAGGCAGGGAGAGGCGAAGACAGAGGGGCCCTGAGAGGGGCAAGGGAAGGGCCAGTGGTCCTTGGAGGGGCAGGGGAAGGGGGTGGGCAAGCGGCAGGGGCAGGGGCAGGAGCAGGAGGACGGGTGGGGTCTGGAGCAGGAACAGGGACCCAGGGAGGAACACGGGAAGGGGCAGTCTTCCAGGCAGGGAAAGGGGCAGGGGCAGGAAGAGGTGCAGGACATGCGTGTGGGGCAGGAATCGGGGCAGAGGCAATGGCATGGGCATGGGCAGGGGCAGGGCCAGGGGCAGGGGCAGGGGCAGGATCCCGGGTAGGAACTGGGCCTGGGGCAGGAAGGAGGGCAGAGGCAGGGGCAGGGGAGTGGCCAGTGGTCCTGGCGGGGTTTGGAGAAGGGGCAGGAGCTGGGTCTGGGGCAGGAGCAGGGTCACAGGCAGGTGAAGGGGTAGGGGTCCTGGCAGGGGCAGAGGCAGGGGCAGGCCAAGGGGCAGGGATCCTGGCAGGGGCAAGGGAAGGGGCCGTGGAAGGGGCTGGAGCTGGGAGAGGTGTCCCGGCGATGGCTGGCGCAGGATCCAGGGCCCGAGCCGGGACTGGGTCAGGATCAGGGGTACAGGCGGGGACAGGGGAGGTGTCCGTGGCCTGGGACGGGGCAGGCGAAGGGGCAGGATCAGATACACGAGCTGGGTGTGGGGCAAGAAGAAGGGCAGAGGCACGGGCAGGGGAAGGGGCAGCAGCTGTCTCCGTGGCAGGCGAAGGGGCAGGGGCCAGGCAAGGAGAATCAGTCCTTGCAGGGGCTGGGGCAGGGGCTGGGTGTGGGGCAGTAAGAGGGGCGCAGGCCGGGGAAGGGGCCGTGGCCAAGGCCGGGGCAGGGGACGGGGCAGGGGCAGCGGCAGGGTTTGCAGCTGGGTCAGGTGCGGTGGTGCTGGCTGGTGCAGGATGCAGGGCAGGACCTGGGCCTGTGGCAGGATGAGGGGCCCGGGCAGGGACGGGGGAAGGCGCAGGATTCTGAGAGGAGCAGGAGCAGGAGCACGGCCTGGGGCAGGAGCAGGCCGCAGCTCTTCCTGGGCAGCGTCAGGCTCCGCGGGGCCCGGTTCCTGGTCACCTGCTGGCGGCGGGTCCCCGGCTGAGGAGGCGGCAGGCACCGTCTCCCAATCCCCAGCTCCTGCTGATGTCAGGAGGGGCCCGAGCTCCTTGCCAGGAGCAGCTGTGAGAGGAGAGAAGGTCCCGCGCTTGCCTGCCTCTGCATGTGCCTTGGCGCGCCCAGGACCCAGGCGGGGCGTCGCGGAGAGGCCGCAGCCAGGGAAGGAACCCTCAGCGGGATGGCTCCCCGAGGGCAGTGTCCCCGCTGGGTGCTCTGAGCCCAGTCCTTGCTCCTGGCCCCGCACCAGCCTGTGGGGCTTGTCCCTGTGGGCCCAGCACCGACCCGTCCCCGCACACACCCAGGCACCCAGCCCCGCCCCGCCTTCTCACCCTGGGGCTCGGCTTCCGCAGGTGGCCTGGCAGGCTCGGAAGCCTTTCCTGGGCCTGCGGACTCCTGGGTCAGGGAGGAGGTGGTGGCCGCCTGCCTCGTCTCTTCCTCCGTGGCCTTCTGCAAAGACAGGGACCGGTCGCTGGCCCGGAGCCATCCCAGCCCCGCCCGGCCGACCCCACTCTCCTCTTGCCCGGTCCCCCTGCTGCTCCCACATGGGCCCCAGACCTGTGCCTGCCCAGCCCTACCCCCGGTCCCGGGACCCACACCTGCAGGGCTCTGGGGATCGACCCTGGCCAGGAGCTCACATCCCCCACACCTGTCCCACCCAGCCAGCCTTGACCTTGACCGCGACCTGCCCACCGGGCATCTGACCCCTCATCCACCTGCTCCTGCTCAGGAAGGCCCCACCGCACGTGAGCCCTCCTTCCAGACACATACCTGCACAGGCACGCTCTCAGACACACACACACACACACACACACACACACACACACACACACACACACAAAGACACTTACACACACAAGCCCAGCAGTTGAGGGGACCCGTGGCTGCGCCCGTCGATGCGAGCGTGTGGGGCTGGGCGGCCGGCTCTGGCCTCCCGGTGTCACCTTAGTCTCCTTTCGGCCGAAAGGCCAGAGGCGTCGGGCAGCCCTGAAAGGACCTCCAGAGCACGGGGAAGTGGTAGCCGGGCGCGCTGTCCTCCGTCTCCACCGTCCCGAGTTTGGGAGGCAGCATGCGAACATGGTGTCGGTTGGACGATGTCCAAAGCAACGAGCTGCGCAGGGGGGCGTCCCTGGAATGTGGGTGCCTGGTGACGTGGGTTCCAATTCTGTTGGGCTCTGTGGTCAGGGAAGTGAAGTCACCGCTTCCTGGGGACCCCTGCCCCGACTTCCTCCTCACACCCGAGTCCCCGAGGGCCCCTCCCCCAGCCGCTCCGTGCTCACCCCTCACCCCGTGCCGCGTCCAGACAGTGGCCCCCACACATCGGACTTGTTTCGGTGGTACTGACGGCAGCAGGCCACCGCGCTGAGCCCTGCCCGCATGCAGGGGCCCGTCGGTGTTGGGCATGCACCCGCGTGTGCAATGGGGTGGGGGGCGGTCAGGGAGTCAGCGTGGGTCCGGCTCGGGAGATCCTCCCGAGCAGACTCCCAGGTTCCCACTCACAGCTGCGTGTGTGTTCCCGTGGGTCCACGCCCTGTCCGACCCGGGGTGTGCTCAGCGTGTGCGTTTCAGCCACGTGGTCTGTGCCAGGAGGGTTCTCACGGGGATGCCGTGGCAGGAGGCAGTTCCTGGGCAGGAGCGACGGGGTTCTTCAGGAACCTCGAGACCGTCAGCGAGCATCTGTTCCCACGACGGGTCGAGGGACTCGTCGTGGGCTGCGCGTGCGTGGGTGTGTCCCTGCGTGGGTGCGGGCGTGCACGGGGCCCGATGGGAACGGGGTTCCGGACCCGGCAGCGGCCAGGGTGTGTGTGGGGTGCGTCGGGGGAGGGGACCGAGCTAGGCCAGGGCCTGGCCATCCCTGCTGAGGGGAAGGTGAGCCAGCCCACACGGAGGACCGGCGGGCAGGAGGAGCCTTGTGGCCACGGGGCCGGCGAGCCCGGGCTGATCCTTCCTTGGCAGGACGCATGTGGGCAGCTCCGGTTCCTGCTCGGAGCCCGGGGGACCCGCGGCCCCCACGGGAGATCGTTTCTTGTGCAGCGGGAGGCCTTGTGCCCTCGGGCTCCGGGCTCCCGGGAGCACAGCTGAGGATGAGCCCATCCTCGGAGCCGATATCCGCCGTGGGTGCGGGGGTCCTCCCACGCCGTCCCGTCCACATCTTCGTCCTTGTTGTCGGCATAGTCGATGCAGGGAGGGCGGCAGAGGGGGCCGTGGGTGAAGAGCCCGGCCTGGGAAGTGGGGCCCACACTCACGGTGCTGGGGGTTCCTCCTTCCGAGGAAGCCGGGGCAGGACTCCAGGCAGAAGCACAGGGGGAGCTGGGGCATGGTGGCCGCCCGGTCCCTCACCGGCTGAGCGAGGTCGTGGATACCCCCAGGCCCCTCTGGTCCTTGTTTTGGACCTCAGTCCACAGAGGGTAGCCGCTCGGTCAAGGCAGGATGGCAAGTCCGGTGCAAAGACAGCAAGCGGCCGAGACCCGGCACAGTGGGGTTGTCGGTGGAGACAAGAGGGTGCGGTGGCCAATGCTGGAGAGGGTCTCGGCCTTGGCCTCGGGGCACCGGGGCTGGCGCGGCTCTGCCTTCCGGCGGAGCCCGGCGCACGCCGCCCGCCCTCGGGCACCTGCCGCCGCGGGAGCACCTGCCCCCTCCTCTCTGCCGAGGGCTCTCTCCTGCGCCAGCCGTGCCTCCTCCCACGCCAGCCAGCGGCTGCCGGCCGTGCAGCCCGGGAGCCTGGACATCCCGACGACCACCTTCCCCCGCCAGGGGACCGAGCCCTGTGGGGGGGATGTGGTCTCCCAGTGGGCCCGAGGTCAAGGCACCCCCCCCCGGAGCTCTCTGCCCAGCTTGGGCTCATTGTGCCCTGTCCCCACTCAGCTCCCTGGGCCCAGGTCCTCCTCCGTTGGGGGAGCAGCCTCGGCCCGGGCTCCCCACACTGGGCCCGGGAGCGGCTCGTCCGGACCTCCTGGCCTGGCGCCTCCCTGCCTGGCCTAGGGGCACCCCGGCTGGCCTCCCGGGCTGGTCTGAGGCGACCCAGCGCCGGCAGGCTCAGGGCACTGCACCGGAGATGTCCGGGGACCCCCGAGCGAGCGCCCAGGCCTGGCCCAGCGCACCGGGCTTGTGAGGGGCCCAGCGTTGGAGGCGGGCGTCCGCCACGGGGCACAGGGTGTGTCCTGGTCATGGCAGCCCCACGTGGTGGGTGTGGCCGTGAGGGATCCCAGAAGAGGCAGGAGACAGACACGGGGGTCGACAGGACATTGCTTCCCAAGGAGGACGACGTCAGGCTCAGAGGACCTGCGAGGTCCTTAGGAAAACTCGGAGGCCCTGGGGATGTTGGCTGCGATGCTGTTCCTGGGGCCCAAGAGCGGTGCCCCAAAGCCCCAGTCAACACGGCCCGACGCCGTCTTTGGGGCTTCGGGGGATTGGGGCCGGTGGGCCACGAGGACGCCCAGGGCGTCACGTGGAGGACTCGATGTTTCTGGAGGCAGTGCTAAGCCTCGTTCTCTTCCGCCCTCTGTGCAGCCGGCCCCCGTGTTCCGCAGCGGATTCCAAGTGGCCATCCCGCTGCTCAACCTGAGGACCGGGCCCCGTCAGCGCCCACAGTGACCGTGAGTGCCCCGGGGACAGGGACCATGTGGTTGGGGCTGCTCCCGGATGAAGCCCCAGGGCTCAGTTCCCTGCTGGGACCCCAGAGCCTCTGCTGGGTGAGGGAGGAATGGAGGGAGTCAAGCTGGGGGAGAGGGAGGAAAGGAGGGAGGGAAAGAAGAGGAAGGCCTAGAGGGGGAGGGAGGGCAGGAGGGAGGGAAGGAAGGACTGAGGGACTGAAGGCATGAGGGAGGGAGGCCGTGAAAGCCCAGGAGTGCGGCCCATGCCTCTGGAGTCCTTGGGTGGAGGGAGGTGCGAGGGCATCCCCGGCCAGACCCTGGATGGTGGCTCAGGGCAGGTGCATCTGTCCTCGCCGTCCTGCCCTTCCTCCTCCTGGGCCATCCTGGATGGCCTTCTGCCATCCTGGACCCTGTCCACCTCCTCGTCCACCAATTGTGACTGTTCCCAGGAGCAGGGGGGGCAGGAGGGCTCTCAGGAGGGGCTTCCCGGATCCGGTGCCCCGGAGGAGACTGGGACGGTTAGCTCCAGGACGTTGTCACCTGAGCACTGGGACCGAGGACGGCGTCCACGTCCCTGGGCATGAGCGCTCCCCGACTGCCTCACCCTGCTCTCTCCCTTCTGGCGTGAAACACCGTGCCAGAGGTGGCGGGCTGAGTGCCCGGACGAGCACTGCTAGGTGATGGGTGCCCCTGCGGGCTGGGATGGGTGCTGCCCGCTGTGGTCCCAGACAGGGGTGCCCGTCCCCCTTCTCTCCGGGGGACGTGCCCTGGACCTCCGTGTCGGCACGTTCTCCCCAGGGCTGCTGGTCCTCAGGCCAGACACCGGCCGGTCTGAGGGGGACGCGCGCTGCCTCCGTAGGGTTTCCTTGGCCAGAGGCCTTCCCGGGGAGCTCCCGCATCGCTGACACGGGCTCCCCGCGTGGCCTGTCCGCCGCCGGCCCCCCGCACCCCCCTCCCCATCCACCTGGCATGCTTTCGGTCTGTGTCGTTGTGGGACCCGGTGCCTTGGAGCCTGGGGGGCACCAGAGGCCGGGGAGAGCTTTCTCTGGCCTTGGGTTGTGAGCGATGGGTATGCCGTGTGGGGTGTGTCTTCCAGCTGTGTGCCTCGCCCTGGTGTGTGTGCAGGCCCCGGGAGGAAGCTGCCGGGTCGCATCTGGGGTCAGGCTGTGGTGTCCCGGCGGGAACAGGGGTCACGGCCCCGACCTTGGACCCCTCTGCACTCAAGGGGCCTCCGTGATCCCATCTCCTCTAGAACCCTTCGGGGTTTTCGGTATGGCAGGGGGCAAGTTCCATGTCCAAGACGCCCAGGACAAAACCCAGTCCCCTTTGAAAAGAGGTGGGCAGACACCCGGGCACCTCCAGAGTGATCCCCCTCCCAGAAACGTCCAGAACAGGGGAAGGAAGGGAGAGAGAAATCAGCTGAGGCGTGGCGAGGGGCCGGACTGGGGGAGCAATGGGCAGGGAGGGCTTGGGCTCAGGGTCCCCTTCGGGGAAGGAGTTGTTCCACAGCGATGTTCTGGGCTGTTGGGGGCGGTGGGGGGGGGGGCGGGTGGGGCGGCGCCGCCGGGGACGGACTTAGGGTTGAGCACGGGTTCCACGGAAAAACGATGCATTTTATTTAAAAGAGATAGGCGAGAGCGTCGAGGGCATGCAAAGCTAGGATGATGGTGAGACCGAAGCAGAGAGAAAGAACCCAGGCGGAGGGGATGAACCGTGGCGGCGGGCCATCGGGGTCGGGGCATGGAACGGAGGGTACCCGTCCAGGGAGCTCTCCCCGCAGGGCGGGGGCCTCTGGATGGGGCTCTGGGAGCCCCGCAGGAGCAGGTGTAGGGGCAGGTGTTGGGACAGGGGCCGGCACAGGAGCTGGGCCTGGTGCAAGAGCTGGGACCGGGGCAGGAGCAGGAGCAAGGGGACGGAAAGGGTCAGCAGGAGCGGCCGCTGCAGCATGCAGGGCTGGAGCTGGGTCAGGGCCAGGAAGAGGAGTGCAGGCAGGGCCAGGGGAAAGGGCAGGAGCAAGGGGCAGGAGCTGGGTGTGGGGCTGGAACAGGTGTCCGGTGGGAACAGGGAGAGGCAGGGGAAGAGACAGTGGCCCTGTGAGGGGCAAAGGGAGGGGCAGCGGTCCTGGCCGAGGCCGGGGAAGCGGCAGGGCCTGGGTGTGGAGCAGCAAGAGGGACCCAGGCAGGAGCAGGAGAAGGGGCAGGAGCAGGGGCAGGACCTGGGTCTCGGGCAGGAGCAGGGGCCCAGGCAGGGAGAGGCGAAGACAGAGGGGCCCTGAGAGGGGCAAGGGAAGGGCCAGTGGTCCTTGGAGGGGCAGGGGAAGGGGGTGGGCAAGCGGCAGGGGCAGGGGCAGGAGCAGGAGGACGGGTGGGGTCTGGAGCAGGAACAGGGACCCAGGGAGGAACACGGGAAGGGGCAGTCTTCCAGGCAGGGAAAGGGGCAGGGGCAGGAAGAGGTGCAGGACATGCGTGTGGGGCAGGAATCGGGGCAGAGGCAATGGCATGGGCATGGGCAGGGGCAGGGCCAGGGGCAGGGGCAGGGGCAGGATCCCGGGTAGGAACTGGGCCTGGGGCAGGAAGGAGGGCAGAGGCAGGGGCAGGGGAGTGGCCAGTGGTCCTGGCGGGGTTTGGAGAAGGGGCAGGAGCTGGGTCTGGGGCAGGAGCAGGGTCACAGGCAGGTGAAGGGGTAGGGGTCCTGGCAGGGGCAGAGGCAGGGGCAGGCCAAGGGGCAGGGATCCTGGCAGGGGCAAGGGAAGGGGCCGTGGAAGGGGCTGGAGCTGGGAGAGGTGTCCCGGCGATGGCTGGCGCAGGATCCAGGGCCCGAGCCGGGACTGGGTCAGGATCAGGGGTACAGGCGGGGACAGGGGAGGTGTCCGTGGCCTGGGTCGGGGCAGGCGAAGGGGCAGGATCAGATACACGAGCTGGGTGTGGGGCAAGAAGAAGGGCAGAGGCACGGGCAGGGGAAGGGGCAGCAGCTGTCTCCGTGGCAGGCGAAGGGGCAGGGGCCAGGCAAGGAGAATCAGTCCTTGCAGGGGCTGGGGCAGGGGCTGGGTGTGGGGCAGTAAGAGGGGCGCAGGCCGGGGAAGGGGCCGTGGCCAAGGCCGGGGCAGGGGACGGGGCAGGGGCAGCGGCAGGGTTTGCAGCTGGCTCAGGTGCGGTGGTGCTGGCTGGTGCAGGATGCAGGGCAGGACCTGGGCCTGTGGCAGGATGAGGGGCCCGGGCGGGGACGGGGGAAGGCGCAGGATCCTGAGAGGAGCAGGAGCAGGAGCACGGCCTGGGGCAGGAGCAGGCCGCAGCTCTTCCTGGGCAGCGTCAGGCTCCGCGGGGCCCGGTTCCTGGTCACCTGCTGGCGGCGGGTCCCAGGCTGAGGAGGCGGCAGGCACCGTCTCCCAATCCCCAGCTCCTGCTGATGTCAGGAGGGGCCCGAGCTCCTTGCCAGGAGCAGCTGTGAGAGGAGAGAAGGTCCCGCGCTTGCCTGCCTCTGCATGTGCCTTGGCGCGCCCAGGACCCAGGCGGGGCGTCGCGGAGAGGCCGCAGCCAGGGAAGGAACCCTCAGCGGGATGGCTCCCCGAGGGCAGTGTCCCCGCTGGGTGCTCTGAGCCCAGTCCTTGCTCCTGGCCCCGCACCAGCCTGTGGGGCTTGTCCCTGTGGGCCCAGCACCGACCCGTCCCCGCACACACCCAGGCACCCAGCCCCGCCCCGCCTTCTCACCCTGGGGCTCGGCTTCCGCAGGTGGCCTGGCAGGCTCGGAAGCCTTTCCTGGGCCTGCGGACTCCTGGGTCAGGGAGGAGGTGGTGGCCGCCTGCCTCGTCTCTTCCTCCGTGGCCTTCTGCAAAGACAGGGACCGGTCGCTGGCCCGGAGCCATCCCAGCCCCGCCCGGCCGACCCCACTCTCCTCTTGCCCGGTCCCCCTGCTGCTCCCACATGGGCCCCAGACCTGTGCCTGCCCAGCCCTACCCCCGGTCCCGGGACCCACACCTGCAGGGCTCTGGGGATCGACCCTGGCCAGGAGCTCACATCCCCCACACCTGTCCCACCCAGCCAGCCTTCACCTTGACCGCGACCTGCCCACCGGGCATCTTAGCCCTCATCCACCTGCTCCTGCTCAGGAAGGCCCCACCGCACGTGAGCGCTCCTTCCAGACACATACCTGCACAGGCACGCTCTCAGACACACACACACACACACACACACACACACAAAGACACTTACACACACAAGCCCAGCAGTTGAGGGGACCCGTGGCTGCGCCCGTCGATGCGAGCGTGTGGGGCTGGGCGGCCGGCTCTGGCCTCCCGGTGTCACCTTAGTCTCCTTTCGGCCGAAAGGCCAGAGGCGTCGGGCAGCCCTGAAAGGACCTCCAGAGCGCGGGGAAGTGGTAGCCGGGCGCGCTGTCCTCCGTCTCCACCGTCCCGAGTTTGGGAGGCAGCATGCGAACATGGTGTCGGTTGGACGATGTCCAAAGCAACGAGCTGCGCAGGGGGGCGTCCCTGGAATGTGGGTGCCTGGTGACGTGGGTTCCAATTCTGTTGGGCTCTGTGGTCAGGGAAGTGAAGTCACCGCTTCCTGGGGACCCCTGCCCCGACTTCCTCCTCACACCCGAGTCCCCGAGGGCCCCTCCCCCAGCCGCTCCGTGCTCACCCCTCACCCCGTGCCGCGTCCAGACAGTGGCCCCCACACATCGGACTTGTTTCGGTGGTGCTGATGGCAGCAGGCCACCGCGCTGAGCCCTGCCCGCATGCAGGGGCCCGTCGGTGTTGGGCATGCACCCGCGTGTGCAATGGGGTGGGGGGCGGTCAGGGAGTCAGCATGGGTCCGGCTCGGGAGATCCTCCCGAGGAGACTCCCAGGTTCCCACTCACAGCTGCGTGTGTGTTCCCGTGGGTCCACGCCCTGTCCGACCCGGGGTGTGCTCAGCGTGTGCGTTTCAGCCACGTGGTCTGTGCCAGGAGGGTTCTCACGGGGATGCCGTGGCAGGAGGCAGTTCCTGGGCAGGAGCGACCGGGTTCTTCAGGAACCTCGAGACCGTCAGCGAGCATCTGTTCCCACGACGGGTCGAGGGACTCGTCGTGGGCTGCGCGTGCGTGGGTGTGTCCCTGCGTGGGTGCGGGCGTGCACGGGGCCCGATGGGAACGGGGTTCCGGACCCGGCAGCGGCCAGGGTGTGTGTGGGGTGCTTCGGGGGAGGGGACCGAGCTAGGCCATGGCCTGGCCATCCCTGCTGAGGGGAAGGTGAGCCAGCCCACACGGAGGACCGGCGGGCAGGAGGAGCCTTGTGGCCACGGGGCCGGCGAGCCCGGGCTGATCCTTCCTTGGCAGGACGCATGTGGGCAGCTCCGGTTCCTGCTCGGAGCCCGGGGGACCCGCGGCCCCCACGGGAGATCGTTTCTTGTGCAGCGGGAGGCCTTGTGCCCTCGGGCTCCGGGCTCCCGGGAGCACAGCTGAGGATGAGCCCATCCTCGGAGCCGCCATCCGCCGTGGGTGCGGGGGTCCTCCCACGCCGTCCCGTCCACATCTTCGTCCTTGTTGTCGGCATAGTCGATGCAGGGAGGGCGGCAGAGGGGGCCGTGGGTGAAGAGCCCGGCCTGGGAAGTGGGGCCCACACTCACGGTGCTGGGGGTTCCTCCTTCCGAGGAAGCCGGGGCAGGACTCCAGGCAGAAGCACAGGGGGAGCTGGGGCATGGTGGCCGCCCGGTCCCTCACCGGCTGAGCGAGGTCGTGGATACCCCCAGGCCCCTCTGGTCCTTGTTTTGGACCTCAGTCCACAGAGGGTAGCCGCTCGGTCAAGGCAGGATGGCAAGTCCGGTGCAAAGACAGCAAGCGGCCGAGACCCGGCACAGTGGGGTTGTCGGTGGAGACAAGAGGGTGCGGTGGCCAATGCTGGAGAGGGTCTCGGCCTTGGCCTCGGGGCACCGGGGCTGGCGCGGCTCTGCCTTCCGGCGGAGGCCGGCGCACGCCGCCCGCCCTCGGGCACCTGCCGCCGCGGGAGCACCTGCCCCCTCCTCTCTGCCGAGGGCTCTCTCCTGCGCCAGCCGTGCCTCCTCCCACGCCAGCCAGCGGCTGCCGGCCGTGCAGCCCGGGAGCCTGGACATCCCGACGACCACCTTCCCCCGCCAGGGGACCGAGCCCTGTGGGGGGGATGTGGTCTCCCAGTGGGCCCGAGGTCAAGGCACCCCCCCCCGGAGCTCTCTGCCCAGCTTGGGCTCATTGTGCCCTGTCCCCACTCAGCTCCCTGGGCCCAGGTCCTCCTCCGTTGGGGGAGCAGCCTCGGCCCGGGCTCCCCACACTGGGCCCGGGAGCGGCTCGTCCGGACCTCCTGGCCTGGCGCCTCCCTGCCTGGCCTAGGGGCACCCCGGCTGGCCTCCCGGGCTGGTCTGAGGCGACCCAGCGCCGGCAGGCTCAGGGCACTGCACCGGAGATGTCCGGGGACCCCCGAGCGAGCGCCCAGGCCTGGCCCAGCGCACCGGGCTTGTGAGGGGCCCAGCGTTGGAGGCGGGCGTCCGCCACGGGGCACAGGGTGTGTCCTGGTCATGGCAGCCCCACGTGGTGGGTGTGGCCGTGAGGGATCCCAGAAGAGGCAGGAGACAGACACGGGGGTCGACAGGACATTGCTTCCCAAGGAGGACGACGTCAGGCTCAGAGGACCTGCGAGGTCCTTAGGAAAACTCGGAGGCCCTGGGGATGTTGGCTGCGATGCTGTTCCTGGGGCCCAAGAGCGGTGCCCCAAAGCCCCAGTCAACACGGCCCGACGCCGTCTTTGGGGCTTCGGGGGATTGGGGCCGGTGGGCCACGAGGACGCCCAGGGCGTCACGTGGAGGACTCGATGTTTCTGGAGGCAGTGCTAAGCCTCGTTCTCTTCCGCCCTCTGTGCAGCCGGCCCCCGTGTTCCGCAGCGGATTCCAAGTGGCCATCCCGCTGCTCAACCTGAGGACCGGGCCCCGTCAGCGCCCACAGTGACCGTGAGTGCCCCGGGGACAGGGACCATGTGGTTGGGGCTGCTCCCGGATGAAGCCCCAGGGCTCAGTTCCCTGCTGGGACCCCAGAGCCTCTGCTGGGTGAGGGAGGAATGGAGGGAGTCAAGCTGGGGGAGAGGGAGGAAAGGAGGGAGGGAAAGAAGAGGAAGGCCTAGAGGGGGAGGGAGGGCAGGAGGGAGGGAAGGAAGGACTGAGGGACTGAAGGCATGAGGGAGGGAGGCCGTGAAAGCCCAGGAGTGCGGCCCATGCCTCTGGAGTCCTTGGGTGGAGGGAGGTGCGAGGGCATCCCCGGCCAGACCCTGGATGGTGGCTCAGGGCAGGTGCATCTGTCCTCGCCGTCCTGCCCTTCCTCCTCCTGGGCCATCCTGGATGGCCTTCTGCCATCCTGGACCCTGTCCACCTCCTCGTCCACCAATTGTGACTGTTCCCAGGAGCAGGGGGGGCAGGAGGGCTCTCAGGAGGGGCTTCCCGGATCCGGTGCCCCGGAGGAGACTGGGACGGTTAGCTCCAGGACGTTGTCACCTGAGCACTGGGACCGAGGACGGCGTCCACGTCCCTGGGCATGAGCGCTCCCCGACTGCCTCACCCTGCTCTCTCCCTTCTGGCGTGAAACACCGTGCCAGAGGTGGCGGGCTGAGTCCCCGGACGAGCACTGCTAGGTGATGGGTGCCCCTGCGGGCTGGGATGGGTGCTGCCCGCTGTGGTCCCAGACAGGGGTGCCCGTCCCCCTTCTCTCCGGGGGACGTGCCCTGGACCTCCGTGTCGGCACGTTCTCCCCAGGGCTGCTGGTCCTCAGGCCAGACACCGGCCGGTCTGAGGGGGACGCGCGCTGCCTCCGTAGGGTTTCCTTGGCCAGAGGCCTTCCCGGGGAGCTCCCGCATCGCTGACACGGGCTCCCCGCGTGGCCTGTCCGCCGCCGGCCCCCCGCACCCCCCTCCCCATCCACCTGGCATGCTTTCGGTCTGTGTCGTTGTGGGACCCGGTGCCTTGGAGCCTGGGGGGCACCAGAGGCCGGGGAGAGCTTTCTCTGGCCTTGGGTTGTGAGCGATGGGTATGCCGTGTGGGGTGTGTCTTCCAGCTGTGTGCCTCGCCCTGGTGTGTGTGCAGGCCCCGGGAGGAAGCTGCCGGGTCGCATCTGGGGTCAGGCTGTGGTGTCCCGGCGGGAACAGGGGTCACGGCCCCGACCTTGGACCCCTCTGCACTCAAGGGGCCTCCGTGATCCCGTCTCCTCTAGAACCCTTCGGGGTTTTCGGTATGGCAGGGGGCAAGTTCCATGTCCAAGACGCCCAGGACAAAACCCAGTCCCCTTTGAAAAGAGGTGGGCAGACACCCGGGCACCTCCAGAGTGATCCCCCTCCCAGAAACGTCCAGAACAGGGGAAGGAAGGGAGAGAGAAATCAGCTGAGGCGTGGCGAGGGGCCGGACTGGGGGAGCAATGGGCAGGGAGGGCTTGGGCTCAGGGTCCCCTTCGGGGAAGGAGTTGTTCCACAGCGATGTTCTGGGCTGTTGGGGGCGGTGGGGGGGGGGGGCGGGTGGGGCGGCGCCGCCGGGGACGGACTTAGGGTTGAGCACGGGTTCCACGGAAAAACGATGCATTTTATTTAAAAGAGATAGGCGAGAGCGTCGAGGGCATGCAAAGCTAGGATGATGGTGAGACCGAAGCAGAGAGAAAGAACCCAGGCGGAGGGGATGAACCGTGGCGGCGGGCCATCGGGGTCGGGGCATGGAACGGAGGGTACCCGTCCAGGGAGCTCTCCCCGCAGGGCGGGGGCCTCTGGATGGGGCTCTGGGAGCCCCGCAGGAGCAGGTGTAGGGGCAGGTGTTGGGACAGGGGCCGGCACAGGAGCTGGGCCTGGTGCAAGAGCTGGGACCGGGGCAGGAGCAGGAGCAAGGGGACGGAAAGGGTCAGCAGGAGCGGCTGCTGCAGCATGCAGGGCTGGAGCTGGGTCAGGGCCAGGAAGAGGAGTGCAGGCAGGGCCAGGGGAAAGGGCAGGAGCAAGGGGCAGGAGCTGGGTGTGGGGCTGGAACAGGTGTCCGGTGGGAACAGGGAGAGGCAGGGGAAGAGACAGTGGCCCTGTGAGGGGCAAAGGGAGGGGCAGCGGTCCTGGCCGAGGCCGGGGAAGCGGCAGGGCCTGGGTGTGGAGCAGCAAGAGGGACCCAGGCAGGAGCAGGAGAAGGGGCAGGAGCAGGGGCAGGACCTGGGTCTCGGGCAGGAGCAGGGGCCCAGGCAGGGAGAGGCGAAGACAGAGGGGCCCTGAGAGGGGCAAGGGAAGGGCCAGTGGTCCTTGGAGGGGCAGGGGAAGGGGGTGGGCAAGCGGCAGGGCAGGGGCAGGAGCAGGAGGACGGGTGGGGTCTGGAGCAGGAACAGGGACCCAGGGAGGAACACGGGAAGGGGCAGTCTTCCAGGCAGGGAAAGGGGCAGGGGCAGGAAGAGGTGCAGGACATGCGTGTGGGGCAGGAATCGGGGCAGAGGCAATGGCATGGGCATGGGCATGGGCAGGGGCAGGGCCAGGGGCAGGGGCAGGGGCAGGATCCCGGGTAGGAACTGGGCCTGGGGCAGGAAGGAGGGCAGAGGTAGGGGCAGGGGAGTGGCCAGTGGTCCTGGCGGGGTTTGGAGAAGGGGCAGGAGCTGGGTCTGGGGCAGGAGCAGGGTCACAGGCAGGTGAAGGGGTAGGGGTCCTGGCAGGGGCAGAGGCAGGGGCAGGCCAAGGGGCAGGGATCCTGGCAGGGGCAAGGGAAGGGGCCGTGGAAGGGGCTGGAGCTGGGAGAGGTGTCCCGGCGATGGCTGGCGCAGGATCCAGGGCCCGAGCCGGGACTGGGTCAGGATCAGGGGTACAGGCGGGGACAGGGGAGGTGTCCGTGGCCTGGGTCGGGGCAGGCGAAGGGGCAGGATCAGATACACGAGCTGGGTGTGGGGCAAGAAGAAGGGCAGAGGCACGGGCAGGGGAAGGGGCAGCAGCTGTCTCCGTGGCAGGCGAAGGGGCAGGGGCCAGGCAAGGAGAATCAGTCCTTGCAGGGGCTGGGGCAGGGGCTGGGTGTGGGGCAGTAAGAGGGGCGCAGGCCGGGGAAGGGGCCGTGGCCAAGGCCGGGGCAGGGGACGGGGCAGGGGCAGCGGCAGGGTTTGCAGCTGGGTCAGGTGCGGTGGTGCTGGCTGGTGCAGGATGCAGGGCAGGACCTGGGCCTGTGGCAGGATGAGGGGCCTGGGCGGGGACGGGGGAAGGCGCAGGATCCTGAGAGGAGCAGGAGCAGGAGCACGGCCTGGGGCAGGAGCAGGCCGCAGCTCTTCCTGGGCAGCGTCAGGCTCCGCGGGGCCCGGTTCCTGGTCACCTGCTGGCGGCGGGTCCCAGGCTGAGGAGGCGGCAGGCACCGTCTCCCAATCCCCAGCTCCTGCTGATGTCAGGAGGGGCCCGAGCTCCTTGCCAGGAGCAGCTGTGAGAGGAGAGAAGGTCCCGCGCTTGCCTGCCTCTGCATGTGCCTTGGCGCGCCCAGGACCCAGGCGGGGCGTCGCGGAGAGGCCGCAGCCAGGGAAGGAACCCTCAGCGGGATGGCTCCCCGAGGGCAGTGTCCCCGCTGGGTGCTCTGAGCCCAGTCCTTGCTCCTGGCCCCGCACCAGCCTGTGGGGCTTGTCCCTGTGGGCCCAGCACCGACCCGTCCCCGCACACACCCAGGCACCCAGCCCCGCCCCGCCTTCTCACCCTGGGGCTCGGCTTCCGCAGGTGGCCTGGCAGGCTCGGAAGCCTTTCCTGGGCCTGCGGACTCCTGGGTCAGGGAGGAGGTGGTGGCCGCCTGCCTCGTCTCTTCCTCCGTGGCCTTCTGCAAAGACAGGGACCGGTCGCTGGCCCGGAGCCATCCCAGCCCCGCCCGGCCGACCCCACTCTCCTCTTGCCCGGTCCCCCTGCTGCTCCCACATGGGCCCCAGACCTGTGCCTGCCCAGCCCTACCCCCGGTCCCGGGACCCACACCTGCAGGGCTCTGGGGATCGACCCTGGCCAGGAGCTCACATCCCCCACACCTGTCCCACCCAGCCAGCCTTCACCTTGACCGCGACCTGCCCACCGGGCATCTTAGCCCTCATCCACCTGCTCCTGCTCAGGAAGGCCCCACCGCACGTGAGCCCTCCTTCCAGACACATACCTGCACAGGCACGCTCTCAGACACACACACACACACACACACAAAGACACTTACACACACAAGCCCAGCAGTTGAGGGGACCCGTGGCTGCGCCCGTCGATGCGAGCGTGTGGGGCTGGGCGGCCGGCTCTGGCCTCCCGGTGTCACCTTAGTCTCCTTTCGGCCGAAAGGCCAGAGGCGTCGGGCAGCCCTGAAAGGACCTCCAGAGCGCGGGGAAGTGGTAGCCGGGCGCGCTGTCCTCCGTCTCCACCGTCCCGAGTTTGGGAGGCAGCATGCGAACATGGTGTCGGTTGGACGATGTCCAAAGCAACGAGCTGCGCAGGGGGGCGTCCCTGGAATGTGGGTGCCTGGTGACGTGGGTTCCAATTCTGTTGGGCTCTGAGGTCAGGGAAGTGAAGTCACCGCTTCCTGGGGACCCCTGCCCCGACTTCCTCCTCACACCCGAGTCCCCGAGGGCCCCTCCCCCAGCCGCTCCGTGCTCACCCCTCACCCCATGCCGCGTCCAGACAGTGGCCCCCACACATCGGACTTGTTTCGGTGGTGCTGATGGCAGCAGGCCACCGCGCTGAGCCCTGCCCGCATGCAGGGGCCCGTCGGTGTTGGGCATGCACCCGCGTGTGCAATGGGGTGGGGGGCGGTCAGGGAGTCAGCGTGGGTCCGGCTCGGGAGATCCTCCCGAGGAGACTCCCAGGTTCCCACTCACAGCTGCGTGTGTGTTCCCGTGGGTCCACGCCCTGTCCGACCCGGGGTGTGCTCAGCGTGTGCGTTTCAGCCACGTGGTCTGTGCCAGGAGGGTTCTCACGGGGATGCCGTGGCAGGAGGCAGTTCCTGGGCAGGAGCGACGGGGTTCTTCAGGAACCTCGAGACCGTCAGCGAGCATCTGTTCCCACGACGGGTCGAGGGACTCGTCGTGGGCTGCGCGTGCGTGGGTGTGTCCCTGCGTGGGTGCGGGCGTGCACGGGGCCCGATGGGAACGGGGTTCCGGACCCGGCAGCGGCCAGGGTGTGTGTGGGGTGCTTCGGGGGAGGGGACCGAGCTAGGCCATGGCCTGGCCATCCCTGCTGAGGGGAAGGTGAGCCAGCCCACACGGAGGACCGGCGGGCAGGAGGAGCCTTGTGGCCACGGGGCCGGCGAGCCCGGGCTGATCCTTCCTTGGCAGGACGCATGTGGGCAGCTCCGGTTCCTGCTCGGAGCCCGGGGGACCCGCGGCCCCCACGGGAGATCGTTTCTTGTGCAGCGGGAGGCCTTGTGCCCTCGGGCTCCGGGCTCCCGGGAGCACAGCTGAGGATGAGCCCATCCTCGGAGCCGCCATCCGCCGTGGGTGCGGGGGTCCTCCCACGCCGTCCCGTCCACATCTTCGTCCTTGTTGTCGGCATAGTCGATGCAGGGAGGGCGGCAGAGGGGGCCGTGGGTGAAGAGCCCGGCCTGGGAAGTGGGGCCCACACTCACGGTGCTGGGGGTTCCTCCTTCCGAGGAAGCCGGGGCAGGACTCCAGGCAGAAGCACAGGGGGAGCTGGGGCATGGTGGCCGCCCGGTCCCTCACCGGCTGAGCGAGGTCGTGGATATCCCCAGGCCCCTCTGGTCCTTGTTTTGGACCTCAGTCCACAGAGGGTAGCCGCTCGGTCAAGGCAGGATGGCAAGTCCGGTGCAAAGACAGCAAGCGGCCGAGACCCGGCACAGTGGGGTTGTCGGTGGAGACAAGAGGGTGCGGTGGCCAATGCTGGAGAGGGTCTCGGTCTTGGCCTCGGGGCACCGGGGCTGGCGCGGCTCTGCCTTCCGGCGGAGGCCGCGGGAGCACCTGCCCCCTCCTCTCTGCCGAGGGCTCTCTCCTGCGCCAGCCGTGCCTCCTCCCACGCCAGCCAGCGGCTGCCGGCCGTGCAGCCCGGGAGCCTAGACATCCCGACGACCACCTTCCCCCGCCAGGGGACCGAGCCCTGTGGGGGGGATGTGGTCTCCCAGTGGGCCCGAGGTCAAGGCACCCCCCCCCCCCCGGAGCTCTCTGCCCAGCTTGGGCTCCTTGTGCCCTGTCCCCACTCAGCTCCCTGGGCCCAGGTCCTCCTCCGTTGGGGGAGCAGCCTCGGCCCGGGCTCCCCACACTGGGCCCGGGAGCGGCTCGTCCGGACCTCCTGGCCTGGCGCCTCCCTGCCTGGCCTAGGGGCCCCCCGGCTGGCCTCCCGGGCTGGTCTGAGGCGACCCAGCGCCGGCAGGCTCAGGGCACTGCACCGGAGATGTCCGGGGACCCCCGAGCGAGCGCCCAGGCCTGGCCCAGCGCACCGGGCTTGTGAGGGGCCCAGCGTTGGAGGCGGGCGTCCGCCACGGGGCACAGGGTGTGTCCTGGTCATGGCAGCCCCACGTGGTGGGTGTGGCCGTGAGGGATCCCAGAAGAGGCAGGAGACAGACACGGGGGTCGACAGGACATTGCTTCCCAAGGAGGACGACTTCAGGCTCAGAGGACCTGCGAGGTCCTTAGGAAAACTCGGAGGCCCTGGGGATGTTGGCTGCGATGCTGTTCCTGGGGCCCAAGAGCGGTGCCCCAAAGCCCCAGTCAACACGGCCCGACGCAGTCTTTGGGGCTTCGGGGGATTGGGGCCGGTGGGCCACGAGGACGCCCAGGGCGTCACGTGGAGGACTCGATGTTTCTGGAGGCAGTGCTAAGCCTCGTTCTCTTCCGCCCTCTGTGCAGCCGGCCCCCGTGTTCCGCAGCGGATTCCAAGTGGCCATCCCGCTGCTCAACCTGAGGACCGGGCCCCGTCAGCGCCCACAGTGACCGTGAGTGCCCCGGGGACAGGGACCATGTGGTTGGGGCTGCTCCCGGATGAAGCCCCAGGGCTCAGTTCCCTGCTGGGACCCCAGAGCCTCTGCTGGGTGAGGGAGGAATGGAGGGAGTCAAGCTGGGGGAGAGGGAGGAAAGGAGGGAGGGAAAGAAGAGGAAGGCCTAGAGGGGGAGGGAGGGCAGGAGGGAGGGAAGGAAGGACTGAGGGACTGAAGGCATGAGGGAGGGAGGCCGTGAAAGCCCAGGAGTGCGGCCCATGCCTCTGGAGTCCTTGGGTGGAGGGAGGTGCGAGGGCATCCCCGGCCAGACCCTGGATGGTGGCTCAGGGCAGGTGCATCTGTCCTCGCCGTCCTGCCCTTCCTCCTCCTGGGCCATCCTGGATGGCCTTCTGCCATCCTGGACCCTGTCCACCTCCTCGTCCACCAATTGTGACTGTTCCCAGGAGCAGGGGGGGCAGGAGGGCTCTCAGGAGGGGCTTCCCGGATCCGGTGCCCCGGAGGAGACTGGGACGGTTAGCTCCAGGACGTTGTCACCTGAGCACTGGGACCGAGGACGGCGTCCACGTCCCTGGGCATGAGCGCTCCCCGACTGCCTCACCCTGCTCTCTCCCTTCTGGCGTGAAACACCGTGCCAGAGGTGGCGGGCTGAGTCCCCGGACGAGCACTGCTAGGTGATGGGTGCCCCTGCGGGCTGGGATGGGTGCTGCCCGCTGTGGTCCCAGACAGGGGTGCCCGTCCCCCTTCTCTCCGGGGGACGTGCCCTGGACCTCCGTGTCGGCACGTTCTCCCCAGGGCTGCTGGTCCTCAGGCCAGACACCGGCCGGTCTGAGGGGGACGCGCGCTGCCTCCGTAGGGTTTCCTTGGCCAGAGGCCTTCCCGGGGAGCTCCCGCATCGCTGACACGGGCTCCCCGCGTGGCCTGTCCGCCGCCGGCCCCCCGCACCCCCCTCCCCATCCACCTGGCATGCTTTCGGTCTGTGTCGTTGTGGGACCCGGTGCCTTGGAGCCTGGGGGGCACCAGAGGCCGGGGAGAGCTTTCTCTTGCCTTGGGTTGTGAGCGATGGGTATGCCGTGTGGGGTGTGTCTTCCAGCTGTGTGCCTCGCCCTGGTGTGTGTGCAGGCCCCGGGAGGAAGCTGCCGGGTCGCATCTGGGGTCAGGCTGTGGTGTCCCGGCGGGAACAGGGGTCACGGCCCCGACCTTGGACCCCTCTGCACTCAAGGGGCCTCCGTGATCCCGTCTCCTCTAGAACCCTTCGGGGTTTTCGGTATGGCAGGGGGCAAGTTCCATGTCCAAGAGGCCCAGGACAAAACCCAGTCCCCTTTGAAAAGAGGTGGGCAGACACCCGGGCACCTCCAGAGTGATCCCCCTCCCAGAAACGTCCAGAACAGGGGAAGGAAGGGAGAGAGAAATCAGCTGAGGCGTGGCGAGGGGCCGGACTGGGGGAGCAATGGGCAGGGAGGGCTTGGGCTCAGGGTCCCCTTCGGGGAAGGAGTTGTTCCACAGCGATGTTCTGGGCTGTTGGGGGCGGTGGGAGGGGGCGGGGGGGGCGGCGCCGCCGGGGACGGACTTAGGGTTGAGCACGGGTTCCACGGAAAAACGATGCATTTTATTTAAAAGAGATAGGCGAGAGCGTCGAGGGCATGCAAAGCTAGGATGACGGTGAGACCGAAGCAGAGAGAAAGAACCCAGGCGGAGGGGAAGAACCGTGGCGGCGGGCCATCGGGGTCGGGGCATGGAACGGAGGGTACCCGTCCACGGAGCTCTCCCCGCAGGGCGGGGGCCTCTGGATGGGGCTCTGGGAGCCCCGCATGAGCAGGTGTAGGGGCAGGGTTTGGGACAGGGGCCGGCACAGGAGCTGGGCCTGGTGCAAGAGCTGGGACCGGGGCAGGAGCAAGGGGACAGAAAGGGTCAGCAGTAGGGGCCAGTGCAGCATGCAGGGCTGGAGCGGGGTCAGGGCCAGGAGGAGGAGTGCAGGCAGGGCCAGGGGAAATGGCAGGAGCAAGGGGCAGGAGCTGGGTGTGGGGCTGGAACAGGTGTCCCGTGGGAACAGGGAGAGGCAGGGGAAGAGACAGTGGCCCTGTGAGGGGCAAAGGGAGGGGCAGCGGTCCTGGCCGAGGCCGGGGAAGCGGCAGGGCCTGGGTGTGGAGCAGCAAGAGGGACCCAGGCAGGAGCAGGAGAAGGGGCAGGAGCAGGGGCAGGACCTGGGTCTCGGGCAGGAGCAGGGGCCCAGGCAGGGAGAGGCGAAGACAGAGGGGCCCTGAGAGGGGCAAGGGAAGGGCCAGTGGTCCTTGGAGGGGCAGGGAAGGGGGTGGGCAAGCGGCAGGGGCAGGGGCAGGAGCAGGAGTACGGGTGGGTTCTGGAGCAGGAACAGGGACCCAGGGAGGAACACGGGAAGGGGCAGTCTTCCAGGCAGGGAAAGGGGCAGGGGCAGGAAGAGGTGCAGGACATGCGTGTGGGGCAGGAATCGTTGCAGAGGCAATGGCATGGGCAGGGGCAGGGGCAGGGGCAGGGGCAGGGGCAGGGGCAGGACCCAGGGTAGGAACTGGGCCTGGGGCAGGAAGGAGGGCAGAGGCAGGGGCAGGGGAGTGGCCAGTGGTCCTGGCGGGGGTTTGGAGAAGGGGCAGGAGCTGGGTCTGGGGCAGGAGCAGGGTCACAGGCAGGCGAAGGGGTAGGGGTCCTGGCAGGGGCAGAGGCAGGGGCAGGCCAAGGGGCAGGGATCCTGGCAGGGGCAAGGGAAGGGGCCGTGGAAGGCGCTGGAGCTGGGAGAGGTGTCCCGGCGATGGCTGGCGCAGGATCCAGGGCCCGAGCCGGGACTGGGTCAGGATCAGGGGCACAGGCGGGGACAGGGGAGGTGTCCGTGGCCTGAGTCGGGGCAGGAGAAGGGGCAGGATCAGATACACGAGCTGGGTGTGGGGCAAGAAGAAGGGCAGAGGCACGGGCAGGGGCAGCAGCTGTCTCCGTGGCAGGCGAAGGGGCAGGGGCCGGGCAAGGGGAATCAGTCCTTGCAGGGGCTGGGGCAGGGGCTGGGTGTGGGGCAGTAAGAGGGGCGCAGGCCGGGGAAGGGGCCGTGGCCAAGGCCGGGGCAGGGGACGGGGCAGGGGCAGCGGCAGGGTTTGCAGCTGGGTCAGGTGCGGTGGTGCTGGCTGGTGCAGGATGCAGGAAGGAGCTGGGCCTGTGGCAGGATGAGGGGCCCGGGCAGGGACGGGGGAAGGCGCAGGATCGTGAGAGGAGAAGGAGCAGGAGCACGGCCTGGGGCAGGAGCAGGCCGCAGCTCTTCCTGGGCAGCGTCAGGCTCCGCGGGGCCCGGTTCCTGGAAACCTGCTGGCGGCGGGTCCCCGGCTGAGGTGGCGGCAGGCACCGTCTCCCAATCCCCAGCTCCTGCTGATGTCAGGAGGGGCCCGAGCTCCTTGCCAGGAGCAGCTGTGAGAGGAGAGAAGGTCCCGCGCTTGCCTGCCTCTGCGTGTGCCTTGGCGCCCCCAGGACCCAGGCGGGGCGTCGCGGAGAGGTCGCAGCCAGGGAAGGAACCCTCAGCGGGACGGCTCCCCGAGGGCAGTGTCCCCGCTGGGTGCTCTGAGCCCAGTCCTTGCTCCTGGCCCCGCACCAGCCTGTGGGGCTCGTCCCTGTGGGCCCAGCACCGACCAGTTCCCGCATACACCCAGGCACCCAGCCCCGCCCCGCCTTCTCACCCTGGGGCTCGGCTTCCGCAGGTGGCCTGGCAGGCTCGGAAGCCTTTCCTGGGCCTGCGGACTCCTGGGTCAGAGAGGAGGTGGTGGCCGCCTGCCTCGTCTCTTCCTCCGTGGCCTTCTGCAAAGACAGGGACCGGTCGCTGGCCCGGAGCCATCCCAGCCCCGCCCGGCCGACCCCACTCTCCTCTTGCCCGGTCCCCCTGCTGCTCCCACGTGGGCCCCAGACCTGTGCCTGCCCAGCCCTACCCCCGGTCCCGGGACCCACACCTGCAGGGCTCTGGGGATCGACCCTGGCCAGGAGCTCACATCCCCCACACCTGTCCCACCCAGCCAGCCTTGACCTTGACCGCGACCTGCCCACCGGGCATCTGACCCCTCATCCACCTGCTCCTGCTCAGGAAGGCCCCACCGCCCGTGAGCCCTCCTTCCAGACACATACCTGCACAGGCACGCTCACAGACACACACACACACGCGCGTGCGCACACACACACACACTCTCACACAAAGACACATACACACGCAAACCCAGCGTCTGAGGGGACCCGTGGCTGCGCCCGTCGATGCGAGCGTGTGGGGCTGGGCGGCCGGCTCTGGCCTCCCGGTGTCACCTTAGTCTCCTTTCGGCCGAAAGGCCAGAGGCGTCGGGTAGCCCTGAAAGGACCTCCCAAGCGCGGGGAAGTGGTAGGCGGGCGCGCTGTCCTCCGTCTCCACCATCCCGAGTTTGGGAGGCAGCATGCGAACATGGTGTTGGTTGGACGATGTCCAAAGCAACGAGCTGCGCAGGGGGCGTCCCTGGAATGTGGGTGCCTGGTGACGTGGGTTCCAATTCTGTTGGGCTCTGTGGTCAGGGAAGTGAGGTCACCGCTTCCTGGGGACCCCTGCCCCGACTTCCTCCTCACACCTGAGCCCCCAGGGCCCCTCCCCCAGCCGCTCCGTGCTCACCTCCCACCCCATGCCGCGTCCAGACAGTGGCCCCCACACATCGGACTTGTTTCGGTGGTGCTGACGGCAGCAGGCCACCGCGCTGAGCCCTGCCCGCATGCAGGGGCCTGTCGGTGTTGGGCATGCACCCGCGTGTGCAATGGGGTGGGGGGGGCGGTCAGGGAGTCAGCGTGGGTCCGGCTCGGGAGATCCTCCCGAGGAGACTCCCAGGTTCCCACTCACAGCTGCGTGTGTGTTCCCGTGGGTCCACGCTCTGTCCGAACCCGGGGTGTGCTCAGCGTGTGCGTTTCAGCCACGTGGTCTGTGCCAGGAGGGGTCTCACGGGGATGCCGTCACAGGAGGCAGTTCCTGGGCAGGAGCGACGGGGTTCTTCAGGAACCTCGAGACCGTCAGCGAGCATCTGTTCCCACGACGGGTCGAGGGACTCGTCGTGGGCTGCGCGTGCGTGGGTGTGTCCCTTCGTGTGTGCGGACGTGCACGGGCCCGATGGGAACGGGGTTCCTGACCCGGCAGCGGCCAGGGTGTGTGTGGGGTGCTTCGGGGGAGGGGACCGAGCTAGGCCAGGGCCTGGCCATCCCTGCTGAGGGGAAGGTGAGCCAGCCCACACGGAGCACCGGCGGGCAGGAGGAGCCTCGTGGCCACGGGGCCGGCGAGCCCGGGCTGATCCTTCCTTGGCAGGACGCATGTGGGCAGCTCCGGTTCCTGCTCGGAGCCCGGGGGACCCGCGGCCCCCACGGGAGATCGTTTCTTGTGCAGCGGAAGGCCTTGTGCCCTCGGGCTCCGGGCTCCCGGGAGCACAGCTGAGGATGAGCCCATTCTCGGAGCCGCCATCCGCCGTGGGTGTGGGGGTCCTCCCACGCCGGCCCGTCCACATCTCCGTCCTTGTTGTCGGCATAGTCGATGCAGGGAGGGCGGCAGAGGGGGCCGTGGGTGAAGAGCCCGGCGTGGGAAGTGGGGCCCACACTCACGGTGCTGGGGGTTCCTCCTTCCGAGGAAGCCGGGGCAGGACTCCAGGCAGAAGCAGAGGGGGAGCTGGGGCATGGTGGCCGCCCGGTCCCTCACCGGCTGAGCAAGCTCCTGGATACCCCAGGCCCCTCTGGTCCTTGTTTTGGACCTCAGTCCACAGAGGTTAGCCGCTCGATCAAGGCAGGATGGCAAGTCCGGAGCAAAGACAGCAAGTGGCCGAGACCCGGCACAGTGGGGTTGTCGGTGGAGACAAGAGGGTGCGGTGGCCAATGCTGGAGAGGGTCTCGGCCTTGGCCTCGGGGCACCCGGGCTGGCGCGGCTCTGCCTTCCGCGGAGGCCAGGGCGCGCCGCCCGCCCTGGGGCACCTGCCGCCGGGGGAGCACCTGCCCCCTCCTCTCTGCCGAGGGCTCTCTCCTGCGCCAGCCGTGCCTCCTCCCACGCCAGCCAGCGGCTGCCGGCCGTGCAGCCCGGGAGCCTGGACATCCCGACGACCACCTTCCCCCGCCGGGGGACCGAGCCGTGCGGGGGGGATGTGGTCTCCCATTGGGCCTGAGGTCAAGGCCCCCCCACGGCGCTCCCTGCCCTGCTTTGGGCTCATTGCGCCCTGTCCCCTCTCAGCTCCCTGGGCCCAGGTCCTCCTCCGTTGGTGGAACAGCCTCGGCCCGGGCTCCCCACAGTGGGCCCGGGAGCGGCTCGTCCGGACCTTCTGGCCTGGCGCCTCCCTGCCTGGCCTAGGGGCCCCCCGGCTGGCCACCCGGGCTGGTCCGAGGCGACCCAGCGCAGGCAGGCTCAGGGCACAGCACTGGAGATGTCCGGGGACCCCCGAGCGAGGGCCCAGGCCTGGCCCAGCGCACCGGGCTTCTGAGGGGCCCAGCGCTGGAGGCGGGCGTCCCGCCACGGGGCACGGGGTGTGTCCTGGTCATGGCGGCCCCACGTGGTGGGTGTGGCCTCTGAGGGATCCCAGAAGAGGCAGGAGAGACGGGGGTCGACAGGACATTGCTTCCCAAGGAGGACGACGTCAGGCTCAGAGGACCTGCGAGGTCCTTAGGAAAACTCGGAGGCCCTGGGGATGTTGGCTGCGATGCTGTCTCTGGGGCCCAAGCGTGGTGCCCCAAAGCCCCAGTCAACACGGCCCGACGCAGTCTTTGGGGCTTCGGGGGATCGGGGCCGGTGGGCCATGAGGACGCCCAGGGCGTCACGTGGAGGATATCCTGACTTGGCGTCCCTTTTCGGGACTCGATGTTTCTGGAGGCAGTGCTAAGCCTCGTTCTCTTCCGCCCTCTGTGCAGCCGGCCCCCGTGTTCCGCAGCGGATTCCAGGTGGCCATCCCGCTGCTCACCCTGAGGACCGTGCCCCGTCAGCGCTCACAGTGACCGTGAGTGTCCCGGGGACAGGGACCATGTGGTTGGGGCTGCTCCCCTGGGATGAAGCCCCAGGGCTCAGTTGCCTGCTGGGACCCCAGAGCCTCTGCTGGGTGAGGGAGGAATGGAGGGAGTCAAGCTGGGAGAGAGGGAGGAAAGGAGGGAGGGAAAGAACAGGAAGGCCTAGACCTAGACGGGGAGGGAGGGCAGGAGGGAGGGAAGGAAGGACTGAGGGACTGAAGGCCTGAGGGAGGGAGGCCGTGAAAGCACAGGAGTGCGGCCCATGCCTCTGGAGTCCTTGGGTGGAGGGAGGTGCGAGGGCGTCCCCGGCCAGACCCTGGATGGTGGCTCAGGGCAGGTGCATCTGTCCTCGCCGTCCTGCCCTTCTTCCTCCTGGGCCATCCTGGATGGCCTTCTGCCATCCTGGACCCTGTCCACCTCCTCGTCCACCAATTGTGACTGTTCCCAGGAGCAGGGGGGGCAGGAGGGCTCTCAGGAGGGGCTTCCCGGATCCGGTGCCCCGGAGGAGACTGGGACGGTTAGCTCCAGGACGTTGTCACCTGAGCACTGGGACCGAGGACGGCGTCCACGTCCCTGGGCATGAGCGCTCCCCGACTGTCTCACCCTGCTCTCTCACTTCTGGCGGGAAACACCGTGCCAGAGGTGGCGGGCTGAGTCCCCGGACGAGCACTTCTAGGTGATGGGTGCCCCTGCGGGCTGGGATGGGTGCTGCCCGCTGTGGTCCCAGACAGGGGTGCCCGTCCCCCTTCTCTCCGGGGGACGTGCCCTGGACCTCCGTGTCAGCACGTTCTCCCCAGGGCTGCTGGTCCTCAGGCCAGACACCGGCCGGTCTGAGGGGGACGCGCACTGCCTCCGTAGGGTTTCCTTGGCCAGAGGCCTTCCCGGGGAGCTCCCGCATCGCTGACACGGGCTCCCCGCGTGGCCTGTCCGCCGCCGGCCCCCCGCACCCCCCTCCCCATCCACCTGGCATGCTTTCGGTCTGTGTCGTTGTGGGACCCGGTGCCTTGGAGCCTGGGGGGCACCAGAGGCCGGGGAGAGCTTTCTCTGGCCTTGGGTTGTGAGCTATGTGTATGCCGTGTGTCTTCCAGCTGTGTGCCTCGCCCTGGTGTGTGTGCAGGCCCCGGGAGGAAGCTGCCGGGTCGCGTCTGGGGTCAGGCTGTGGTGTCCCGGCGGGAACAGGGGTCTCGGCCCGGACCTTGGGCCTCTCTGCACTCAAGGGCCCTCCGTGATCCAGTCTCCTCTAGAACCCTTCGCGGTTTTCGGTATGGCATGGGGCAAGTTCCACGTCCAAGTCGCCCAGGACAAAACCCAGTCCCCTTTGAAAAGAGGTGGGCAGACACCCGGGCACCTCCAGAGTCATTCCCCTCCCAGAAATGTCCAGATCCGGGGAAGGAAGGGAGAGAGAAAGCAGCTGAGGCGTGGCGAGGGGCCGGACTAGGGGAGCAATGGGCAGGGAGGGCTTGGGTTCAGGGTCCCCTTCGGGGAAGGAGTTGTTCCACAGCGATGTTCTGGGCTGTTGGGGGCGGTGGGGGGCGGGGCGGTGGGGGCGGCGCCTCCGGGGACGGACTTAGGGTTGAGCTCGGGTTCCACGGAAAAACGATGCATTTTATTTAAAAGAGATAGGCGAGAGCGTCGAGGGCATGCAAAGCTAGGATGATGGTGAGACCGAAGCAGAGAGAAAGAACCCAGGCGGAGGGGATGAACCGTGGCGGCGGGCCATCGGGGTCGGGGCATGGAACGGAGGGTACCCGTCCAGGGAGCTCTCCCCGCAGAGCGGGGGGCTCTGGATGGGGCTCTGGGAGCCCCGCAGGAGCAGGGGTAGGGTCAGGGGTTGGGACAGGGGCCGGCACAGGAGCTGGGCCTGGTGCATGAGCTGGGACCGGGGCAGGAGCAGGAGCAAGGGGAGGGACAGGGTCAGCAGGAGCGGCCACTGCAGCATGCAGGGCTGGAGCTGGGTCAGGGCCAGGAAGAGGAGTGCAGGCAGGGCCAGGGGAAAGGGCAGGAGCAAGGGGCAGGAGCTGGGTGTGGAGCTGGAACAGGTGTCCGGTGGGAACAGGGAGAGGCAGGGGAAGAGACAGTGGCCCTGCGAGGGGCAAAGGGAGGGGCAGCAGTCCTGGCCGAGGCCGGGGAAGCGGCAGGGCCTGGGTGTGGAGCAGCAAGAGGGACCCAGGCAGGAGCAGGAGAAGGGGCAGGAGCAGGGGCAGGACCTGGGTCTCGGGCAGGAGCAGGGGCCCAGGCAGGGAGAGGCGAAGACACAGGGTCCCTGAGAGGGGCAAGGGAAGGGCCAGTGGTCCTTGGAGGGGCAGGGGAAGGGGGTGGGCAAGCGGCAGGGGCAGGGGCAGGAGCAGGAGGACGGGTGGGGTCTGGAGCAGGAACAGGGACCCAGGGAGGAACACGGGAAGGGGCAGTCTTCCAGGCAGGGGAAGGGGCAGGGCCAGGAAGAGGTGCAGGGCATGCGTGTGGGGCAGGAATCGGGGCAGAGGCAACGGCACGGACAGGGACAGGGGCAGGGGCAGGGGCCGGATCCAGGGTAGGAACTGGGCCTGGGGCAGGAAGGAGGGCAGAGGCAGGGGCAGGGGAGTGGCCCGTGGTCCTGGCGGGGTGTGGAGAAGGGGCAGGAGCTGGGTCTGGGGCAGGAGCAGGGGCACAGGCCGGCGAAGGGGTAGGGGTCCTGGCATGGGCAGAGGCAGGGGCAGGCCAAGGGGCAGGGATCCTGGCAGGGGCAAGGGAAGGGGCCGTGGAAGGGGCTGGAGCTGGGAGAGGTGTCCCGGCGATGGCTGGCACAAGATCCAGGGCCCGAGCCGGGACTGGGTCAGGATCAGGGGCACAGGCGGGGACAGGGCAGGTGTCCGTGGCCTGGGTCGGGGCAGGCAAAGGGGCAGGATCAGATACAGGAGCTGTGTGTAGGGCCAGAACAAGGGCAGAGGCACGGGCAGGGGAAGGGGCAGCAGCTGTCTCCGGGGCAGGCGAAGGGGCAGGGACCGGGGAAGGGGAATGAGTCCTTGCAGGGGCTGGGGCAGGGGCTGGGTGTGGGGCAGTAAGAGGGGCGCAGGCCGGGGAAGGGGCCGGGGCCAAGGCCGGGGCAGGGGACGGGGCAGGGGCAGCGGCAGGGTTTGCAGCTGGGTCAGGTGCAGTGGTGCTGCCTGGTGCAGGATGCAGGGCAGGAGCGGGTCCTGTGGCAGGATGAGGGGCCCAGGCACGGACGGGGGAAGGCGCAGGATCGTGAGAGGAGCAGGAGCAGGAGCAGGGCCCGGGGCAGGAGCAGGCCCCAGCTCTTCCTGGGCAGCGTCAGGCTCTGCGGGGCCCGGTTCCTGGTCAACTGCTGGTGGCTGGTCCCCGGCTGAGGTGGCGGCAGGCACTGTCTCCCAATCCCCAGCTCCTGCTGATGTCAGGAGGGGCCCGAGCTCCTTGCCAGGAGCAGCTGTGAGAGGAGAGAAGGTCCCGCGCTTGCCTGCCTCTGCGTGTGCCTTGGCGCCCACAGGACCCAGGCAGGGCGTGGTGGAGAGGCCGCAGCCAGGGAAGGAACCCTCAGCGGGACGGCTCCCCGAGGGCAGTGTCCCCGCTGGGTGCTCTGAGCCCAGTCCTTGCTCCTGGCCCCCCACCAGCCTGTGGGGCTCGTCCCTGTGGGCCCAGCACCGACCCGTCCCCGCACACGCCCAGGCACCCAGCCCCGCCCCGCCTTCTCACCCTGGGGCTCGGCTTGCGCAGGTGGCCTGGCAGGCTCGGAAGCCTTTCCTGGGCCTGCGGACTCCTGGGTCAGAGAGGAGGTGGTGTCCGCCTGCCTCTTCTCTTCCTCCGTGGCCTTCTGCAAAGACAGGGACCGGTCGCTGGCCCGGAGCCATCCCAGCCCCGCCCGGCCGACCCCACTCTCCTCTTGCCCGGTCCCCCTGCTGCTCCCACGTGGGCCCCAGACCTGTGCCTGCCCAGCCCTACCCCCGGTCCCGGGACCCACACCTGCAGGGCTCTGGGGATCGACCCTGGCCAGGAGCTCACATCCCCCACACCTGTCCCACCCAGCCAGCCTTCACCTTGACCGCGACCTGCCCACCGGGCATCTGACCCCTCATCCACCTGCTCCTGCACAGGAAGGCCCCACCGCACGTGAGCCCTCCTTCCAGACACATACCTGCACAGGCACGCTCACAGACACACACACACGCGCGCGTGCGCACACACACACACACACACACACACACACTCACACATAGACACATACACACGCAAACCCAGCGGTTGAGGGGACCCGTGGCTGCGCCCATCAATGCGAGCGTGTGGGGCTGGGCGGCCGGCTCTGGCCTCCCGGTGTCACCTTAGTCTCCTTTCGGCCGAAAGGCCAGAGGCGTCGGGCAGCCCTGAAAGGACCTCCCGAATGCGGGGAAGTGGTAGGCGGGCGCGCTGTCCTCCGTCTCCACCGTCCCGAGTTCGGGAGGCAGCATGTGAACATGGTGTTGGTTGGACGATGTCCAAAGCAACGAGCTGCGCAGGGGGGCGTCCCTGGAATGTGGGTGCCTGGTGACGTGGGTTCCAATTCTGTTGGGCTCTGTGGTCAGGGAAGTGAGGTCACCGCTTCCTGGGGACCCCTGCCCCGACTTCCTCCTCACACCCGAGTCCCCGAGGGCCCCTCCCCCAGCCGCTCCGTGCTCACCCCCCACCCCATGCCGCGTCCAGACAGTGGCCCCCACACATCGGACTTGTTTCGGTGGTGCTGACGGCAGCAGGCCACCGCGCTGAGCCCTGCCCGCATGCAGGGGCCCGTCGGTGTTGGGCATGCACCCGCGTGTGCAATGGGGTGGGGGGGGGGCGGTCAGGGAGTCAGCATGGATCCGGCTCGGGAGATCCTCCCGAGGAGACTCCCAGGTTCCCACTCACAGCTGCGTGTGTGTTCCCGTGGGTCCACACCCTGTCCGAACCCGGGGTGTGCTCAGCGTGTGCGTTTCAGCCACGTGGTCTGTGCCAGGAGGGTTCTCACGGGGATGCCGTCGCAGGAGGCAGTTCCTGGGCAGGAGCGAAGGGGTTCTTCAGGAACCTCGAGACCGTCAGCGAGCATCTGTTCCCACGACGGGTCGAGGGACTCGTCGTGGGCTGCGCGTGCGTGGGTGTGTCCCTGCGTGGGTGCGGGCGTGCACGGGGCCCGATGGGAACGGGGTTCCGGACCCCGCAGCGGCCAGGGTGTGTGTGGGGTTCTTCGGGGGTGCTTCCGAGCTAGGCCAGGGCCTGGCCATCCCTGCTGAGGGGAAGGTGAGCCAGCCCACACGGAGGACCGGCGGGCAGGAGGAGCCTTGTGGCCACGGGGCCGGCGAACCCGGGCTGGTCCTTCCTTGGCAGGACGCATGTGGGCAGCTCCGGTTCCTGCTCGGAGCCCGGGGACCCGCGGCCCCCACGGGAGATCGTTTCTTGTGCAGCGGGAGGCCTTGTGCCCTCGGGCTCCGGGCTCCCGGGAGCACAGCTGAGGATGAGCCCATCCTCTGAGCCGCCATCCGCCGTGGGTGCGGGGGTCCTCCCACGCCGGCCCGTCCACATCTCCGTCCTTGTTGTCGGCATAGTCGATGCAGGGAGGGCGGCAGAGGGGGCCGTGGGTGAAGAGCCCGGCGTGGGAAGTGGGGCCCACACTCACGGTGCTGGGGGTTCCTCCTTCCGAGGAAGCCGGGGCAGGACTCCAGGCAGAAGCAGAGGGGGAGCTGGGGCATGGTGGCCGCCCGGTCCCTCACCGGCCAAGCGAGGTCGTGGATACCCCCAGGCCCCTCTGGTCCTTGTTTTGGACCTCAGTCCACAGAGGGTAGCCGCTCTGTCAAACAGGATGGAATGTCTTGTGCAAAGACAGCAAACAGCATTTTGACTGTAGTTCATGAAACCAGCTGTGGTCGGCCTACAGCAATAGCCCCGTAGAAGGCGTGAGCAGCACCGTCTCTCTTTTCTTTTAGGAAGGAATCTGAGGGGGTGTGGTTGGGTCCCAGCCTCGGGTCCCTCCACTCCACGGGTCATGGGCTTGCAGCCAGCACCCTGCTCAGCTCCCCGATGACTTATGGGCACTTATAGGAGCCAGGGTTGTGGTGGGCTTCGGTTTCCGAGCTGGAGATCCTGTTAGGAACATCAGTTACTTCAGCACAGGAAACTCCCATCACGCTTGAAGTACATCTGTGGACGACAGAGAAGACCTTTTTTCTTAAAACTGCATTTTATTAGTTTAAAAGAATAAGTATATTTTATGTTTTAAAACAAACTTAGTAACTTGCATCCCCTTAAAAAATAGGATCTGATGGATCCTTCTCCTGTTCACTGTCCTTACCCCCAAGGTGACACTGTCCCCGTCCTCGCCTTTGCAGTGGATGCTGAACTTTGGCATGTGGAGTTCAGACCGCAAGCAGGCGCTTGCGTTTCGGGGTTCAGCTTGAGAGCTCTACACATCATCACTGATGACTTCCATAAAGAAATTGGTTACTGGGATCCCTGGGCGGCTTGAATGGTTAAGGGTCCGACTCTTGGTTTTGGCTTAGTTTGTGACCTCAGGATCATGAGATCGAGCCTCATGTCGGGATCCGCGATCAGTGGGGGAGCCTGCTTGACAGTCTGTCCCTCTCCCTCTGCCCCACCTTACAACACTCACACTCTCTCCAAAAAAGAAAAGAAAAGGAATCTGTTCGAGTGGGCTTCCATTTACCAGACCTTCATTCTGTGCGAGGCACTGAGGAAAATGCTGATGGATGCTCTCGTGACTTTTCCGGCAACCTAGAAGATGATATGTATCATTGTCCCCATTTTACTTCCGAGAAACCAAGGCCCCAGAGGTTCCGGTGACACCCAGGTTCCAAGGTGGGAAGTGGCCAGGCCCAGATGTGGACCCCTCCACACCCACTTCCCTGGCCCTGGAGGGAGAGCCGGTCTGTGCTCACATCTCTTCTCAGGGCTGACGGTTCAGCCAGGGTGTGATTTGGGAACAGTGCTCCTGAGCTGTGGCAAGATCAACACATTCACTTGGGCAGGTGTTTACTGAGCCTGGTGCTCTGGTGGGATAGCTCCCAGTGCTGAACAGTGTCAGGTCTGGCAGGGTGAGTGGACAGATAGGCTGTCACGTGAGTGATCTCCTGGGGTAGGGAGACACTCTTTGACTTGCCAGAGCTGGAGACTTACTGGGGCTTCCAAGAGCGAGTCTGGCCTAAGCCACATGGGCAGCCACTACATGTGAAACAGAGATGGGGCTCTTGACATTCCAGGTGGTCTCTGCCCACTACGTGGGGGCTGCCGAGCCGCAGGTGGACCTCCTGAGCTGCTGTGCTGTCCTCCCGGGGTGTCTGGCCCCCACTCAGGGCTTGCCTGTGTGGTGCTGGGGTCACGGGGCTGAGTTGGCTCCACAGCCTGTTCTGCAGGTGAGCCGCCCGCCCCCGCACCCGGAGCTTCGTGTAGCAGGAGAAGCGCGTTCTCAGAAAGCAGCCTGTCCCACAGTCTGAATCGGAGCGTGTCCTCACACTGCACAAGCCCGTTCTTCCTATAACAGAAGGACCCCAGGGAGCGCCGAGAGACCTGTGCCCAGGTCTTGCGTTCAAGAATTTGGAGCCCCATGTCCCCGTGCCCTGCAGCTTCCTTGTGTGACCAAGCTCTGAACACTTCACCCCCTCTGGCCTTGCTGCTGTTCACAATGAATGTGACAGCCAGCTGCCCAGAGCGTTGGCCCAATGGTTCTGGGTCTGGAGCCTGGGGCCGGGGCCCAGAGGTCTCACGTTGGGGTTCTGGCGTCTCATGTTGGTGTCTGGGGTCAGGAATCAGGGGTTGGGACCCTGGGGTCGGGGTCTGGGATCAAGAGTTGGGTGTTAGGTGTCTGGTGTTGGGGGTCAGGGGTCAGGAATCAGGAGTCTGGCCTCTATTCTTGACCTAGATGCCGGGGTTCATTTGACGTAGTCTTCCAGCTCCCTCTTCCTCTGCATTGTTCCGTGTTTACATCTCATTTTGTCTTCTTTTCCCCTCATTTTGACATACCCTGGATTGCCTTGTTAGATTTTTTAGACTGGTAAAGGTTTAGAACCTGAAAGATTCACCTGATTATTTTCTTTTTGATATAAATTTTCTTTTAGAGCAGATTTTTTTCCCCTTGGACTTTGCCTCTTCATGTGCTCCTTTCATAAGTTTACTGTGGGTGTAGAATTTTTACATTTTGTTTGAGTGTAACTGAAAAATCCCATCCTGATGTGAATAAGCCCATACTTTTGGGCACTTTTCAAGAGCTCACAATAAGAGCTCTTTCTTCAGATGAAGACTTACAGTTTAAAAGATGACCTCAATATGAAAAGAGTGATTTAAAAATCTTTCAATGCCTTTTTTTTTTTTTTTTAAATTCTCGAAAACCAGGATAAATCCTCGGACAGAATTCTTCGATGGGAAAATTACCATCTAATTTGGCAACAGGAAGAAAGTCCCACACTGACGAAGCCTCAGAGGGAGCCAGGTCTCCTTTCTAACTCCCCAGGGGTCTGCCTCCAGGCTCCTGGGGTGGCCGTGACCTCTTCCGTCTATCTGTGCCCATCGGAGCCCCACCTTCCTCTGCAGTGCGTGCTGGAGAGCGGTGCCACCAGGAGATGTAGTTCAGACAGGGGGTCCGGTCAGGGAGGGGGCGTGACGGGAATTCTGTTTTGCCCGCTTTGAGTTTGAGGAGACTGCGGACCTCCAGCGAGCGGTCCGCGTGGACAGAGAGGATGTGAGGTATATCCGCACCGGTGGGTGCTGCTGTCCGAGAGGTGATGAGGTCACGAGGTGGGCAAGGTCGCGGGGGATATAGACCCCATGTTCTCCCCGTGGGTCGTCCTCTGCTGCCATCATCAGCTCAGCCGCCTCCGTTCAGTCACCCCTGTGTTGCTCATATGTTCTCTCGCTCCAGACCTGTGGGGCTCCAGGCCGGATACCTGCCCCAAGGCGGTTCAGACCCTGTCCTTGCTCCCCAGGCGGCCATGTGGAGGGGCTGAGGTTAGGCCCTCGTACCCTAACCCAAATCCCACCCACAGTGCAGGGAGAGGCCACTGCACAGGGACACACAGAAGCTTCTTGGAGGAGGAACCAGCTGTGCATGGATGAGGGGAAGCCATTGCAGGGGAGGGGAGGACAGGAGAGCGAGTCACGTCAAGACTGGGGTTCGAGCACTACATGGCACATCCCAGCTGTGTCCCCAGGTTTCCTCCCTCTCTGTCACTCAGCTGGCAAGCCACGGAGCTGGTGACCTGCCCTTCGGCTTCTGCTCTCTATGTGACAGCACTGTTAGAAAACAGAGGAGGCGGGGCTCTCGAGTTCAGAGTGCCTGCAGACCCCCCGGGGGGCTTGTTCAAAAGAGAGGTTTCTACTCACATCCCTCCTCACTGCTCAGGGCTGTGCCGGGATCTGGAGTCGCACCTAGGTGAATCTGATGCCAGGGTCCCCGTTCTTGCTATTGGTTACTATGGTGATAAGATGGGGTTACAATGGCCCGGTTGCCTGGTAGAGGTGGGGTGGGGGTCAGCAGGGCTCTGCCTGGGCCCCACGTCTATTCCCTCAGGAGCCAGAGTCCGAAAGGCTCAGAGTATGTGTGTCCAAGTCTCAGCCTGTCTGTGCCCCAGCACAGCGAAGACTCAACTTCTTATTCTTGTTTGTCCCCCAGCAATGTTTTCAGCCTGATTCCTGGATGGGGGCAAAGAAGAGCATCTCAAAGGTAACGGCAGAGTCTTTGGAGTCAGGGTGGTTCCTTCTAGAAAGATCTAGAACCCAAGTAGAAATACATGTATGTATCCAACTCCAGGTAATTATAGCCAAAGAGATCCTCGGTTCCCAGGGTGACTCCGAGCTCCTCCCTCTTGTGTTTTCTCGAATCTTGACAAAGGACAAGGCAGAGCTCTGACCTCTGTTGGAGTGGATGTGGTCAAAGAGTTAACACGCGGCCCAGCGGGCTGCACGGGGATCCTGGAGGGATGGCACGCATGCTGGTTCCGGCCTCCCTTCAGCTGCTTCAGTGGGGCCAACTGGGGATGGGGAACCCTCTGACCCCACAAGGGCGCAGGCAAGGGAAGCCCCGCTGTCCTCTCAGAGCTAATTTCTTCTGGCTGGCTGCCAGCAGGTGAGGCGAGCGCCCCCAGCCAGCACCGCGAGTGAGCCGGCAGGGCTGGGCCCGAGAGCCAAGTCCCGACCCCAGCTCTCCTCCCTCTGTCCTACTGGTTGGATGGACAGGTGGCTCTTGGGGCCGAGCTGCCATGACTGCTCTCTGCAGCAGAGGCGAGGTCCCCCAACTGCAGGGCCAAGGGAGAGCCCACCGCTGAGGTGATGATAGCTTTCTGTCCCTCCTCTCCACTCACTGAGATGGGCCTTCCTTGGCCTTCCAGACGGAGGACGGCTTCCCCACACCTTCTCCGGGAGCCTGCCTCCCCGCCGCCCTTCACAGGGCCTGGCTGGGGTCAGCAGGGATGGGGGCAGGGACATACTCCTCCCCTTCACCTGGGGCGCCTCCCCTTGAGGAACTGTGTTAGCGGTCGCTACTATTCATGAAGTAAGTGACTCAGAGGGCACCTTTCCTCTCTTCAGCCAAGATGACCACCCTGTGGTCCCACAGCAGAAGTTTGAGGCAAAGCTGTCCAGGTGAGGGGCGGGGAGCTGGGATTGCAGGTTTGGGAGGGCCTGGGGGATGTTGCCGGGCTGCTGGATATTCCAGGGCACCCCCGGGCACCCCAGCTTCTGCCCTCTGGTCTCCGTACCTCCTCCCTGCAGGGAGGGGCTCTCCCCAGGCTGCTGTCCCCCTCTGATGGGAAGGCCCCTTGGGTGGAGCTGTGCCCCAGCTCCCACACATGGCCAGCGTGTCCAGGGTCCCTCTGTCCTGTGGCAGACTCCTGCTCTACTTGCCTGGCCACACGGCCAAAGCTTTGTCTTACATGGGGAGCTTTTCTCCGCAGGGGCCACGCGTGGGGACCCCTGGAGGAGTCCTGCCTGTCTGGCTCAGCAGCATTTCTCCCAGGACCTGGCCTTGGACTCTGAACACTGTTTTCCCTCAGCGAAAGTGACTGCCACCGAGACACCTGCAGAGTCCCTGAGGTACCCAGGTACCCAGGTACGGGGGACACTTCTTTCGCCTGTTTCTGTGCCTCTTTCCAAGCAAGGGAACAGGTGCCTCCCTCCTCCCCTTCCTCGTCCCTCTGCCCCTCCCAAGGCTGGTTCACAGGGAAGGAAGGACAGGGACCCTGGGATAGGAGGAGAATGAGGGTCAAAGAAAAACAGGGGAAGACGTTCGATGGTGGGAGTCACAGAAGTCTCTTCTTGACCTCATGCTTTGTGGCCGCCCCAGCTCAGGTGTGGCATCTGTGGGGGACTCAGCTGAGGGGAAAACTGGACGGTGTGGTCATCGTGGTCTGGGGGACAAAGGAGGCTGCCGGTGGGTGGGTGGGGTAAGGCGATGAGGTAGATGCCAGCACAGTGTAGGGGTGGATGGGGTGGGAGTGGGCCAGCCCTCATCCTCCCAGCCCGCAGATAAAAGCAGGACCCAGGACTCAGTCACAGTGAGATGGGCCCATGTGAGAACTGAGAGCGCACAGGGAGAGAAGGAGGAGATGTGGGCGTCTAGAACCTCAGCAGTCCTCACAGACCACGAGGTGACCCCTTCCTTTGCTGGGGCTTAGCCTCATCAGTGTATCACTGGGAAGCCTGCAGCATCCTTATGGCTGGGTGGGCAGGCGCCATGGAGGTGTGGGTGTGAACAAGGGCAGATGGAGGAGGGGAGGAAGGGAGGAGGGAGAGAGGGAAGAAGGGAGGAGGAAGGGGGTAAGAGGAAGAAGGGCAGATTGGAAGGAAGGGGGTAGGAAGGGAGGCATAAAGGGGGGAGGGAAGGAGGGAGGCAGGACTGCAGGAGGCAGGTGAGGGCCTGTGGCTGGATGCTGGCTCCCAGCAGAGCTTGCCAGCTGGACAGGGAGGACAGCACCTTGCAGCTGTGCTGAAGAGGAGCGCATGCCCCGGGGAACCCAGGAAGCCCTCCTGTGGGGCCAGGGGCGCATGTCACCAGGTGTCGCTCTTTTCCAGGTTGAGGTGCTCTTGGGGTGCAGGGAGTCAGGGGTGGCTTGGGATGCAGGTGAACTCAGTGGGACTTGCAGGGGCCGCTAGGCACATCCCTGCTGGAATTAGCGGCCCCACACCTGAGAGTCACCTGACCCAGAGCTCAGGGCGTGGGACTTTGAGGGTCGGGCAGCCTCCACTGACCGCCCACAGGGGCCAGCCACTGGGCTGGGAGCTGAGCACCCCAGTCCCTCAGCAGCTGCTCTGTCGCCCTGACCCTGTCCCAGACACGCCACCCGAGGCTTCGTGTCCTAGTTGGCCGCAGCGGGTTTACCAGGGGGCCGAGCTGGATCTGAGCCCTCCAGGACTTCAAGGGTGACTGGTTTGCTCTGCAAACCTGCTTGTGTCTCACGAAGCATATCTTCACCTTCACGTGCCGCCGCTCAGGCAGCTTTGCCCTCTGACGCCGGCGGACCGTCCTTGTTCCTTTGGTGGGCAGCCTGCTCTCCTGCCCGGGTGCTCGGCCCGGATCGGGCTGCTTCACAGAGGCCCACGCAGCACAGAGGCCCACGCAGCACTGTGACAAACAACACCGCGGCACGAGAATTCTAACCATGCAGCCAAGTTGCGGAAGTGTCCCGGGAACGTGTGCATGTCGGCCACCGACATCCCCCCCGATGTTCTTTCCTCTCTCTCCCTCATTCTCCCTAGTGTTACTGGCATATAACGGACAGGTCACTTCGTGTACGTGTAGAGGGAACAACACAGTGATTTGACGGACATGGGTACAGCACGTTAGCTGCCGTCGCCACTGTATGTCTCGTTCCCAGAACTTACCGTCTTCCGTCTGGAAGATGCTACCATGCAGCCCCTCCACCACATCCCAGTCCTGCCATCCTGCCTCTGGTTAGCTGCTCATCTGTTCTCTGTTGCCATGGGTCAGGTTGTCTTAGGTTCCACGTGCGGGTGTGATCGTACCATGTTCCTCTGTCTCTGTCTGACCCACGCCATAGAGCCTAGTGGCCTCAGGTTTCAAGTGTGTTCTACAAACGGCAGGGCTGCTCTCTTTTTCGTGATGGAGTGACGCATGTCTCACGCCTTGTGTGTCCAGTCAGCTGCGGATGGATGCTTCGGTCGTTTCAGTGTCTTGGCTCTTGTAAACAACACTGCAGCGCACGTGGGAGAGATGTCGTCGCTTCGAGATATGGCATTAATCTTCTGTCCCGTGCTTGGGAGTGGGGTTACTGAAGTCCCCAATCAATATGGTATTGCTGCTTATTTCTTTTTGAGTTTTGTGAGTATTTGCTTTATGGGTTTGGGCGTGCCGATGTTGGGTGCATAAGTGTTTACAGTTGTCATTTCTTCTTCAGGGATGGAGCGCTTATCGTCATATAACATTCTTTGTCTTGTTTGATCATTTTTAGTTCAAATCCCACGTTGATGTCAGTATAACTATCCCCCTGTTTTGGGGCCACTGTTTGCTTGAAATTCCTTTCACTTTTTCTTTGCTCTTGCTCTGTGTCTCTAAAGCTAGAGTGAGTCTCTCCCAGAGAGACTCCCAGAATATCATTGGATCTTTTGGAAAAAAGCAATGTATCCTTTCACCACTCAGTGTCTCTCAATTGCAGAATCCTCTTACATTTAAAAACCTTTAATTATTGAGAGGGAAGGACTTACTTTCTCCGGTTTGCTCAGTGTTTTCTCCTTGTGGACCTTTGTTGCTCACCTCTCTTTAGCTTTGACGCCTTTATCATAATCTTTTGTGGGTCTGTGACCGGCGTTGCTGCTGCGGTTGTCGGGTTACATAAAATATCTTCTCCTAATAACCAGCTGATAACGACCTGACTTCAATAGCCTCCATAAGGTCTCTTTTTCATCCTCTCTCCCTCGATGTTCCATGATTGATGCTCCAATTTGTGCACGTTTAAATATTGTGTTTTCATGAACAAATTATTGTGGTTATGATTCGTTTTTATGTTTGTTTTTTAACTTTCGAGCTAGGGCTGCAAGTGCCGTATGCACTGCCGTGACACTCGTGCGTCTGACTTTGACTGAAGCTCACTGTAACCAGCGAGTCGTCTACATGCATCAGTGCACTCACAGGAGGTCATGGAACCCGTTTCTTTCTGCTGGAAGAGTGGGATGCCCTGGGACATTTCTTGTAAGGCATGCCCGGGGCTGACGGACCCCCAGCTTTTGTTTGGGAAAGGCTTTATCTCTCTTTTTCTGAAAAGCGGCTTTGCTGGGGTAGGGTTCTTTCAATACTTTTACTTTTGTTTTTGTTTTTTGGAGAAGGAGAGAGCATAGGAGTGGAAAGGTGGGGCAGAGGGAGAGAATCTTAAGCAGGCTCCTGATGAAGGGCTTGATCCCACAACCCTGAGATCACGACCTGAGTTGAATTCAAGAGTCAGACACCCAACCGACTAAGCCACCCAGGTGCCCCAGTATACTGAATACATCCTCTCACTCTCCCCTGGCCTGCAACGTTTTGTTGAGAAATCTTCCCATAGTCTTAAGAGAGGATTTACCTTATATGTGATGACTTGTTTTTCTCTTGTTACTTTGAACATTTTCTCCTTGACTTTGACTTTTTTAAGTTTATTCATTTTTTTAGTAATGGCTATACCCGATGTGGGGCTCAAACTCATGACCCCAAGGTCAAGAGTCTCATGGTCTTCCGACTGAGCCAGCCAGGCGCCCTCCTTGTCTTTGACTTTTGGCAATTTAATTCTAATGTATCTCTCTGTAATTCTTTTCAGATTCAGATTATTTGGGGTCCTTTGAGCCTCATGAATCTGGATGTCCCTGGCTCATTTGGGAAGTTTTCAGCCATTATTGCTTTAAATGTATTTTCTGTCCCTTTCTTATTCCCTTTCTTCCCTTTTGGGATTCCCATATTGCATACACTATTTCTTTTCATGATTTACCATAAATCTGTAAGCTTCACGATTAACAATTTATTATGCTGGCATGATCGCTCATCTGCCCACCTGTCATCCTTCTGTCCATCTGTCAGTTCTTACTGCTTTTGATATACACGAAGGTAAATCTGGGACATCAGCAGTGATCATCTACTAGAATTCAAGATGTGTTTATGGCTTTCCTTCTTTCCAAGTAAAATGTACACACAAACGTTTGCTGAGTCTTGGCAAATGCATATAGTTGTGTAACCAGAATCTTTTTCTACCCATATGACATTCCCACCACCCCCCATAAAGTTCCCTCGTGCCCCTTGCAAGCCAATGCGTCCCCCTCATTCCTCCTCCACATAAGTGTTTTGACTGTTTTCCCACTCTTTAAGATGATTTTTGCCTACTGGAATTGTAAAGTGCATACTGTTTTGTGTTGTCTTTTATCACTCAGGATCATCACGTGGGGATTTACTGTGATTTTGCATGAATCAGCAGCTCTGTTTTGTTGCTTAGCATTCTATCACGTGGGTGTACTGTAGTTGGGTAACCCATTTTCCTTTTGCCAGACACCCCGTTTCCAGATTTTGGATATTATGAGTAAATACGGATGGTTGGACAGATCTTTTGTGGATGTACATTATATTTTTCCTTGATTGAACATCCAGGAGTGGAATTGCTCAGTCCTAGGTCAAAATCACGTATAGTTTTGTAAAATATTCCCAATATTTTCGTGTATTGGTCATATGATTTTCCATCCTCATCTGCCATATAGGGAGGTTCTGACCACTCCGCATGAGCCACAGAATTTTGTGATGTGAGTCACCTGTAAACATTTATACGTGGGTCTTTGTTCTGACATATGAGTGGATCTCTGGAGTGGAGTCCTGGAAGTGAAATTGGGGAGAGAATAGACACATTTAAAGCTTTGGTATATTGGTGGCTCTCAGTCAGTAGGGCGTTCATCTCTTGATTTCGGATCGGGTCATAATCTAGGGTTGTGGGATCCAGCCCCATATTGGGCTCTGTGCTCAGCAGGGAGTCTGCTCCTCCCACCCCCAAGAACCCTTTCTCAGTAAACAAATAAATAAGGGGTAGAGAAGATGGCAGGGAAGTAGGAGGAGGCGCCCTTTCAACCTGTACCCTAAAGTGAGCTGATTACCTACCAAAGAACTCCTATCACCCATGAAATCAGCCTGAGATCAGAATTATACACGTCTGAATCTCTACAGGAGCAGAAGACACCAGTGGCAGGTAAAGCAGAGTGGGAACATCGGACTGATATCGGAAGATAAACAAAAGGGGGAGGGAGCCACCAGAGGTGACCGATTGGAAAGTAATACCCCAATACAAGAGTGCCCTGCGACTGGGGACCAGCATTAACTTGGAGTCTGGTAGAAAGCACTCAAAAAAAAAGAGCAAAGGATCATGGGGGGTAATAGTGGGAATTGGGGTGATTAGGGACAGGGACATAAGTCCCTGGACCCAGGACAGCCTCCCCTGGCCCAGAACCAGAGAGAGTGCAGTGGAGAAATCAGGTCTTGGTCCCTGAGCCACCAGCACCCGTGAGCTGCCAGTGTGCCCAAGAATGCATGGGGTCCGGCTCCCCTGAGGTGCTGGGAGCCTGGCCAGACAGCAATCCTGAAACGCGCGCCTCCCACACCCTCCCCTGGGAGAGGTGCTCACAGGTGCTAGCCTGGAGCTCTGGCATCCGGAAAAACCAGACATTCCCAGCCCAGGACAGCGGGACAATCTCAGTGTGCGATCTCTGCTTGGAACCTCTCTGGCGGTCTGGAGCTGCCTAGACAGCCGCCGCTGCCCCGGTATTGGGTACAATGAGGAGCTCCTGCATCCCCAGGGACAGTGACTCAGAGCCGACTCTGCCAGCAGCTCTGCAGAACATTCTCTGAGAGGGAGGTCTGGGTGCAGTTTGCTCTCCTCTAAAACTCCAAAAACCATCAAAAGCTGTCAAGGCAAGAGAAAAGAGATGAAAGAACATAAGAACCCCAGAGAAGAAAAGCCTGAAGAAAACAGTTTCCTCAGAGCCCACCCCCTTCAGGGGAGCGGGAGGACCTAACTCAGGGAATATCATTGTCTGAAAACCCACGTGGCAGGCCCCTCCCCCAGAAAACCAACCAGGAAGGAAGGAAAAAAAAAAAAGAAGAAGACTACAACAGAACAATCAACACTACTTGATAAATACAACTTCTATTTTTAACTCTTTGCCAATATTCTGCTTCTTTTTTTTAATACATACAGATAATTTTTTAACCTATTTACCATCACACTGAGATGTCCAGTACATCAAATTCCTTAATAACCTTCTAACCTGAACTTTTTGATACATACACCCGTGTTTTTATTCGCTTTTCTATTCTTTTTTAATTTTAACTTAGTTTAGTCTAGTTTATTCTTTTTTAATTTTTATTTTCTACTATACATATAGAGTTAAACTTCAAGGTAATCCCCTTTCCCCAATCAATGCTACCCCTATAGGCAAACCAGTTTCTAATCCCCCTGGAACTTAGGAAAGATGAGTCCCTTAACAAAACCATCAAGATACATCCAGGAAGAATCAAAATAACCTTCCTTGCCCACACTGAGAATTTAAAACCACTCTCCTAATTTTTCCTTCTGCCAGTGTTTCTGTGAATTTGTGTTTGTCCTGATAGAATATAAATCTTATACTTGGGCTTCTTTCTGATGAGGGTATTCCCTTTTTTTGCTTACATATATATATTTTTTCTCTTCTCATATACATTTATCAGTCTTTTCGTTTGTCTGTTTTTGTTTGTATACCTCATAAATCTTACCTTGGGGCCCATTTGGGCTGAGCCTTCCCTTTTATCTTCCCTTTTTTCCCTGTATCTCTCTTTTTTTTTTTTCCTTTTTCCTTTTCCTTTTTTTTTCTTCCTTCTTCTCTATTTCTTTTTCTTTTCTTTTTTCTCTTATTTGGGTGGGGTACCCTGATTGCACAGAAGTGTTCCAGGGTGCACCTTGACTGCACCACAGTCGATACATCCAGCTGCATCCTTTCAGTCATCTCTTCCCAAAATGACTAGGAGGATGAATGCCCAACAGAGGAAAAATACAGAGGATGGACCTTCTGCAACAGGGCTAATGGCAATCGACATAGACAATATGTCGGAAAAGGTATTCAGGCTAACAATTATCCAGGCAATAGCTAGGTTGGAGAAAGCCATGGATGACCAAACAGAATTGATTAGGACAGAACTGAAAGCCAACAGGGATGATGTTCACAATGCTCTCAATGAGTTCCAATCTAATCTAAATTCTCTAAAAGTTAGGGTAACTGAGACAGAAGATAGAATTAGTGATCTGGAGGACAAACAGATAGAGAGAAAGGATCAGGAGGAAGCCTGGGACAAACAGCTCAGAAGCCACAAAAACAGAATCAGGGAACTAAATGATGCCATGAAACGTTCCAACGTCAGAATTATTGGAATCCCTGAAGGGGAGGAAAAAGAAAGAAGTCTAGGAGATATAGTGGAAGAAGTTGTCTATGAAAATTTTCCCAATCTCACAAATGGAAACAACATTCATGTACTAGAGGCAGAGAGATTTCCCCCCAAGATTTTAGATTCTCGAAAGTCCTCGTGACACCTTATAGTTAAAATGAGGAATTATGTTTCAAGACAGACCCTCTTAAAATTAGGACAAAGAAGCGCCTTACATACAGAGGAAAGCCCATTAGAATAATTTCAGACCTGTCCACAGAGACCTGGCAAGCCAGGATGGGCTGGCAAAATATATTCAGAGTACTAAATGAGAACATGCAGCCAAGAATACTCTATCCAGCAAGATTGATGTTTAAAATGGATGGAGAGATAAAGAGTTTCCAAGACCGGCAAGGCTTAAATGACTATGCAACCACCAAGCCAACAGTGCAGGAAATATTAAGGGGGTCCTATAAAAGAGAAAAAATCCGAAGAATATCATTGAACAGAAATATAGAAACAATCTACAGACAGAAAGACTTCAAAGCTAACACGATGTCAATAAAAACCTATCTCTCAATAATCACTCTCAATGTAAATGGCCTAAATGTGCCCATAAAACAACATGGGGTTGCAGATTGGCTAAAACGACAGGACTCATCCATATGTTGTCTACAAGAGACCCATTTTGAACCTAAGGATACACCCAGACTTAACGTGAAGGGATGGAGAAGCACTTTTCATGCCAGTGGGCCTCAAAAGAAGGCTGGGGTAGCGATTCTCATATCAGATAAATTAGATTTTAAACTAAAGACTGTAGTCAGAGATACAGAAGGACACTACATAATTCTTAAAGGGACTATCCACCAAGATGACCTAACAATTGTAAATATCTATGCCCCCAATATGGGAGCACTGAATTACATAAGAAAACTATTAATCAAGATAAAGAGTCATATTGATATGAATACAGTTATAGTAGGAGACCTTAATACTCCTCTCTCAGTAATACACAGATCATCGAAGCAGAAGATTAATAAAGAAATAAGAGCATTGAATGAAACATTGGACCAGGTGGACCTCATAGTATACAGAACACTCCACCCTAAAACAACAGAATACTCATTCTTCTCAAGTGCACATGGAACCTTCTCCAGAATAGACCACACACTGGGTCACAAAGCAGGACTCAACCAATACCAAAAGACTGACATAATTTCCTGCATATTCTCAGATCACAATGCTTTGAAACTGGAACTCAATCACAGGAAAAGTTCAGAAGGAACTCAAACACCTGGAAGCTAAAGACCACCTTGCTTAAGAATGCTTGGATCAACCAGGTGATCAAAGATGAACTTAAACAATTCATGGAAACCAATGAGAATGAAGACACTTTGGACCTAAACCTATGGGATACAGCAAAGGCTGTTCTAAGGGGGAAATACATAGCCATCCAAGCCTCCCTCAAAAACATTGAAAAATCCAGAATACACCAGCTGTCTCTATACCTTAAAGAACTCAAGAATCAACAACAAATTAAACCAACTCCACAAGCAAGAAGGGAAATAATCAAGATTAGAGCAGAGATCAATGAGGTAGAAACGAGAGATACACTAGAACGTATCAATGAAACTAGAAGCTGGTTTTTTAAAAGAATCAATAAGATCGATAAATCATTGGCCACACTAATCCAAAAGAAAAGAGAGAAAGCCTGAATTAATACAGTTATGAATGAAAAGGGAGAGATCACAACTAACACCAAGGAAATAGAAACAATCATCAGAAATTATTACCAACAGTTATATGCCAATAAACTAAGCAACCTAGATGAAATAGTTGCATTCCCGGAAAACTGTAAATTCCCAAACTTGAACCAGGAAGAAATTGACAACCTGAATAGACCAATATCTAGTAATGAGACTGAAGCAGTGATCAAAACCTCCCAAAAATCAAGAGCCCAGGATCTGACGGATTCCCTGGGAATTCTACCAAATTTTAAAGAAGAAATAACAGCAATTCTTCTAAAGCTGTTCCAAAAAATTGAAGCAGAAGTCAAACTTCCAGACTCTTTTTATGAAGCCAGCATTACCCTGATCCCCAAACCAGGCAAAGACCCTACCAAAAAGGAGAATTTCAGACCCATATCACTGATGAATATGGATGCAAAGATTCTCAACAAGATTCTAGCAAACAGGATCCAGCAACACATTAAAAAGATTATCCACCATGAGCAGGTGGTGGGATTGATCCCTGGGTTACAAGGTTGGTTCAACATTCACATATCAATCAGTGTGATAGAACAAATCAATAAGAGAAGAGAGAAGAACCACATGGTCCTCTCAATTGATGCAGAAAAAGCATTTGACAAAATCCAGCATCCGTTCCTGATGAAAACGCTTCAAAGTATAGGGATAGAGGGAACATTCCTGAACTTCATAAAATCTATCTATGGAAGACCCACAGCAAATAACATCCTCAATGGGAAAAAATTTGCAGCCTTCCCATTGAGATCGGGAACTCGACAAGGATGCCCACTCTCACCACTCTTGTTCAACATAGTATTAGAAGTCCTAGCTACGGCAATCAGAAAACAAAGAGAAATAAAAGGTATCCAAATTGACAGTGAAGAAGTCAAACTCTCTCTCTTCGCAGATGACATGATTCTTTATATGGAAAACCCCACAGACTCCACCCCCAAACTACTAGAACTCATACAGCAATTCAGTAACGTGGCAGGATACAAAGTCAATGGACAGAAATCAGTGGTTTTCTTATACACTAACAATGAAAATACAGAAAGGGAAATTAGAGAATCGATTCCATTTACTATAGCACCAAGAAACATAAGATACCTGGGAATAAACCTAACCAAAGAGGTAAAGGACCTGTACTCGAGGAACTACAGAACACTCATGAAAGACATTGAAGAAGACACAAAAAGATGGAAGACCGTTCCATGCTCTTGGATTGGAAGAATAAACATTGTTAAAATGTCTATAGTGCCTAGAGCAATCTTTACTTTTAATGCCATTCCGATCAAAATTCCATCGGTATTTTTCAAAGAGCTGGAGCAAATAATCCTAAAATTTGTATGGAATCAGAAGAGACCCCGAATTGCTAAGGAAATGTTGAAAAACAAAAACAAACCTGGCGGCATCACGTTACCCGATTTCAAGCTTTACTACAAAGCTGTGATCACCAAGACAGCGTGGTACTGGCCTAAAAACAGACACATTGATCAGTGGAACAGAGTGGAGAGCCCAGATATGGACCCTCAACTCTATGGTCAAATAATCTTTGACAAAACAGGAAAAAATATACAATGGAAAAAAGACAGTCTTCTCAATAAATGGTGCTGGGAAAACTGGACAGCGATATGTAGATGAATGAAACTCGACCATTCTCTTACACCGTACACAAAGATAAACTCGAAATGGATAAAAGACCTCAACATGAGACAGGAATCCATCAGAATCCTAGAAGAGAACATAGGAAGTAACCTCTTCGGTGTCAGCCACAGCAACTTCTTTCAAGATATGTCTCCAAAGGCAAAGGAAACAAAAAAAAAAAAAAATGAACTTTTGGGACTTCATCAAGATCAAAAGCTTCTGCACAGCAAAGGAAATAGTCAACAAAACAAAAAGGCAACCCACGGAATGGGAGAAGATATTTGCAAATGACAGTACAGACAAAAGTTGATATCCAGGATCTATAAAGAACTCCTCAAACTCAACACACACAAAACAGATAATCATATCAAAAAATGGGCAGAAGGGGCACCTGGGTGGCTCAGTGGTTTAGGCCACTGCCTTCAGCTCAGGTCATGATCTCAGGGTCCTGGGATCGAGTCCCACATCAGGCTCTCTGCTCGGCGGGGAGCCTGCTTCCCTCTCACTCTCTCTGCTTGCCTCTCTGCCTACTTGTGATCTCTCTCTGTCAAATAAATAAATAAAATCTTTAAAAAAAATGGGCAGAAGATATGAACAGACGCTTCTCCAATGAAGACATACAAATGGCTATCAGACACATGAAAAAATGTTCATCATCACTAGCCATCAGGAGATTGAAATTAAAACTACATTGAGATACCACCTGACACCAGTTAGAATGCCCAAAATTAGCAAGACGAGAAACAATGTGTGTGGGAGAGGATGTGGAGAAGGGGGAACCCTCTTCCACTGTTGGTGGGAATGCAAGTTAGTGCAGCCACTTTGGAGAACAGTGTGGAGACTCCTGAAGAAATTAAGAATAGAGCTTCCCTATGACCCTGCAATTGCACTGCTGGGTATTTACCCCAAAGATACAGATGTAGTGAAAAGAAGAGCCATCTGTACCCCAATGTTTATAGCAGCAATGGCCACGGTCGCCAAACTGCGGAAAGAACCAAGATTCCCTTCAACGGACGAATGGATAAGGAAGATGTGGTTCATATACATGATGGAGTATTATGCCTCCATCAGAAAGGATGAATACCCAACTTTTGTAGCAACATGGACGGGACTGGAAGTGATTATGCTGAGCGAAATAAGTCAAGCAGAGAGAATCAAGTATCCTATGGTCTCTCTTATTTGTGGAGCATAACAAAGAACACGGTGGACATGGGGAGATGGAGAGGAGAGGGAGTTGAGGGAAACTGGAAGGGGAGATGAACCATGAGATACTATGGACTCTGAAAAACAACCAGAGGATTTTGAAGGGGCAGGGGCCTGGGAGGTTGAGGAACCAGGTGGTGAGTAATAGGGAGGGCACATACTGCATGGAGCACTGGGTGTGGTGCAAAAACAATGAACACTGTTTCGCTGAAAATAAACAACAAAAAAAAAGTAAATAAAAAAATTATACAAGTTATGCCTCAATGAATTGGTTTAGTTCTTCATTTTTGTCATTTCAAGATATTTCTTGTTTCCTATCTATTTCAGTCTTAATCTTATTTTCTCTTATTCCCTGCAACAGTACAACTTTAATCAATACTGTAGAGAATACACACATCACTTCCAGATCCTCTCAGTGAAATCTCATCCATGTCCCGCCCCAATACCAAAGTTGCCCTATGTGGTTTTGCTTACAAAGGTCAACCTCCTCTTTATTTTCTCCCCTGTAAATTGCTTTGTAAATGTATATATTCAGTTTATTCCTTCATCATAATGAGAAAAGTCCTCGAAATAATGTAACTTATACATAATTTGCATATTACCATTTTGAATTGATCTTAATATCATTTCATAAGCATTATTAATATTACAGGTATTCTTTTTCCTAGGTTTCCAATGTTCCTATTCAATTGCACATAAGACTTGAAAAACCTCTCACTTTATTGATTCACAAATTTACAGAATAAAGTGATTTTTCACATATAGGATCATTATCATAAAGATTAGAAGTGGATTCCATGTGATGAGAAGTAATTTAGTTAAAACTATATATGATCCATTGGCAAATCTAGAAGTGTGTTCTCTAGATACCAGACAATGTAGAATTTTATTCAGAAGCAAACGAATCTCAAAAAAAGTTCATTCAGAGCACTAAATAAGTCTGGTCACTATTTTGTCTGATTATTGCATAGTTGCAACAAGAATGCACATTTAACAGAAATTTTTATCATTTTCCTAAAATTTTATAAGAGATCTCAGACTAAACTTTAATAAGCATTTAAATGTAAAAAACAAAAATCACCAATTTTCATATAAATTTGGGTTGCTTCTTCTCTTTTCAAGAACTCTGTCATACTTTTTTGTGAACTTTACCAAAATAAACTTGTTTACCCACTTATAGGGGAAAAGTTCTCTAAAAGACCTAGCAGACATTTTCCCACAGGTCTACAATGAACCTATTGGCTGCACAAAGCCTACCTTGGGTCTTTGAAAAATTGTTCATACTTGTATCTGCATGCCCATAGATAATAATTATTTTTGCATTGCTATCCATTATCTAGATTTTATGGTATTATGAAATGACTTCCCTAGAATGTATCAGGTTGCCAAGAGGACAATCCTCTCGAGTCCAGGCAAGCATGGTTCCCTACAGTATCTCTGCAATGAGTCATACATGAAATTTTTCATGCCTACTAATGTTTCCACAACAGTTTCTATTAAAGAGGACAAAAAAATTACAGAGTTCAGAATGCTTTCATGACTTAGGAATTAAGGCTCATTTAAACTAGTTAACCAATGTGTATTTTTTGTTTTTTTAGATGGTTATAAAGCTTGTGATCCTAAGGATTTTATTGTACACAGATCTAAAATGTATAGTATTCATATGTGCATATATCCGTGTGTTTCTGTATATACATCTTTATGAAATATCACATCAGAGAATGAGTACTAATAAATAGGTAAGTAGGTAAAGAGATATGGAGAGATATCTGATTTATCAGTATATACTTTGTCTTTAGATTCAGACTGAAGAGAAGTTTATTTTGCTTTACTGTAAAACATGCTGCAGATTTTAGGAGCTAATGTTAGATCTAATGCTAGCTGTCACTATAAATGTAAACTTGGATTAATGAATTCAACTCTTTGAGATTTTGACTCATCAGGAGAGCAGATCAGAATCATGAGATATGATCTCACACTTCTTGGAATGATTGTTATCAATAATGGAATACAATGGTATCTGTTGGAGAGAATGGGGAGAAAAAACAACACTTGATGGGAATATAAATTAGTATAGCCATTATGGAAAATAGTAAAGTTTTTCAAACATTTAAAAGTAAAACTATCATAAGTTCCAACATCCCCACTTCTGGATGTCTACAGAAAGGAAATAAAATGATATGAAATAAAATTTGAAGCTATACTTTACTCTTGTAATCATTATTGCAGTGTGACTCACAATAGATAAAATGTGGAAATTAATTTTTTAAAAATATTTTATATATTTATTTGACAGAGAGAGATCACAAGCAGGCAGAGAGGCAGGCAGAGAGAGAGGAGGAAGCAGGCTCCCTGCCAAGCAGAGAGCCCGATGTGGGACTCGATCCCAGGACCCTGAGATCATGACCTGAGCCGAAGGCAGTGGCTTAACCCACTGAGCCACCCAGGCGCCCTGTGGAAATTAATTTGACATAATCATTGACGAATGGAAAAATGAAATAAAAGTAACATGGATGAACCTGGAGGGCATTGAGAGAAGTGAAATAAGCCAGACATAGAAAGACAAACACTTTATAATTACAATTGTAAATGGAATCTAGTAGTAAATCTTTAGAAGAGTAGAATGGCAATTGTCAGTGACTAAAGGCAGGGAAAATTGGGAAGATGTGGGTCAAATGCTAAGTTTCCAGTATACATGTTGAATAAGTTATATTTACAGCAATTTATATATAGTTAACAACACGGTATATTGGAAATTTCCTGTTACTGGAGATCTCACCAGTTTGTAGTATTTTTACACACACACACACACACACACAACATACAAAAGCTAAGTGAATTGGTGGGTATGCACTTTGTAGTGATTATTGGAAAGTGTAATTCTTAAATGAAACCGTGTACCATATATATATATATATATATATATATATATATATATATATATATATATTGTCAATTATAACTAAATCTGAATAAAAAGCAAAAAAAAAATGACAAGACTAAATGGGATAGTTTATGCTGGATGTGTCGAATCTGAGTGGCATGAGTGACCCATGCACAGATGCTGTGATATTTTTTTTTACCATCTTCACCATTGCCACTAAAATCAGCATAGTAACCATCATACATTTTTATCCATACACATGTCATCCTTGCATTTCTCAGGGACTTTGTTCCCGAAAAGTCTCAATACACTCTTTGGTTTTAACAAAGTATCCAACTTTGCTCTATTAATATTGCTGTCACTATGACTGCACTGGAAAATTAGTGACAGGCAAAGAAAATTATATTTCATTTTCTTATTTTTACTTATTTTTTAAATTAACTTTTTAAAAAAATATATATTGTATTTGTTTCAGAGAAAGCACAAAGGGAGCAGGAGAGGGGTAATCAGGCACCACACCAACCAGGAAGCCAGATGCAGGGTTCACTATCAGGACCCTGGGATCATGAGCTGAGCCTAAGGCAGAAGTTTAACCAATTTAGCCACCCAGGAGCCCCAGAGTCATTTTTTTAAAAATACTATACCTAAATACAGAAAGTAGTACAACTAGGTAAATTTTCTGTTAAATCATCCTATCACTTTGGGCACACCCATCTCCTTCATATATAGGCATGTCCATAGATTGACAAAGAAAGTTTATATTTTAGAACAAAGATGTAATGTAGGCAAATAAAAATTAATAATGATTCAAAATTTATAAACAAAAGAGAACCATGGCAGAGGAAGGTGTTTAAGGTCGCTTGGACCTGTTGGAATGGGGTAAGGGAGTGTTTTAGGATGGGATCCGTGGGGAAGGAGGGGGAAACAAATTTGTCGCTTAAAAAAAAAAAAAAGTCCTTGAAATCAATCCCTGATTGTAGACAAGTTCTCCAAAACCAGTGTCTGGCACCCCTGCAACAAACTTGAGAAAGTTCCTGGATTATCTCAACAATTGGGCCCTTTTCCTTGCTGCCTCCACCAGGGGGCTTCTGGACTGCACTTGGCTGGGCCTCCTCTGTGGGGACTGTGCAGGCTGCCCAGGATTACCTGACTCTCCCCGCCTTTTGGGGCTGGGCCTCCTGTGGGTCGCCCCTGCGCCCCTCTTTCTGTGCAGCCCACTCCATGCCCAGCACCAACGCCAGCTCCCCCAGGCCAGGCCCATCTCTGAAGCAGATGGAGCAGCGCCTCTGGAGGTCAGGTCCACACCGTTCCCTCCCAGACCTGCTGCCACCTGCTTCCAGAGGCAGTGCCCATCCCTGTGGAGGCTGGAGCGGTGCCCCTGGAGGTCCTCAGAGGCTCTGGCCTCACCGGTGGTTTTCCCCCCACCCGCTGCTTTTCCGCAGTCTCTCTGCTCTGCCTGGAGGAGAAGCTGCTCCCTTGGAAAGACTCCTGGAAGGAAAAGCGCTCCTTCCAATTTCTCGGGGTCTTACTGCTGGGGCCATTCCACAGCCTTCTGGGGAGACTTCGAGGAGGCGGCTCAGGTGGCCTCCGCATCAGCGGCACAACCTAGCCCGTCTTGCTGGCCTCACCCTGGGGCATCACAATGCCTTCTTGTGATGTCACCACCATGCCCTGGTGAATCACCCAGGCACTCACAAATTGGTCTCATTCAGGTGGCCAGTCACCACGTAGCTCAGCTGGCCAATGACCAAGGGCTTTTTCAGTGACCCTTCTGACATCATCGAATGGAAAACAGGTTAACTTATTTCAGGATGAAAAATTCATCTTTGGGATGTATTTATAGTGAAGTTCATGGTGAGGCTGAAAGACTCAACCAGTGTAAAGCTAAATGTATCACTCAGCATCACCATTCCCTGAAATGCTATCGCCAGTATTCATGAAGACACGGACCATTAAACCCCATGAACTGTCACATTTCATGGGTAAGTTCATAATATGACATTCAAGTAAATGCTACTTTCCACTCCTCCATTAAAGCTTAAATATAAATGTAGAAAATGGTAGCTATTATGTTTGCTACGTCTTCCCAAAATAAGCTTAAACCAAGAAAGGATGATGCTGTGTCCCAAGTCATTATCTTTTGCCAAAACAATATTCAGCTCTCATAGACGGGGGAGAACAAAATCCAGCCTGTCAGCAGGTTCACTGTCTTCATGTCTAGCTTCCAACACAAAGCAGTGGGAGGAGGACTTAAGTTTGTCTCCTCCCTCAAATACAAGTAAATATTTATCAGATCATTCAGAACACACAATAAATGAATCAGAGATCTGAGAAAACAATGCTGCAGGTCTACAAATAGAAAAGGACCCACCATTCGGAAGGGAGGTGGTGTTCAGATTTGAATCTGGTGTTATATAGCTTAGGGGTGGGAACCTGCCTGGGGAAGCTACCACAAAGTCTTCTTAGCAGCAGATCAGAAAATGGTAACATTTAGAAGTCTGCTACTGTGGGGGTGTCCCTGGCTTAAAAATGCTCAGGTAGGGAAGCCAGGTGGAATCCTGAGTGTGACAAGATTGGTCTCAGGATCCCTGGGGTGACATGAAAATGGGTGGTGCTGAGTATGGCAGAGTTCCCAGACTTCAGAAAGTTAAAAACAAACAAACAAACAAAAACAAACAAACAAACAAACAAAAACTACCTTACCACCAAGCTTTAGGAGCAGGAAACCTGCCTGAGAACAGAGTGTCTAGATGCCAGTTTTCTGCTCTGTGTTGACATCAACTGCTTGCTACTGCATGGTTGTACGATTATTTTCCAGGGATAGGGAGGCAAAAGGCAGAAGCATAGAAGATCCGCTATGAGAGAAACCACACATTTCCATGCTGAACATTTGGATATCGGTGGTGAGAGTGGACAAACCTGGTGTTTTTGTCAGGGAAACATGTAGGGGAAAATCAGTCTTTCTCTGTTGAGGATTATATCTATTGTGGGTCTTTCCTATATGGTCTTTATTATGCTGAGTTATATTCCCTCTCTTTCTACATGGTAGAGAGTTTTTTTTTTCAAAGAAGATGCAGTATTTTGTGAAATGCTTTTTCTGCATCTACGGAGAATGTCATATGGTTCTCTCTCTTTTTTTGTGTGTGTCCTTTTTTTAATGTGATGTATCTCATTGATTGACTTGCTGAGGTTGAGTCACTTTTCAGTGCAGGAATAAATCCCTCATGGTCATATTGAATAATCCTTTAAATATACCATTGGATCCTGTGGGCTAGTATCTTGGTGAGACTATATGCATCCTTGTTCATCAAGGATACTGGTCTGTAATTCTCCTTTTTAGGGGGCATCCTTCTGTGGTTTTGGCCTCAAGGCAATGCTGGTCTCATAGAAGGAGTTTACTGTTTTCCTTTTTTCTATTTTTTTGATACTTTAAGAAATATGTGCATTAATTCTTATTTTATTACTTGGCAGAATCCACCTGGAAAGCCATTTGTCTCTGGATACTTTTTGGGAAATTTTTGGTAACTAATTCAGTTTTTTCCCCTTTTTTGCTGGTTTGGGTCTGTTTAGGTTTTCTGTTTCTTCCTCATTGAATTTTGGTAGATTATGTTTCAAGGACTGTATCCATTTCTTTCAGCTTGCCCAGCTTTTTGGCATGTAATTGCTCAATATTTCCTTATGATTGTTTGCATTTATGGGGTGTTCACTGTGTTTTCTTCTCTCTTGTTTATGCTTTTATTTAGTTGAGTCCTTTCTCTTTTATTTTTGGTGAATCTGATTAGAGGTTTAACAATCTTATTAATTCTTTCAAAGAACCAGTTCATCATTACATTTCTCTGTTCTTTTCTTTAATTTCTGATTCTTTGCTTTCTGCTCAGATCTTTTTTTTAAGGTTTTATTTATTTATTTGACAGAGATCACAAGTAGGCAGAGAGGCAGGCAGAGAGAGAGGAAGGGAAGCAGACTCCTTGCTGAGCAGAGAACCTGATATAGGGCTCAATCCCAGGACCCTGGGATCATGACCTGAGCTGAAGGCAGAGGTAACGCACTGAGCCATCCAGGCACCCCTCTGCTCTAATTTTTATTATTTCTCATTTCCCACTGGATTTAGGGTTTATGTCCTTTTTATCTCCAGTATCTTTAGGTATAAGATTAGGTTGTGCATTTGATAGTTTTCTTGTCTCTTGAGAGGGGACCTGTATTGCTATATACTTACCTCTTAGAACTGCCATCGCTGCTTCCCAGTGGTTCACAACTGTTGTGTATTCAGTTTCATTTGCTTCCATGAATTTTTTTAAATTATTATCAATATTTTATTTTCATCATATAAACATAAAAAATCAAAATTCGAACCACCAGTGTCCACCACCTAGAGACCATTATTAACACATCCTTGATATTAAGATAACCATATCTATCCATATCTATATTTAATTTATTACATCCCATAAATTTTTATCTCTTTTACATACGACTTTTCTCAGATGTGCCATGAATATTCTACTACGTTGCTAAGGATAAATATGCATCCACATTTTCTTTTATTTGTTTATTTACAGCATAACAGTGTTCATTGTTTTGGCATCACACCCAGTGCTCCATGCAGTACTTGCCCTCCCTATTACCCACCACCTGGTTCCTCAACCTCCCACACCCCCGCCCCTTCAAAACCCTCTGGTTGTTTTTCAGAGTCCATAGTCTCTCATGGTTCATCTCCCCTTCCAGTTTCCCTCAACTCCCTCTCCTCTCCATCTCCCCATGTCCTCCATGTTCTTTGTTATGCTCCACAAATAAGTGAGACCATAGGATACTTGACTCTCTCTGCTTGACTTATTTCGCTCAGCATAATTTCTTCCAGTCCCGTCCATGTTGCTACAAAAGTTGGGTATTCATCCTTTCTGATGGAGGCATAATACTCCATTGTGTATATGGACCACATCTTCCTTATCCATTCATCCGTTGAAGGGCACCTTGGTTCTTTCCACAGTTTGGCGACCGTAGTCATTGCTGCAATAAACATTGGGGTACAGATGGCCCTTCTTTTCACTACATCTGTATCTTTGGGGTAAATACCCAGCAGTGCAATTGCAGGGTCATAGGGAAGCTCTATTCTTAATTTCTTCAGGAGTCTCCACACTGTTCTCCAAAGTGGCTGCACTAACTTGCATTCCCACCAACAGTGTAAGAGGGTTCCCCTTTCTCCACATCCTCTCCAACACACATTGTTTCCTGTCTTGCTAATTTTGGCCATTCTAACTGGTGTCAGGTGGTATCTCAATGTGGTTTTAATTTGAATCTCCCTGATGGCTAGTGATGATGAACATTTTTTCATGTGTCTGATATTTTTAAAGCTCTTCTTTAATTTTCTGGTTGACCCATTCATTCTGAAATATGATTCCTTTTAACCTCCATGCATTTGTGGTCCTTTTATGTTTTCATACGTTAGATTTCGTTTCAGATCATTGTGGTCTGAAAATATGTATGGCATGATCTCAATCTTTTTCAAAAAGTTGAGGTCTGATATATGATCCAGTATGTAATCTGTTCTGGAAAACTTTCCATGTGCACAGAAGAAGAATGTGATTTCTGTATGCTTTAGGATGAAATGCTCTGACTATATCTGTTAAGTCCAGCTGGTCCAGTGTGTCAAAGCCCTTGTTTCATTGGTTATCTTCTGCTTAGACAATTTGTCCATTGCTATGATTAGGGTGTTAAAGCCCACAACTATTATTGTAGTATTTTCAATGTCCTTAAGGTTTATTATTAATTAATTTATACATTTGACTACTCCTATGTTATGGGCATAAATATTTACATTTGTTAGATCTTCCTGTTGTATATACCCCTTTATAATCATATACTGTCCTTCTTCTCTAATTGTAATCTTTGGCCTAAAATCTATTTTCTCTGGCAAAAGGATGGTTACTTTGACTTTCTTTTGATTCCATTAGTATGATAAATCATTCTCTACACCATCACTTGAAATCTGGAGGTGTCTTTCTCTCTGAAATGAATCTCCTATAGGCAGTGTACTGATGAGTCTTTTTTTTTAATTTTTTAATCAATTATGTTATCCTTTGTCTTTTGATTGTAGCATTTTATCCAATTACATTTAGAGAATTATTAAAATATAAATTTAGTGCCATTTTATTGCAGGTAAGGTTGCTGTATGTGCGGATTATCTCTGTTCCTTTATGGCTTTTGTTACTTTTGGGATCTCTTTTTGCTCTATGGGTCCCTTTAATATTTCTTGCAGGGCTGGGTTAGTGTTCATGAATTCCTTTATTTATTTATTTATTTGGTCTGAATGACAGCCTAGCTGGATATAGTGTTCTTGGCTATATATTTTTCCAACTTAGCACATTGAATATGCCAGTCTTTTCTGGCCTGCCAGATTTCTGTGGACAGGCCTGCTGCAAGCCTTATGTGCCTACATGTGTAGGTAAGTACATCTTGTCTCAGGTTGATTTTAGGATGTTCTCTTTATCTTTGAAATTTCACTTTGAATTTTCACTCTAGTATGTCATGGTGTTGACTTATTTCTGTTGATTTGGGGGGGAGTTCTCTGTGCCTCTTGTACCTGAATACCTGTTTCCTTTTTTGGTTTAGGTAAGTTCTCAACTATAATTTGTTCAACTAAACCTTCTGCTTCTTTTCTACTCTTCTTCTGAGACTCCTACAATACAGATATTCTTTCACTAGGAGAATGCTGAATTCCCTAAGTGTACCTTCATTATCTAAGAGTTGTCTATCTTTCCTCTGATCAGCTTCATTATTTTCCATAACTTCGTCTTCTGTATCACTAAATTCCTCTTCTATTTCATTCATCCTCATTTATATGGTCTCCACTTGGGACTGCATCTCAGTGATAGCATTTTTAATTTCAGCATGTCTATATTGTAGTCCTTGTATGTTTATAGTGATGGATTTCCTAGTGCCTTCTATTTGTTTTTAAAACATAGCTAGTATCTTTATAATCTTTGCTTTAAATTCTAGTTCAGACTTCTTACTTGTAACTGTATGATTAAATCTGTGGCTATGAGAACCACTTCCTTACTCTTGTGATAAATTTCTCCAACTCATTGTTTTTGTTTTTTTTTTCCAAGATGGCAAAAGAATAAAGAAGAAGAAAACACAAGAAAAAACAACAACCAAAACAAGAAACTAGATATCTTTGTGTCTTCATCTGCTTGTTTAGAGAAACTAGATCCCAACGTGTTAAAAAAATAAGAATTAAAATGTAATAAAAGCAAAAAAATACATAAAATATATAAAAATTAAAATTAAAAAAAATTGTTCTGATTTTATGCTTCACTACTTCTAGTACTTTGCAATAGCATTTCTAGGAGGATTTCCTCCCATCCCCTCTATCATTAGCTGTATCACACCAGATTCAAGTCTCTGCACCTTCTACCTTCCAAAACGAGGTCACTTTCCTACCTGTAGCTCTGCAGCATTTCTTTTCTCAGATCTCTAGTTGATTTATGAGGTTTCAGAATCTAGCTCTATTCAAGAAATGAGAAAAACTTAGAATCCCTACTCCTCTGCCATCCTGACTCCTATTTATCCTTTTCTTGAAGAGAAAGTGTGTTCACTTTGGTTTCTTGTGAGGAAATTTTGAGAATTAATGGAATTAGTGGAATCTCAGAATGCAATTGCTGTAGTAAAACATTGCTTTATAATTGCCTGATATAAATGATTCTATAAGGTGGGGTGCCTGGGTGGCTCAGTGGGTTAAGCTGCTGCCTTCAACTCAGGTCAGGATCTCGGGGTCCTGGGATCAAGTCCTGCATCAGTCTCTCTGCTCAGCAGGCAGCCTGCTTTCCTCTCTCTCTGCCTGATTCTCTGCTTACTGGTAATCTCTCTCTGTCAAATAAATAAAAATAAAATCTTTAAAAAATAAAAAAATAAAAAATGATTCTATAAGGCAAAAATTGTATACTTGATTAAATAGCTTTAACTTGTTTACCAAGTGTTTAACCTATTATATTACATATATCTTCAAAGCAGAACCAAATAACAAATAGTTGCCACAAATACAAATCTGTACCCACAGAACACTTGGGATCTACACTTTCTCTGGGTCCTAGATAAGTATCAGGATAATAATATTTGCTTACCACCACCACATTATCCAAAATTTCAGCAACACAAGTCAGTTACTTGTAAAACAACATATCTGTGTATAGAATTATTTAATAATTATATGTGATTCATTTTAAAGATATAAAGTATGAATCACAAGCCATACCCCTCCAAAAATAATAACAATGCTCCCTCCAAAAATAATAACACATATTCAATAAAATAACATAAAAATTTTAATATATCAGTCCATGGCATACATACATGGACACCTCTAATTAATGCCTACTTTCCATAAAAACTATCATGTACTGAAAAAGAAAGTACTCCTGTGGGATATACAAATAATGTTTGTTTTGTTTTGATTGTTGCTAAGGTGGATGACTTTTACATATTTGTGTTGTCTGGTTGTTGTGCCAAGACTTCCAGTAGTATGTTAACCAACAGCTGTGGGTTGCATCCCTGTGTTGCACTTGACCTTAGAGGAAGCGCCCTCAGTGTTTCCTTTTGAGGATGTTGACATATATGGATTTTATTGAGGTTTGTTCCCTCTAAAATTACTTTATTGAGGCTTTTTCCCATAACTGGATGCTGTCCTTTTTCCAAATATATTGTTTTCATCTAATGAAAGGATCATACAGTTCTTATCCTTTCTTTTATTATGTGGTGTATCAAATTGATTGATTTGTGAATACTTAACAATCATTACAACACAGGAATAAAACCCACTTACTTATGGTAAGTGTTTTAAGGATTTTATTTATTTATTTGATAGAAAGACAGTGAGAAAGATCATGAGTAGCTGAAGAGGCAGATGGAGAGGGAGAAGCAGACTTCCCTGTTAAGCAGGGAGCCTGATGCAGAGCTTGATCTAAGGTCTCTCAGATCACGGTCTTAGTTGAAGGAAGTTGATTAAATAATTGAGCCACCCAGGCACCCCAGGTAATTTTTTAATGTATTGTGGGATTTGGTTTGCTAGTATTATATTGAGAATTTTGCTTCTGTAGTCAGGGAAATTGGTGTGGTTTGTTTATTTATTTATTTATTTATTTATTTATTTATATTATTTTTCTTTTTACTGTAACAGTATTCATTGTTTTTGCACCACACCCAGTGATCCATGCAATACATGCCCTCTCTATTACCCACCACCTGGTTCCCCCACCTACCACCCCCCCACCCCTTCAAAACGCTCAGGTTGTTTTTCAGAGTTCATAGTTTCTCATGGTTCATCTCCCCTTCCAATTTCCCTCAACTCCTTTCTCCTCTCCATCTCCCCATGTCCTCCATGTTCTTTGTTATGCTCCACAAATAAGTGAAACCATATGATATTGACTCTCTCTGCTTGACTTATTTCGCTCAGCATAATCTCTTCCAGTCCCATCCATGTTGCTACAAAAGTTGGGTATTCATCCTTTCTGATGGAGGCATAATACTCCCTTGTGTATATGGACCACATCTTCCTTATCCATTCATGCGTCGAAGGGCATCATGGTTCTTTCCACGGTTAGGCGACCGTGGCCATTGCTGCTATAAACATTGGGGTACAGGTGGCCCTTCTTTTCACTACATCTGTATCTTTGGTTAAGTACCCAGCAGTGCAATTGCAGGAAAGCTCTATTTTTAATTTCTTGAAGAATCTCCACACTGTTCTCCAAAGTGACTGCACCAACTTGCTTTCCCACCAACAGTGGAAGAGGGTTCCCCTTTCTACACATCCTCTCCAACAGATGTTGTTTCCTGTCTTGATAATTTTGGCCATTCTAACTGGTGTGAGGTGGTATCTCAATGTGGTTTTAATTTGAATCTCCCTGATGGCTAGTGATGATGAGCATTTTTTCATGTGTCTGATAGCCATTTGTATGTCTTCATTGGAGAAGTGTCTGTTCAGTATCTTCAAAAAATGGTGCTGGGAAAACTGGACAGCTATATGTAGAAGAATTAAACCCACCATTCTCTTACACCTTACACAAAGATAAACTCGAAATGGATAAAGTCCCTCAATGTGAGATAGGAATCCATCAGAATCCTAGAGGAGAACATAGGCAGTATCCTCTTCGAGATCAGCCACAGCAACTTCTTTCAAGATATGTCTCCAATAGCAAAGGAAACAAAATTGAAAGTAAACTTTTGGGACTTCATCAATATCAAAAGCTTCTGTACAGCAAAGGAAACAGTCAACAAAACAAAGAGGCATCCCATGGAATGGGAGAAGATATTTGCAAATGACAATACAGACAAAAGGTTGATATCCTGATTCTATAAAGAACTTTTCAAACTCAACACACACAAAACAGATAATCATATCAAAAAAAAAAAGGGCAGAAGATATGAACAGACACTTCTCCAATGAAGACATACAAATGGCTATAAAACACATGAAAAAATGCTCATCATCACTAGCCATCAGGGAGATTCAAATTTAAACCACATTGAGATATCACCTCACACCAGTTAGAATGGCCAAAATTAGCAAGACAGGAAACAACATCTGTTGGAGAGGATGTGTAGAAAGGGGAACACTCTTCCACTGTTGGTGGGAAAGCAAGTTGGTGCAGTCACTTTGGAGAACAGTGTGGAGATTCCCAAAGATATTAAGAATAGAGCTTCCCTATGACCCTGCAATTGCACTGCTGGGTATTTACCCCAAAGATACAGATGTAGTGAAAAGAAGAGCCATCTGTACCCCAATGTTTATTGCAGCAATGGCCAGGGTCGCCAAATTGTGGACAGAACAAAGATGCCTTCAATGGATGAATGGTTAAGGAAGATGTGGTTCATATACACAAGGGAGTATTAAGCCTCCATCAGAAAGGCTGAATACACAACTTTTGTAGCAACATGGATGGGACTGGAAGAGATTATGCTGAGTGAAATAAGTCAAGCAGAGAGAGTCAATATCATATGGTTTCACTTATTTGTGGAGCATAACAAAGAACATGGAGGACATGGGGCGATGGAGAGATGAAGGTAGTTGAGGGAATTTGGAAGGGGAGGTGAACCATGAGAGACTATGGACTCTGAAAAACAATCTGAAGGTTTTGATGGGGAAGGGGGTGGGAGGCTGGGGGAGCCAGGTGGTGAATGTTGAGGGCACATATTGCATGGAGCACTGGGTGTGGTGCAAAAACAACGAATACTGTTACACTGAAAAGAAATTAAAAAAAAACATTTTTTTTATTTCCCTCTTTTTTTTTCCATTTTATTTATTTTTTCAGCGTAACAGTATTCATTCTTTTTGCACAACACCCAGTGCTCCATGCAAAACGTGCCCTCCCCATTACCCACCACCTGTTCCCCCAACCTCCCACCCCTGACCCTTCAAAACCCTCAGGTTGTTTTTCAGAGTCCATAGTCTCTTATGGTTCGCCTCCCCTCCCCAATGTCCATAGCCCGCTCCCCCTCTCCCAATCCCACCTCCCCCCAGCAACCCCCAGTTTGTTTTGTGAGATTAAGAGTCATTTATGGTTTGTCTCCCTCCCAATCCCATCTTGTTTCATTTATTCTTCTCCTATCCCCCTACCCCCCCATGTTGCTTCTCCATGTCCTCATATCAGGGAGATCATATGATAGTTGTCTTTCTCCGATTGACTTATTTCACTAAGCATGATACCCTCTAGTTCCATCCACGTCATCGCAAATGGCAAGATTTCATTTCTTTTGATGGCTGCATAGTATTCCATTGTGAATATATACCACATCTTCTTTATCCATTCATCTGTTGATGGACATCTAGGTTCTTTCCATAGTCTGGCTATTGTAGACATTGCTGCTATAAACATTCGGGTACACGTGCCCCTTCGGATCACTATGTTTGTATCTTTAGGGTAAATACCCAGTAGTGCAATTGCTGGTTCATAGGGTAGTTCTATTTTCAACATTTTGAGGAACCTCCATGCTGTTTTCCAGAGTGGTTGGACCAGCTTGCATTCCCACCAACAGTGGAGGAGGGTTCCCCTTTCTCCACATCCTTGCCAGCATCTGTCATTTGCTGACTTGTTAATTTTAGCCATTCTGACTGGTGTGAGGTGATATCTCATTGTGGTTTTGATTTGTATTTCCCTGATGCCGAGTGATGTGGAGCACTTTTTCATGTGTCTGTTGGCCATCTGGATGTCTTCTTTGCAGAAATGTCTGTTCATGTCCTCTGCCCATTTCTTTTTTTTTTTTATTTATTTTTTCAGCGTAACAGTATTCATTCTTTTTGCACAACACCCAGTGCTCCATGCAAAACGTGCCCTCCCCATCACCCACCACCTGTTCCCCCAACCTCCCACCCCTGACCCTTCAAAACCCTCAGGTTGTTTTTCAGAGTCCATAGTCTCTTATGGTTCGCCTCCCCTCCCCAATGTCCATAGCCCGCTCCCCCTCTCCCAATCCCACCTCCCCCAGCAACCCCCAGTTTGTTTTGTGAGATTCTGGTTTCTCTTCAGATCGCATAAATCTTTCGCCTTTTACTAAAAAAAACATTTTATGTTGGAAATTTTCTGTTACTCTTGATCTCACCAGTTGTTGGTATTCTTATACAGACACACACACACTCACACACACACACACACACGAATTGTTTTATATGCACTTTGTAGTGATTATTGTAAAGTGTAAGTATCTTAAATGAAGTTGTGCACCTTAAAATTATAAAAATTTTGTGAATTATACCTAAATCAATCTGAAGAAAAAAAATATGACAAGTCTGATTGGCATAGTTTATATAGATATGTCAAATCTGAGTAAATTAGTGAGCCATCCACAGAAGCTGTGTCATTTTTACCATCTTCACCATTGCCACGGAAATTAACATAGTTACCATCACATATTTTTGTCCATACACATATCATCCTTGGAATTCTCAGGGACATTGTTCTTAAAAAGTTTAAAACACTTATTGATTTTCACAAATCTTCATACTTTGATTTCACAAAGCATCCTACTTTGCTATCACAGATGTAATGACTACTGCAATGGAAAGTTAGTAATAGGCAAAGAGAAGTTTATTTTATATATACCATATATATATAAAATATATATCAATACATATATAAATATATTTATATTTATATATGATTATATATAATATATATATTTAAGTATATTTATATATTAAATTATAAATTATAATTTATATATAATAAGTTATATATAAATTATAAATCATAAATTAATTTATAAATAATAAATTTATAAATAATAATTTTATAAATTTATAATTTATAAATTAAATATATTAAGTATATTTAATACATATATAATACATATATAAATATATACAAATATATTTAAGTATATTTAGTAATTATTATTTAATATAATTAATATAATATAATGTAAATATATTTAAATATATATTTTTATAGTATTTATATATTTTATATTATATATTTTATTTAATTTTAAAATAATTCTATTTTATTTTTAAATTTCATTTTATTTTATTTTTTCAGTGTTCTAAAATTCATTGTTTATGCATCACACCTAGTGCTCCATGCAATAATTGCCCTCCTTAATACCCACCAGCAGGGCCAACCAGCCCCACTTCCCTCCCTTCCAAAATCCTCAGTATCTCAGCGTCCACAGTCTCAAAGTAAGTTACATTTCGAGTGAAGTTATAATGTATGTAAAAAATAATAATACTAATGCAAAAAATTTAAAAAAGGAGAACCAAAGTAGAGGAAGGTGTTTAAGTTTCTTTTAACCTGCTAGAATGGTGGTAACAGAATAATTTGAGATGGGATCTGTGGGGAAGGAGGGGGAACCAAATTTGCTCTTAAAAAAGAAAATCAATAAAATAAAATAAAATAAAATAAGACATCTTTACAATCAATCGCTGGTGGTAGACAAGTTCTGCAAAACCAGTACCTGGCACCCCTGCAATGAACAAACATGGAGAATAGCTATTGGATTATTTCAACAATCTGGTCCTTTACCTCTGCTGCCTCCCCTGGGGACGCTTCTGGACTGTGCTAAGCTGGGCCTCCTTGCTGGGGCTGTGTAGCTCACCAGACTGACCCTGTCCCCCTATTCCTGGGGTTGGGCCTCCTGCTGTTTGCACCCCTAGCCCCTTCCTCCCCTGCCATCACTCCTGCCCTGCTGCCCCCTACACACTGGGCACACTGTGTGCTCCCCAGGGGCCTTGGATGATTCTGGGACTGTGCGGGGCTGGAGTGGTGCTCCTGAAGGTGTAATAGAATTCACATCTTCATTTCTCTTTCTCCATTCACATGGTTAGTGTATAGAAAAGCAAGTGATTTCTGTGCTTTGATTTTGGAATCCTGCATGTTGCTGAATTGCTGTGTGAGTGCAGGTAATTTATGGGTGGAGTGTTTTGGGTTTTCCACACAAAGTATATTGTCATATGCAAAGAGAGACAATTTGACCTCTTCTATTTTGAAGGGCTTGGACCCCTTTTATTTGTTATTGTTGTCCAAATGCTGAGGCTAGGACTTCTAATGCTATGTTCAATAAAGTTGGAAAGAATGGGCATCTCTGTCATGTCCTTGACCTGAAGATAAACGCTGTCAGTTTTTCTCCATGAAGAATGATATTTGCTGTGGGCTCTTCATAGATGGTTTCCATAACATGAGATATGTTCCCTCTATCCCTATATATCCTGAGGAGTTTTAATCATGAGAGGATGTTGTATTTTGCCAAATGCTTTTTCTGCATCAAATGAGAGGATGACATGGTCCTTGTCTTTTTGTTTGTTTGTTTGTTTGTTTATATGACCTATCACAGCAATTGATTTGTGAATGTTGAACCACCCTTCCATCCCAGGAATAAACATCAATTGGTGGTGGTGAATAACCCTTTTAATGTACCGTGGAATCCTACTGGCTCGTATCTTGTTGAATATTTTGGTATTCATGTTCACCAGGCTTATTCATCTGTTCTTCTCCTTTTTCATGGGGTCTTTCTTTGTTTTTGGGACCAAAGTATTGCTGGTCTCATAAAATGAGTTTGGAAGCTTACTTCCAGTTCTAATTTTTAGAAACAGCTTCAGTAGCATATATTATGACTTATTCTTAAAATATTTGGTAGAATTCCCCTGGGAAGGTATCTGGCCTTGGACTCTTGTTTTTTGGGAGATTTTGGTTACTGATTCAATTTCCATGCTGGCTGGTTATAGGTCTCTTCAGATTGTTTATTTCTTGCATTGGGGTCTCTGACTCTTCAGGTTTTATTATTAATATTATTCTTTATTTTTTAATAGTTGGCTGCTACCATACTGGGAGCATATTTACAGTTGCTAGATTTTGTTATTGGATAGATCCTTAAAGTATGATATTTTATCCCTCTATACCTCTTACTACAGTCTTTGCTTTAAAATCTAACTTGTCTGATATGAGAATTGCTACCCCAGGTTTTTGATGTCCTTTGGAATGAAGAGTAGTTCTCCATCCCCTTACTTTCAGTCTGGAGATGATTTTAGGTTCACAATGAGTGTCTTATATACAACATATGGATGGGCCCTGTATTTTTCTTCCAATCAGATACCCTATGACATTTCATGGGAGCATGTAGCCTGCTCACGTTTTCAGCAAGTATTAAAAGATATACTTTATGGTCATCATGTTGCCTGTGAAGTCCCTGTTTCTACAGATTATCTCTAGAATTTTCTGGTCTATATTACTCTTGTCATTCTTCTTTCATAGAATTCCCCTTAATATTTCTTGCAGGGATGGCTTAGTGGTCACATATCCTTTCAGTTTCTATGAGTCATGGAAGGTCCTTGTCTCTTCGTCCATTCTGAATGGTAGCCTTACTGGATAACATATTTTTGGCTGCATGTATTTCTCAGATAGCACCATGAATATGCCTTGCCAGACCTTTATGGAATGTCAGGTCTCTGTGGACAGGTCTAATGTTATTCTAATATTTCCCCCACTGTACATACTAAATCTCTTCTCTATAGAAGCTATCAAGTAGTTTTGTGGTTTTAAGATTTTCAAGTTTCACTATTATATGCCAGGACATTGGTGTATATTTATTGACCTTCTTGGGGGTCCTCTCTGCCTCATGGACAGGAATTCTTTTTTCCTTCCCCAACATAGAGCACTTCTCTGCTCGGATTTGCTCCAATATATATCTTCTAGTCTCTCTCAACATTCCCCCAGGGATCCCAATATTTCTGAAACTGAACCATTTTGTGGCATCATTGTTCTCTCTAAGTCTGTTCTCATGAGCTTCTAGCTATTTGTCCCTGTCCTCCTAAAACTTCCTTGCTGTCTATCAGCTTATCTTCTAGCTCACTACTTCATTCTTCTGCGTCTTTTACCCTGGCTGTCTGAGTTTCCAGTTTAGAATGCATCTCATTCATAGCATTTTTAATATCATACTGATTAGATCTCATGTCTGCCCATCTATATTGTATGTTTTCTCTAATGTTTTTTTCTCAAGCCTAGCCATTGACTTCGTGATTGTTACCTTGAAGTCTATCTCTGATATCTTGCTTATATCCATACCCATTAGATCTGTGACAGGGACCACTGTCTCTGGTGTTCAATTCTTAGTTAGGTGTTCTTTCCCCATGTCATTCTGTTGAGGGCTGGTTGAGGGAATATAAGAGTCCAAAATATCAAGGACAACGCGAGCAAAATACACCCATGAAAAAAATCCAATGTTGTCCCAACCTACCACCAATATACCACCAAAGCCAACACGATCCAAACAATAAAAAATAAAGAATAAAGGAACAAGACAAAAGAGAGAGAGAGAGAGAGAGAGATATGAGATGGAGCAACAAGAGAAATTATAATCTCTGAGGTTGGGAACAGCAGGGTGATCTGCCAATTCATGCTTTATTTTTGGTGTTAGAAGTCACTGTATCCCAAAATTGCAAAGAAGGCAGAAGTTAGATATATAGCAAGATAAAGTTGAGTAGAGTGAAAAATGGACTGCTATGGGGCATAACTCTATAACACATATACATCAAAAAGGAGATAATAGTTAAAGATGGAGGAGTTAGTGTGATACAGTGAGTGCTGTGAAGTGTGTAAACCTGGTGATTCACAGACCTGTAACCCTGGGGCTAATAATGCATTATATGTTAATTGAAAATGAAAATAAAAGTAGGGAGGGGCTAGATGGCAGAGAATACGAGACCCTTTTCCAACTTGTCCCCTGAGGTGAGCTAAATATTTAACAGAACATTCTGAACACCCATGAAATCAGCCTGAAATGTAAGATTATACACTTTTGGATCTCTCCAGGGGCACGAGATCCTCAATGGAGAGGGACAATGGAGTGAGAGCAGTCAGATTGATACTGGAAGGGATACCAGAAGGGGAAGGCAGCCACCAGAAGTGACCCACTGGAAAGTAATACTCCAATATGAAAGCACACTGTGCTCGAGGACCAACATTTACTTAGAGTCTAGTTAAAAGCACTCAAAAAGAACAAATGTTTTTAAGGGGCATTAGGTGGAATTGGGCAGCCATAAGCATGGGCCTAAGACCATGGCCCAGGGTAATCATGACCAGTACCCACCATACCTGAGAGTGACCATCAGGTGTTCCTGTCAGTGGCTCCTCAGGATGCAGCATTTTGCTGTTTGCACCTATGTGAGGGCTGCACACACCCCTGCCCGTACCTAAGAATTATTGGCATCCCTTAGGGGGTGGAGAAGGAGAGGAAGACTAGAAGATATAGTTAAACAAATTCTGGATGAAATTTCCCCCAATCTGGGGAATGGAACAAGTGTTCATGTCCTAGAGTCAGAAAGGAGAACCCCCCGCCAAGGTAAGTGAATCTAGAAAGTCCTCCAGACACTTAATTGTGAAATTTGTTAATCATCATTTTAGACAGGAGGTCTTAAGGGAAGCTAGGGGGTAGAGATTCTCTATGACTTATAGGAAGGACCATCAGAATAATGTCAGACCTGTCCATGGAAACCTGGCAAGCCAGAAAGGCCTGGTGAGACATAACTCAGGGCACTCAATGAGAAGAACATGAGTCCAAGAATACTTTATCCAGCAAGACTGACATTTAGAATGGGTGGAGAGATAAAGAGCTTTCAAGACTGGCAAGGTTTAAAAGACTATATGGCCACCAAGCCAACACTGCAGGAAATATTAAGGGGGGTTCTTTAAAAGAAAAAATAATGCAAGACTGACATAGAACAGAAATTTACAGATACAATCTATAGAAACAAGGACTTCACAGGCAACAGGATGTCAATAAATCTTATCCTTCAATAATTACTCTCAATGTGAATGGCCTAAAGGCTCTCATAAAACTGCACAGGGTACAGACTGTATAAAACAATAGGACCTGTCCATATGCTATCTACAAGGGACACATTTGGAACCTAAGGATGCATCCATACTGCAAGTGAAGGGATGGAGAGCCATCTTCCATAACAAGAGGACTCAAAAGAAAGCTTGGGTAGTGATTCTCATATCAGATAAATTAGATCTTAAGCTAAAAACTGCAGTCAGAGATACAGAAAGACACTACATCATTCTGAAACGGTCTATCCTCCAAGATCTAACAATTGTAAATATTTATGACCCCAACATGGCAGAACCAACTACATAAGCCAATTCTTTTTTAAAAAAAAATATTTTATTTATTTATTTGCCAGACAGAGATCACAAGTAGGTAGAGAGGCAGGCCGAGGGGGAGGGGAACAGACCCCCTGCTGTGCAGAGAGCTCAATGTGGGGCACAATCCCTGGACCCTGGGATCATGACAAGAGCTGAAGGCAGGGGCTTTAACCCTCTGAGCCACCCAGGTGCCCACATAAGCCAATTCTTAACCAAAATAAGGAGTCATTTTCTCTGAGGAACTAACTGAGGGTAATGGAAAGGAGGGTTATGGGAGGTAGGGTAAGCCTGGCGGTGGGTACTGTGGAGGGCATGTATTGAATGGACCACTGGGTTTCATGCTTAAACAATGAATTCTGGAATACTGAAAAGAAATTTAAAAAATAAATAAAAATCTTAAAAATAAATACAGAGTCACAGTGATAAAATATGTTAATTATATGGGATCTTAACACACAACTATCAGCAATGGACACATTATCTAAGGAGAAAACCAACACAGAAACAAGAGCTTTGAGTGATACACAAGGCTAGATGGACATCATAGATATATGCAGGACCTTCCACCCAAAAACAAGATACACTTATTGAGCACACATGGAACTTTTCCAGAACAGATCACATACTAGGTCACAAGATAGGGCTCAACAGATATCAAAAGACTGAGATCATCCATGCATATTCTCAGACATCATTTTTTTTTTGAAACTTGAACTCAAATAGAAGAAAAAGTTTGGAAAGAATTCAAACGCTTGGAAACTAAGGACCATCCTTCTCAAGAATGTCCAGATCAACCAGGAAATCAAAGAAGAACTTAAAACAATTTATGGAAACCAGTGCGAATGAAAACACGTTGGTCTAAAATCTGTGGGATCCAGCAAAGGCAGTCCTTAGTCCTAAATCCTAAGGGGGAAATAGGTATCTGTCCAAGCCTCACTGAAAAGAATTGAAAAACCTTGAATACAGCAACTTCCTTTACACATTGAAGAACTAGAAAATAATAATAAAAAAAAAATAAGCCAAAGGCACAGAAAGAATCAAGATAAAAGCAGAGAACAATGAGTTAGAAACTAAAGATACAGTAGAACACATCAATCGAAATAGAAGATGGTTCATTGAAAGAAATCAATTACATTGATAAACCACTGGCCAAACTATTCCAAAAGAGAAGATAAAGGTTCCAAATCAATAAAATTATGAAAAGGGAGAATTCATGACTAATACCAAGGAGATAGAAACGATTATCAGAAATTATTATCAACGACTATA